>NC_081413.1:476218079-476591412 GCF_030272615.1 Cryptomeria japonica
TTTAATAAATACAGATTATAAATTATAATCAAATAGTTAATATTGATTCGGTGATTGTAAATTAAACAGTTAACAGTCAATAATTTATGATCAAAAAAATGTTTTATAATTAAACAGTTAACAGTCAATATTTAGATCTTCATTGTGTGATAAGTTTATGATCAAATTTTTTATTTTCTCTAAATGTCGTCTCTCTTTTGCTAGGTTATCTTCCTATTTTTTTGAAAGAAAATGGCTTCTGCAGGTAGAGGTGGTGGCAGGAAGAGCGACCCCTGTTGGAAACATGCGACACCAGGTCCAACACGTGGAGAAGTCATTTGTATCCATTGCACTAAGCTTATAAAAGGTGGCATTAATCAACTCAAATATCACCTTGCAAAGATTGAATGCCGAGATATCAGGCCATGTACTAAATGTCCTGAAGAGGCTACAAGGGATGCAATAGCAACGCTTGAAGCATATGATCAAAGGAAGGCAACAAACAAGAGAACAGCAAAGGCAATGGCAACCCCAAGGGCAGATTTGAGTTCTGTAGGGTCACATACAGATGTGGGGGCATCTAGTTCTTCCCTTGGGCCACGGATATGAGGAATGGGAAGTGTGGGCAGCCATATGGAAAACTACTTTGTTCCACGTAACACTCCTGGTGCACAACCTGGATTGCGAGGCACTGCATGGAATAAAGAGGCTCACCAACAAGCAAAGGTGGTGTGTGCTAGATTTTGGATCTACAACGATATTCCATTTAATGTTGTTTCTAGTCCATATTGGGAGCATTTGGTCGCCGCATTGACTGTGGCAGGTAAGGGGTTCAAGTCCCCAAGTCGTTATGAGATGAGTGGGCAGATATTGTAGGATGAGGTCCAAAACATTCATGCATTAGTGGAAGAGCAAAGGAGTATTTGGGAAAAGAATGGCTGCACCATTCTTTCTGATGGGTGGACAGACGGTAGGAAGAGGACACTCATCAACTTTCTAGTTGCTTCAGGGGGGACAGTTAGAATTTTTAAAATCAACTGATGCCTCTAATGAAGTGAAGAATGTAGAGACCTTGTGCAACATGTTGGATGAGGTGGTGATGGATGTGGGAGTGCGGAATGTCGTCCAAGTTGTGACTGATAATGCAGCTGCATATGTGGCAGCCGGCAAACTTCTAATGGCTAGGCATCCAACATTATTTTGGAGCCCTTGTGCTGCCCATTGTCTTAACTTGCTCCTTGAAGACATAGGGAAACTAAGTTGGTTGAAGAAAGTGGTTGCAGATGGAAGGAATATCACCAAATACATCTACAATCACACATGGGTCCTGAATCTTATGAGAGAGTACACTGATGGTAAGGATCTTGTGCGATCGGGGGTCACACGCTTTGCTACCAATTTCCTCACCTTGCAAAGCATGCTAGCTGCATTGCCCAACTTGAAGCAGATGTTCGTGAGTGAAAGATGGTTGGGGAGTCCTTATGCTACGAAGCCTGAAGCAGAGAAGGTTGTGGTTGTCATTTTTTATTCTAATTTTGCCAAGATGGTGGACGAGATCATCAATGTAAGTTTTGCAACTTTAATTGATGATTTATTATTTAATTTTCTAATATTACAATATGCTGATTTTGTTAATTTTTTTATATCTAGGTGCCGGAACCGTTGGTGAGGGTGCTACGAATTGTGGATGGGGATCATAACTCCATGGGTTATCTATATGAGACCATGGATAAGGCCAAAGAGGCGATTCAACACTTGTATGGGTCCAACAAGACCAAGTATGAACCCATATGGCGCATAATTGATCGGAGGTGGAACCATCAACTCCACCAACATATTCATGCTGCTGCCTACTTACTTGAATCCCAACTTTTTCTACTCCTCGAGTTTCAGAGCAAATGCAAAGGTTAAAGTTGGCCTCGACACATGCATTCGGAGATTAGTTGATGATGAGAACCTTCGAGACGTGATACTTGATGAGTTGCAGAGCTATAAGAAGGCCACAGGACCATCGTTTTCTTCACCTGATTGCAAACGTAAGAGAGACACCCTACAACCAAGTAAAAAAAACATATGTTTAATTTTATTTTACCATTTACTTCTCTCTTTAAGATTATTAAAATCTTTGCAGGTTATAAATGACATTTTTTATCCTTGCAGATTTGTGGTGGGAAGATTATGGTGCCATACCGCCTAATCTTCAAAAGCTTGCCATCCGCATATTATCGCAGCCTTGTAGTGCTTCTGGTTGTGAGCGCAATTGGAGTGTTTTTTAGGCCATCCACACAAAAAAGCGCAATAGGTTGACTCAACAACGCTTGAATGATCTTGTCTATGTGCGGTACAACCTTCGATTGCATGAGAAGAAGGTGAAAGGGCAAGATTCACATGAGGCACTTGACTTGGATGACATTGATCCATATTCAGCAGAATGGGTTGCTGCTCCTGATGATGTTGATAATGATTTGGATCCATTCCTTATTGATGAGCAGCTAGATGAGTTGGAGAGGGCAGGAGAGGAATGGGATGCGGAAGTGGCAACATGTGACGAGGAGTGTGAGGTTGATCATGCAGCAGAGGCACCTATTGAGGATGTTGCCACTACTTCAACACCACCCCCCCAGCGGCAACAATCTGTTTTGAGTTTTAGTCGTAGACGCAATTTATGATTCTCATTTTCATTGATACCAAAACTAGAACTTGATATGTAATCAGAATTTTAGTGTTTGTTGTTTTGTGGTCTAACTCTATGTCACTATGATACATTGATATGTATTGAACTCTTATTCACATGTTGCACTTGTTTTTTGGTTTATGCTATGTATTTAACTCAGACTTTGATTTATAAATCATGGAAATCAATATATGTTATACAAATTTGGTGTAAATGTGTGTTTTTGAATAATATATTTTTAAAAAATGTATTTTCAAATGTTCGATAAAGTTGTCGAGTATTGTCGAGTTTTTCCTCGATTTTTGGAGAGTCCCGAGTTTTTAAAAAAATCTGGGCTTGCCGAGTCATTGTCGAGTCCGAGCTTTCCAACCATGTCCGAAAGTGTCACAAGTCATCGGCTCTGCTGGAAGGGGAGAGGAGTCGAGAACCTGGGAGTTCCGAGATTCCAGGGTCATGAAGGAAAAGGCTTGGAACCTGCCTCGCAACAAGACAACACTTAACACTTCATGACCATTGGCTTTGTCTGTAATGTCCCCTTCCTTGTGATGATGCATTCAGTGGTCCATTGGCCTATTCTGGAGACTCGTAGGCTATGTGGAAAGGAGAATTAGGGTTTCCATGTTCTTTGGATTTCTGACCAAGCTTGTCAGGGGTGGAATGTGAACTTACTATTTTTAGTAAGTTAGGGTTTGGCTGTCTGGATGGTGCAGTGTTACTAAGCTCGCCAAGCTCTTTCTCAGGTTGTGAAGATCACGATTTTCAAAACATTATTTCATGACTTACTATTTTTAGTAAGTGGCAATTTGGGCATTCTATTTTTGGCAGTCCTGGATTTGGTCCTGATCAAGCACAGTTCAGTGATCCTCATTGCTCAGCCTCATCCGGATTTTGTTGATAATCAATATTGGAGTTATAAGCAATTTAATTAAATATTATTTCCTTATCCTAAGGTTTATTATTTAATTATTTTATTACTGATTGATGTTATGGGTAATTGTACATAATATGATATTCTTCCTAAGTCATGCCTGGGCGAATTATTTGATAATTGAAAAGAGACTTTATTTTATACATCAAAGTCATTTTATGCCAAAATCGTGGTCCTCTCTCCTAGGCGCGATTTCTGACTTGGGAAGTGGGCGTCATACTTGGGTCCACCATATGAAATGAAATGCAATTTGAAAGAGGTGAATTTGGAGGCAATTTCATTTGAATTCCAGACTTGAAAAGCTATATATACAGGTGTTTGGCTCCTCATTTGATCATCCAGAGAAAATATATCGTTATGCTATTAGAATGACTCCAGACTTCTTCGAGGGTGAAAACCTCCTAGATTTTTCTTTCTAGTTTCGAGTGTGAGACATCACTCCTAGCTGTGGTTCGAATTTGCGAACTATTTGGTGATACTTGGGATTGCATTGGGTGTGTTTTTGAAGAGTTGTGTGCTGCTACGTTTTTTGGTGTTGTTGGTGTGTGTTGGCTGGAAGTGTATTTTGTTCATAGCTATCTACGTGTTGGGTGCATCGTTCTAGGCGAAGGCTCATTAGAAGCATATTGGAGAGACAATAGTTCTTCTACATTGGCATGGCATTTGGAGAACTCTCCAATTTATGGTTGCAAATTGAAATATTCAGCTAAATCGCCATTTCTAGATTTGTATTGGGTTGCGTGCATCACCCTTGTGACTCTCTATCTTCTGTTTCAAGGTATTGAACTGATCGCCTAAGTTATACTAGTCATTTGCATTTGGTTTGGCATGATTTCATTCAGTTTTGAGAAAGTTACGAGCATTTTAGTGGATCTGGGTGTGGCTGGTTCTGCGTTTTATTGACTCTGATTTCAAAACAGCAAGTAGAGTTTTTGTTGTATGAATCTGATATTGAATACTTGAGATATGTACTTAACTCTATCTTCTCTCGCATCTCTATCTTTGTAAGATTGTTTTAGTAGTACTGATGAATCATTCTAGTTGCATTATATGATATTTCCCACTGAACAAGTGGAAGAGGATGGCTTAGCCGCCTTCATGTTTTGTAATTCATCTTTGTCCTCCCACTGAGTAAGTGGTTGAGTGATATTGTCCTCCCGCTGAAATATGCGGTTGAGTGATAGTTTTTATGTAAAAGTCCTCCCGCTACATAAGCGGTAAAGTGATTTGGTTTTGGTTATGCTCTTGTTACCTTGGCTGGTTTACCGCCAAGTTCTTGGTCTTCATCCCGCTGAAAAGTGGAAGGGGCTGGCTTGCCACCCAGTATTGTACTTGCATTGTAATTTCCAGCAAATCAGTGAGCTAACGAACCCCTTATCACCGTATGCTCTCACCTTCCCACATTGGGCTCTTGGTGATCAGAAAGTGGAAGGGTTACCTTCAGCGGTATTGAAATTATATTTCCTAACTTTAACAAGTGCATTGTAGTATTTGTTGTGATCAAAAAATGAAAAAATTAGTGGGAATATTACATTGTCCTTGATCAACTGGGGTAGTGCTGGTCCATGGAACATATCTCTGATCGGTTCTCATTGATGGACCAAGGGTGTCATAAAATGACAATAGACATTTTATATCATCACCCAAAAGATTTCAAGGAGAAAATTGAGAAAGCCATTTAGGAGTTGTTGGAGATGGGATTCATGCATCCTAGTTCTAGTCCCCTTGCTTCATTTGTTGTGTTGTTGAATAAGAAGGATGGCACCATGAGAATGTGTATAGGCTACTATGCACCAAATAAGAAGCCCATTAAGAGCAAGTACCCAACAGCAAGGATCAATGAGTTGATTGGTGAACTACATGGGATAGTGTATTTTTTAAAAATTGACTTGAGGTTTGGGTATCACCAAATCAAGGTAAGGGATGAGGATGTTCAAAAGACATCTTTTTTAGATGCTACTTTGGACACTTTGAATCCTGGGTTATACCTGTAGAAGTCTAAAAATGGTCAACACTTGCGGAGTCATACTTTAACACTGGCGCATTGCCTTATTTTAGGGTTTTTTGCGTTGCATTAACATTTCTTCTATGTTGCACACTTGGTCTTTATCATTTGCGAGCATCGAGTCCTTCTTCTGCATTCTTCATTTATCTCGCTTTCGAATTTGGTCTTGTTGATAATAATCTTCAGTCATGATTTTGGTCGATCTTGTCAATCTGGTCATCTTGCGATCGATTCGTCATCGATTCTTGTCCTTTTCAATCTCGTCAATTTTGCGATCGATTTGTCATCGATCGTTGTCCTTGTCAATCTTGGCATTTTGCGATCGATTTGTCATCGATCGTTGTCCTTTTCAATCTTGCCATTTTGCGATCGATTTGTCATCGATCGTTGTCCTCTTTCCAATCTTGTCATCTTGCGATCGATTTGTCATCGATCGTGGTCATTTTCAATCTTGTCGTTTTGCAATCGATTTTGTCATCGATCGTTGTCGTTTTCAATCTTGTCATTTTGCGATCGATTTGACATCGATTGTCATCCTTCTCAATCATGTCAATTTGGATCAATTGGTCATTGTTCCTCGTCAATTGGCACATTTATCAATCAAATCGTTTGTCAGCATTTGTCCTTTGTTAATCAGAATCATGATCGAATCGATATCAATTATCTTTTGTCAAGACCTAATTGTCGTCCTTGCATTTCTAATTCATCTTCTAGGGTTTTATGATTTATTCATTTAACCTTGTTTGTCATTTTCCCTCTAGGTTAAATAATTTATTTATTTATCCTAAGTCTTCTTGTCACAATTAAATATTTATTTAATTGGCTAACTAATTCCTTCGCTCTTTGTGAATTAATTAATGAATGAAAAATTATTAATTAATTTACCTAATTTTCCAATTTACTAATTTCTCCTAATTCCTAATTTTCATCAATTTTCTAATTTCCTAATTTCTAATTCATCTAATTTTCTATTTTCTCTAATATTTCTCCTAATTTCATGGGAATGACATGTCAATTTTGTCATAATTTGTCAATCAATCAATTTTGACATAGCAATTTGTCATAATTTGTCACAATTATCAATCAATCAATTTCGCATAGAAAGTGTCAATTTGTCATAATTTGTCATATTTGTCATTCTTGATTTGAAATTTCCTTTCAAATCTCTTCATGCTAATCTTGTCATCTCTCCAATTTGTCTATAAATTGGATGAATTTTCAATCAATCAAATCCCCGAATCAATCACGCTTCTAGTATTCTTGCGCTACCGTCTTGTCGATCTTGCTTTCACATTATGCTTATGCACTTGAAGGTGAGATCCACAAAACAAAGCAATTTGAAGGAGAAAGAAGGACAATGGAGAATCATGGAGGAGACATCCGCATTTGTGATGGTTTGCGTTTGAATTGAATGTTTTATTTCCATTTCTCTATTGAATGTTTGTAGGATTGTTATCATTGCAATTTAGTTTTTGTGATTGAGCTAGTTTAATTTTTATATTGCTTTGATGATTTCCAATTTCCTATCATACAATACCTTTGAGTTAACTAATGCACCAACTATATTGTAATCTTCTATGAATCATATCTTTAGAGGGCGTTGAGGAAATTTGTTTTGGTGTTCTTTGATGACATTCAATTGTATAGTAAGACTTGGGAAGAGCACTTGCAACACTTGGATATAGTATTGGAAATCCTTGAGCAGCAAACTTTATGAGCAATGAATCTACGTATGAGTTTGGGATCACTGAAATTTTATGCATGGGACACATTATCAGTGCACAAGGAGTACAGGTGCATCAAGATAAGATTTAGGCAATCAAAAATTGGCCACCATGCTTTTCTTTGACAAAGGTGAGAGGATTCTTGGGACTTGCAATTATTATAGGAGGTTCATGAAGGGATTTTCACAATTTTCTGCTCCATTGATAGAATTGACAAAGAAAGGTGCATACAAAAGGTCTGAAACAATTCAAGCCACATTTGAAAAACTCAAAGAAGTGATGAGATCTTGCCGAGTACTCGGTATCCCATATTTCTCTATTCCATTTGTTCTCGAGTGTGATGCATCAAGGGAAGGAATAGGGATCGTTTTAATGCAAGAAAAGCATCCCATTGCTTTTGAGAGTTGGAAGTTAAAAGATGTAGAACACAGATTTTCTATCTATGACAAAGAGATGTTAGCACTTAGCTATCATGCATGCATTAGCCAAATTTCGATACTATTTATTCTGTGGCAGATTTATGGTCTAGATGGATCACAATAGTTTGAGGTTTTTTCCTCAACCAAAATGATTAAAACGAGTGACAACAAAAATAGTTGAGTAAGCTTCAAGCTTATGATTTCAATATAGAGTATGTGAAAGGCAAGAATAATGTGGTAGTTGATGCTTTATCCAAGAAGCCTTATCTATATTCTATACTTGAGTTTATTGTTGATTGGAAAACATTTATAATAGCTGAGTATGCAAAGAATAACTTCACAAATGAAATCCTTGAGGGTAGATTACATGATGATAGGTATAAGGTAGTGGATGATCTCATCCTCTAAAAGGATAGGATCTGTTTAGTCCCTATGTCAAAAATGAAAGTAAGATTTTGAGGGCTGCCTATGATACACCCTTGGCTGATCATCATGGGTATTTCAAGACTTATAAGCATGATAGGGACAGATTCTTTTGGAGGGGATTCAAGGGGGAAGTCGTGCAATACATCAACGAGTGCATTACATGTTAGAAAAATAAAATAGAGCATTTTTCAGCAGGTTTTCCTATACTAGGACAAAAATGAGAGAGTATTAGCATGGACTTCATTATAGGACTTCCCAAGGTTTGGGGGAAGAGTTTCATACATGATGTGGTGGATAGTTTCACCAAATATGCTTACTTTTTTTGGCATTCCCAATGAGTGTAAGGCTCTGTAGGTTGCTGATTTGTTCTCTAGAGAGGTTTCAAGGCTACATAGTTTGCCTAAGAACATTGTGAGTGACAAGGACAGCTGAATCTTTAGTTTGTTTTGGCAAGAGTTCTTTTGTTTGACAGGTACCAAATTGACTCCAAGTACTAGTTACCCATAAATAGACAAACAAACCAAAATTGTCAATAAGTGGATTGTTGGGTACCTGAGAAACTATTTACCAAGGTAGTAGTCAGCTTGGGTTAAGTGGCTTTACATGGGAGAGCATTGCTGCAACACTACATATCATATGTCAATCAGTATGTCACCTTTCAAAGTGTTGTATGGTTACGATGCCCTTTTACATTATGTACTTGATTATTGTTTATACTAGAGTACCAGGGGTCCAACATGTGATTGCACAAAGCCAAGACATATTGAGTGTCTTGAAAGAAAATCTTCAGTATACTCAAAACCAATAGAAATTGTATGTGAACCAGCACTATACAGAGAAGAGTTTTGAGGTAGGAGATATAGTTTTCTTGAGGCGACAAGCATATAGACAATCTTCTATCAAGAAGCGTGGAACTAAGAAGCTGGAGCTTTGTTTTTATGGACCATACAAGATCACATAGAGGATTGGTGAGGTGGCATATGAGCTTGAGTTACCAAAGCATAACAGGAGACACGACATGTTTCATGTATCATTCCTCAAAAAGGCATTGAGGTAGCTTGTCAATCTTTCTAGGAAGTTGCCTCATTTGGATGATGATGACAAATTGATATTGGTAACCTGAGACTATCTTGGATGTCAGAGAATGTGGAATAGGATAAGTACAGGGTATTTTGTATGATGGAAGAATCTTCTTATTGAGGATGCCACTTGGGAGGGTGCAAAGATTCATGAGCATTCCAGCTTGCAATTGCTTGAGTGCAGGCAATTTCGAGAAGGGTGGATTGTGATGTCCCCTTTTTCAAATTGAGTTGAAGTGGAGAACCCAAAGCCTATCTTTATTCCCCGTAACTTGAAGGGAAGATTTGCAAGGGAATAATCTAATAATAATTTATTGTGTCCAAATGCACCTAAATTATAACAATGGAAAATGACAATTTATTATTATTAAGTTGGGCCTAAAAGAAAATAAAAATCATCAAGTGAAAAATGACAAATATTTAAATAAAAGAAATATTAATTACCTAAAAGGTAATTAATATTTAAAAAATGAAAAGAAAAAATATTCAGAAAAAAAAGTAATTTTTAATTTCTTTTTAGGGTTGGCTAGAAAAAAGCATAAAAAGAAAAAATATTGAAAAAGGCAACTCGTTCAATCATTGCCAATTTTTATAAACCCTTATATAGAGTTTGGTTCAACATTCTTCATAGATGGAAATCCTCTTGGATCTTTCGGAATTGGAGGATGAAAATCTTCTAGTTTCTAGAGTTGGCTTCATCCAGGAGTCAAATTTGTGCTTACAGGAACTTTCATGATTCTGCAAGTTTAGCAGATTTTCCAAGATCAAAATTATTGGAATAATATAGAATTTACATCCAGAGAAAAATAATTATGGTCTACCATTTCAATATTCCAAGTTGGCCATCAAAAAGAGGAACAAAGAAGAAAATGTCACAGCCTTTATGCTAGTCATAGGTCTCTCAAAATTCTGAGTTTGTTTTTTATGCTAGCCACACTTCTTGTATGGTGATGTACATAGGGAAATTCTGTGCAGCACTGGGGACTTAGGAAGTTGGAATTTGTTGCAGGTTTTTAAAGGGATGTGGGACCCTCAAGGGAAGCACCTAAGCTTACTGTTACCTAAAATTTCATTACCCATGTAATTTTAGCCAAAGGATGCATTTTTATCAAATGATTGCATTTACAGAAGGTACATTGCAGTGTTTTAAAAAAAGTATTTTCATTTGTATTGAACAATGATAGATTACAAATTGAGTTCATGCATTTGAAGCATATTTATACATGCACTGAATTCCTTAAAACCTCACACAAGCCGTGAGCTTAGCATTTCTATCTTTCCTACATATCCAAAACAGAAAAGGATAGAATCAAATAGTGAGTGTAAGGATAACCAGTCATTGCCTTGGGTTGCTTTGACTGGTTATTGGCTGTCCCGTTGCCCTTATGACTGTTTTCTCGGTCTTCAAATTCTGAACAAACCCTGCTTTCCTGCACAAAAGAGAAGAGGTGTCAGATTCAACTGATCTAAGCAATGAAAGATTATCCTACAATGTACCATTTATCATATCCTATCTTATTTCTGTTTCGAAAGAGCAGGAAAGATAAAGACACAAATCGCTGCTTCAGGAGAAAGAAATGTTTATGCTAATGTGTTTGTTTCATGTGCAGATAATTAGTTACTCTAATTGGCATGTGCCCCTGACCGAGGCTCCCTTCGGGTATGAGCCCGACATACCCTTTAGAGTAACTAATCTCAGAATATCAAAATGGAATGATGAAGAAATCAACTGAAGTGTCAAAGGGACATATTTGTTTTAAATATGAAACCTTTTACTTTACTATTCATGATATGTATAAAAAGAAAGCATTAATGGGTAAACTGTTTTAAGGGACATATTATTCCAATGTGAAACCTTACAGTATTTTTAAAAAGTCAATGCTACAAAGTGAAGATAAATGATTCAATGCAACAGGTTGGTATAGAAACAGAGCATCTGAAATATTTTAACGCATGTTCAAACAGCAAACTTCAATGAAATCAGAATCAACTGGTAATGAAATGAGTGTCACGAGCCCGTGCTCGAACTTCATTTCTACATAAGATCAAAATGCACAGTCAGGAGACATAAGGAATGCATGTTCAAACAGAAGTTTTGTCCACCAAAAAATTGTGGCTAGTTGTTTCTCTTGTCAATATCAAAACTATATCGAAAGGAAACATCAGGTTTGGAAAAATTTTGAAGTTTCCAATATAAAATTGCCCTCTCTACACAATGATGTGAGATTGAGATGAGGGGTGGCTAGCAATGGCATTTTATGACTAATTGGAGCAAGGAAAATGTGCACTGTTATTCAATCTATGTTGGTAAGCCTGGGAGCATTTTCAGTGGATTGCTTAAGTACGGTGACCAACGAAACAGAAGCAATGGGTTCGGTGAAGGGAAAGGGTTGAAGCTTGAAGATTACCTTAGACAAGAAAATATAATAGGATCTTCCAACTTATCAATTCAAGATCAAGAAAGAAAAGAGAGATTCCCTTTCCGATCAACTACAGAAAGTCAAGAAAGAAGATCTTTAAGCTGGTCTTCTGCTCAATATCATGAAGGAAGTCAAATCAATTATAATTGTTCTAGTACAGAACATCAAGAAAGACACTCAAAAAGATTCAACACTGATGAAGTTGCAATTCAGTTAAGTGATGAGAATGTTCTGAGTAATCCCAGTCTGCGAGGGATCAAGGCTTTTAGGGTAGCCTCCTCAAAGATTAGTCGATCAATGAAGAAACGACTTACAAGCTCTGATAGCAAACTTTTTATCAGAGATGTACGTGATCCAAAGGAACAAGATATGGTTCACTCATTTCGGAAGTTGCTTTTGGAAAATAATTTACTTCCAGAAAAGTACGATGATTACCATACTCTCTTACGCATACCGAAGACATGGGTATCCTCACGAGGCAGTCACATTATTTTACCAAATGCAACAAACAGGTCTCCAACCGGATCGTTTCACATTTGCCAGCGCACTCCCAGCATGTGCCAAAATGGGAAATTTAGAACAGGGTATGGACATCCATCAAAGTATAAAAGATAGTGAAATTTTGTCAGATGTTGTAGTTGCAACTGCCCTGGCAGACATGTATGCAAAATGTGGAAACGAAACATAGACAGGGCACGTGAATTGTTTGACAATATTCCTAATAAAGATGTCTTCTCATGGAATGCAATGATTGTAGGCTACGCACAAAATGGATTTGTTGAAAAAGCTTTACACAGATTTGAAATGTCAAGGAATATTTGCATACCTGTAGAAAATGGGACTTGCACAGTGGCGACCTGGATTGTACGAAGACTGCAATCAAATTTATAATGGCGGTAGCAGCACAGAAGAACTTCATCAAAAGACTCCACAAAGCGATAGAAATCCAAACAGCAATGGCGGCATCTCCTTATGTCTCAAAGCCTCGAAAAGCTTCTCCAGCTGTTTTCTTCATTTTGCAAAATGAAAGACTAAGTCAATGCGAAAGGAGTATAAGCTTTTAGGGTTATGACAAACCCCTTTGTTATATTTTTTTTTTTTTCAAGTCCGTTGGGCTTTGTAAAGAACCAAGAAAACAATAATAAAATATATTTGGTGATATCAATGTTTTAATTTTTCATTAAGCATTGATATTATCAAGTATGTTTTATTTTTTATATTTCGTTTTCTTTCTTCGTCTAAGCTTGTATCATTTTGTAAAAAGTATTTAATTACAATACAATTATAAATTGTAATTAAGTATTATTATTATTTAAAGTGTAAAAGGTGTATCCATGTGCTAAAAGGAGACTAAGTCTTTTGACTTAATTTTGAAGGATGAGTTAATTTTGGAGAGATAAGGCTACCATTGAAGAAGTCTTTTCGGTTTGGAGACATAAGGAGAGCATATAGGAGTATTCATAACTACTTGTGAAATATTCAAAAGGAGTTGAGATAATTTTGGAGAAAAGAACATTTTTATAGGAACATGAGGTTGTTTGAAATCAAATGGAGTGAATTTAGGGAGGTTGGAGCACTTTTAGGCAAAGGGTCGAGGTTGGACTTTTCCACCATTTTAGGGAGCTTTTATTTCTTGGTTGAGCTTTTTAAGGCCGTTTCTAGTGATCTGTTGGGTTGGTTATTGATTGAAGAAGACTTTTCCATGTTTGTAGCCCTTTTTGGTGTCTTCTAGACTCCTCTTTTTGAGGCCCTTTTCTTGCATCCGACCCAATCAGTTGGAGAGGTTTTGTACTTAGTGTCTTGGGACACTTGATTTCAAGTTAGTTCGGATTTATGCAAGAACAGTGTTTTCGGAGACAGCTTCTTGTCCTTAGCATTTCTTTTGCATGGATTCTGTAACTTAGATTTAGAGATATTTTATATGTGACAGCATCTTTTGGAGCGGTATTCTATGGAATCAAGCCTTGTTTTCTTTCCATATTTTGTGTACAAGCATGATTGATGAAATTAAATTTGTGAGTTATATTACTCCTTGTTTACTTGTCTCAGATAGTACCTTGATATAGGAACGTATGTATGTTTGCAGGTCATAGTATGTGTTTAAGAGTTCAGAACTTTTGAGTGAAAAATTACTCTTCATCATTGGTTCATCTCAGGACTTTATTATGAAACATTTATGCAAACTTATACAAGAAAGAAGTGTTTATGAATTAAAGTAGAATATTGTAGACTGAGATCGGTTTTTATCATTTATCTCTCACATTTTGGTGTATCACCAGGTTCTAGTTAAGTTTAGTTCAGTCTTAAGTTCCTTTTCTTCAATTCTTATCCTTTACCCTGCAAAGTTAGTTCAGTATTAGAGAGTATCAGGTGATTATCCAATAGGAACCGGAGGTTTCATTTCAGGTTATGCATTGCCCACATGCAGAAGTGAATCCCATGTTAGGTCAAATTGATAAACTTGTAAAGTTTAGTAGGGTGCAAATTTGTGACCTAACACTTACAAGAGCCAAAAAGGAATAACGGATTGCCACAAATCAAAATTTTATTTTCGTTTTGTTTCCATACTCCGCTCACTTGTATGACATCACTCCAAGAGTAGCTGTGTTGGTAAACGTCAGATTACTGCATTTTCCAAATATCATTCATAAGATTATAATGGGGTGATCACAAGCCATAAGAATTTTTTGTGAGAACATAGGAATGACGTCAGGTTCAGCAATCACCAGCATTTGGAAAGGGTCGTGGGATATAAGGATTGTAGCATCATATTCTTGGTTCATTTTTGTTATTCAAAAATTATTTAAAATTATTTAATTGATGCTTGCAGAATATTTTCAAAATATTTCATTCACTGTTGTCAGAAATTATTTACTTTAATTTTTCTAATTGAAAAGAAAATATATTGGACCAACGGAAATACAAAAAAAGAAGTTATTTTCTGGATTTTTGGAAAATTTTGAAAGAAATATTCCATTAGTCTTGCATATTACTCCTTTGAGTGGTGGAATCTCAATCTTAGCCTCTATTTATTTAGAGGTTTGCTTCCGAGACTCTTCTCATCCCTTGAAAACTTCTTTTTTCACTGGAGTAGGTTTTGCCTTTCTCCAACCTTTTCATGAGTAGCTTCATTAGGGTTTTCATGGTCTCCATTGATTGGAGAAGGCTTGCTGTGTCAGCTTCCATTTTAAGGAACCTTTTTTCAGCATCTAAATACTCTTCTCCTCTGTCCATGATTCTGAACTCATTTCTCTTCCTAGGAATTTCAATGTCTCTTTGAAAAGGTGAAATAGCTTTTCCACTTGATCATGTTGTGGGAATAAACCTGCAAAATGCTAACAACTTCCACTAAGGAAAGAAACCTCTGTAATACCACTTTATCTGAAAACTATGATAGAGATTTCATACATTAGTTCATCAATTACATATTTAACTCAGAGATCAACAAAAATTGAATTTAATCAAGCATAAATGTAACAAGAATCGAAAGAAATCGTAGAGAACATCACCACAAAGAGTAATACCAATATAACCCAGCAAAATCCATGTGGATGAAAACTCTGGCAAATGTGAGAATCTTCTCTCGTAAAATACTCCAAATGGCAATCACAAAGGTTTTAATCCCTTCACATGCCTGCAAATCACATGAATTGCCTCCATTCAGGCTACAATTGATGTAATATAGCCTTTACATCATAGCAGAAGGTTGGAACATCAGTGAAATTGACTAGACAAACGAAAATGGAATGACATGAGATGCCTTGTTAGTCACATAACAAAATTACCATTTTCTGTAGAAAGACAATTTTGTTTTCACCTCAACAATTATGTTCTTGCTGCCCGAGGCAACTGCTGATTTCATCACAGAGACTATTATAATGAGTCTACATGTTGTTCCATACCATTTCATACATACTCCAGCATTGAAGAGCTCGTCCCCTGTTCCATAACCTTCTCAAATGTTGCCACAAAGCAAGAAGCTGGATCCTTTTATGGATTAGGAGCCCATCACCAAGCCAAAATCAAAACCTTCAAGTCCATAGGACCTTCATGGTGCATGCTACTTTTCATAAATCCTTCAAATAACACTGGTGGCAAGGCCACAAGAACAGTAATTAGAGGTTGACAATAATGATTTTTGAATAAATCAGTATTAACTGCTCTCAAAAATTGTGTCTTATTTTTCAAATGCAAGTTCATATCTTTAGATGTGCACCTATGTCTCCAGAGAGTCTGAATTTGAAGTGTAAAAATAAGGGAATTTAAAAAAAAAAAAAGGTCAAAAAGAAGAGTGTCTATAGACAAACGGAAGTACCAGTTAAATCCCCAATTAAATTGAGTCTCAAAAACTGTGCACAATTTTTAAAAAAATATTGGTGATCTGCTGTAGTTTACACTGTCTCTGTATCTGATTCACAATTTTATTCCAATTTCTGCTTCTTCACTTATTACATTAAACCACGCTTATAGGATTTGAAGATGAGATTAACTGGCAAAGGTAAATGTTATAAATGTAGTTTGTTACATCACTTCTATGCAAGACACCAAATTGGTGTAGGAGACCCCTTATACCATAACAAGGATTTTATTCCATTTACCCTCTATATTATTCATACCAGTCATTAATACCCTACCCTATTTTGTATTCAAATCTGCACCTCTTCTATGGAGTGCAAAGGCCTTTACCATTGGGTCCAGTGAGGCTTGCGTGTTATTTCCCCACTTGTAAATATTTGAATTTTTTATTTATTGGATAATATTTCATTAAACTTGCCTTTGACCTAACTATTTGTCATCTATGACACAGAGACCAGGTATAAATTTCTTTCTGAAATTGAGGGTGACAAGAAACAATTGCAACAGTTGTATGGAGCTTGTAAAGGGGTACCTCAGGTGTGCAAGAAATGTTCCATGGCTTTCTTTCAAGTTCTCTTTATGAAGTGAAACGTTTAGATCTGTCATATCTTTATCTGATGATTTCCACCAATCCTTTATGTCCGGTGACAGAGTGCAGTCAACAATCCAGTTGCAGGGCAATCGTCTTCTGTTCAGCAAAACTTACCCACAACAGAATCTTCTACTTTGCGTCTCACAGAAGAAACTGAACTTGCTATGGCAATAGAAGCTTCACTGCAACAATTATCTCAGGAAAGATTTCCTCTTCCTTCTGGATCTCAACCTTCCCGAACAAATGACTTGAATGGCCAGGGTAGCACATCAGATACTAGCTACAATGGCTGGGGACCTTCCGAGAGAACAGAGATGCCAGTAAACAATAATAAATGTGGCCAATGGGTAGATGAGGTCAATTCTACTTCTCATAATGGCTGGGGAGCAGTTGAAGCAGGACCTAACAGCAGCAACATTGCTGAGAGTTCGATGAAGAAACCAACTCCCACTGTTTTTGGATTGCCAGTTTCTGAAGATACTTCCACTGCACACCCATATCTTCCTGGTCCTTCAGCTCCTCCATTACCAGGAGAAAATATCCCTCAAGATGGTCCAGTTCTTTATCCATCCATTGATACATCTCCGATTGAGTTTAATTTGCCTGATGCAGCAGAGCATCGTCCACAATACTCAAGAAGTTCAAGCAAATCACAAAGCAATAGTTCTGGCAGTTGTGTTATTTGTTGGGATGCTCCAGCAGAAGGAGTCTGTATACCATGTGGTCATCTTGCAGGTTGCATGGCCTGCTTGAATGAGATCAAAGGAAAGAATTGGGGATGCCCAATTTGTCGGACTACCATTGAACAGGTCATCAAAGTATATTCAGTGGGTTTAGAGAATCCAAAACCATAAAAAAATTAGTAACTAGTTATTGTTATCCTTTGATTTTGCTATTGTGGGCTCAGGTTAATAGAAGATTCTTTTTCCCCAAAGATATTGAAAATTAAGGTTGTGATATTTATAAGAACTGTCAACAGTGCATTCTGAGTTCTAAGTAGTTAGCCACAACATAATATTACAGATAACTGTATTGTTTTGTGGATGAGATGGAACTCTCTGATGCTTGTAGTAACTCTTACATCTTATGTGCAATCATGATTTTCCATTTGATTAAAAGCTATTGTTAGAGAATGTAGAAATTCTTTACAAATCTTCCATGATACTTAAAAGTGTGCAAAATGTCTGGACTTTTGGTGCATACTACAGGACAAGCTTCTGAACGCAATGGAAAAGCATAGCAATTCATTCGCATGGTTATTTGTTTTTTCACATATGGCTAGCACCTACGGTAGTATAAAACAGGATTCGTTGATTCCCAACAAGCCTTAAGCAAAACCCTCTTCTATGCTTATTGATTTATAATGGAACTTTGCTCCAGGTTTCATGCAGTAATTAAAATAGCCACATTACTTAATCCAGTAAGGAAAATTGTAGAAATCCAAAAAAACTTCCCATACAAATAAATCATATCGTTATTGTGTACAAATGGAATCTCAACATACCTTACTAACCTATGCTGCAAATTTAATATAAGCAGTAGTCTCATTAGTGTATATCTTTTGCATGGATGTATTTAAGATATCTATATTAGTTTATTTAACATAGTTATATTATATGCTATACAATAAAATCTATGGCATGAAGATTTCTAATAAAAGTTACAAAATTTGAACATAATAATGTTATAGATCTTGAAAACGATCTAAGTGAACTGAATTTGAGATATAATGTGTTACAAGCAATTGCTCTTTGTGAACAGTAGTTTCAATATAGAAGAATGATACCATTCATCCAAGTGCAAAATAAGTATTTATTTATATATGAAATAAATTTATTAGACTTCTACTTAAGCTATAAAGGTGTGTATGATGTGCAAGTTGCAAGTTACAGTCATTTTCTTACTAATTTTAATTCTAAGATATGTTTTTGTCTCTTGAATGATCAGAGATGTTCTAATGATAGTAAACTCAACATTAAAAAAACTGATTACTAAAAAATAGTGTGAGCACAAGTAAAAATTGTAAACTCTGAATATGCTTTCTTCTTCAAAAACGGTGACAATCTATTTTAAATGCAAGCTAAAAATAGAATTTTAGAAAACGGTGTTAGATTATTCTTAATTTCACAAAACTTATTTGATGAAGTTTCTATGAGACTCTTGGCATTTGTCAATCTTGGTGACTCAAATTTGAAAACCTGCCTTTAAATGCCTATGTGAACAACTCCATTTTTCAAGTAATTCTTTACAAATTTCATGAGGATCTTTGGAAAACACTATGAAACTCTAACTTTTAAAAATTTCTAAATTTAAAGACTTGTACTTTGTTGATCTTAAAAGTTGCTAATAAAAATTGAAAGAAATTGAAGATAAAAGTGTTAATTTTCTTTTTGTATTTTGTTACAAGTCTAAAATTTTCACTTTTAGGTTCAAATATGACATTTGAAACCTCTAAAAATAAATAAAAAATTATTATTTGTTCATGAAAAAAATATTCATTTTACTCTCCAATTAATCAACTCACCATACTTTGAAAAAAATAAACACCACAAATAAGGGATAATATTATGGAAGTTAAAAATCACAACCAAGAAAGATGAATAAATAATTGTAATTTGGGTTTGGTCATTTGTATGCTTTTATTTGACTTTTTAAGAAAAATATAAATTATAAAAAAAAATTACTTTATCAAGAATTTTAAATAAAATCTCTTATATTTAAAATTATTTATTGAATTTATCAATAAATATTTAATGTTACAATCTAAATAAGTTTCTAAATTCATGTTAAAAAATATTCAATCCAATCTTGTTAAAAATATCTTAAAAGTAAAAAACAATTATATTATTTGAAAAGATTCTCAATTAATATATAATTTAATAATAGAAACATCATAAAATCATATATATTGATACTAAATGATTGTAACTATTAATAATACATGTCAAAATATTGTATTTCTTATAAATAAGATTTTAAATTAGTATTATAAAATATTGAAACAAATATTAAAAATTTAAATTAACTAAATTTCTAAATTCATATTAAAAAACACTTTACAAATTAGATACTTCCATATTTGAAAATATTTTAAATCATTTTATATTTTATAATAAATATTGTAAAATAAATATTTTAAATTATAAATTAGATTACTATATTATATTTATTTATAATATTTTTATGATTTACTAATTATTTACAATATCATATATATATCATCTCTAATAATTTTTAAAATTATAATATACACTCTAAAATTAAAACAATGACCATTTAAACCATCAAATTGATAGCTGACTATAATTCTTTTAAATATCATGCCTTCAAAACTTCACACAAAGAGTGCACCCAACTTGGGAGCACTTTAAATGTCCAAGCTACAAATATACAACTCTTATGAAATGTGCACTTTCCTCTTTCTTCACATTTGTTTTTTCTTATGAAACTTAAAGCCACTTATACTTTTTGTTCTTGAGTGCACCCTCCAATTTTGTCTTTAGAAGAAGATTTGCTTTCTTGTGATTTTTTACTATTGAATTTAAAGTCGGCCATTCCTTTTTACAACGAATTTGAAGGAATATAAATAAATAAACTACTTAAACAAATGTGCATTATCCTTCAACGTTTCATATATGTTTTTTATTGTTATTAGTTCCTCCAACTATAGTGGAGGGTTGATGTTAATCAACGATTTAAACATTATTTTTTTTATCAATCGAAACTCTCATTTGTTCTTGTTAATTTATATTTTCAAGATTGAAAATTAAAATGTGCTTGGTATGGAAAATTTGGCAAGTTGTTATTGACCTCTCCAAAATGGAGAAGGATTGCAATTTCCCAAGCAAGAGAACACACATTTCATTAGATAGGTCTTTGTCATCACATTGTAAATTCTCAAAACACAATTTTGTGTATGATCTTAAAATGTGTGCATCGTTCTCTCTAACAAAAATTCTAAGCCATATCAACGATGGTCAAATCCTATTACGCACAGCACAACATACTCCAAATACATATTGCCAGGGATAACTTTAAGAAAGCACCCCCTGGGCAAAACTCTAAAACCCTGGCGAATCAAGGGTTATTTAGGGGGGGAATTTTCATATTCATGGCAAAAGAAAATAATTTGTATTGGCGATTTTTTTCTAGGGTACAAAAAATTCCATAAAATTTCAACGAATAATACTTTGTTCTGTGGGGAAATATATATATTGTAGGAGGCAAATGTTTTTCGTTTAAAGGAACAAATATATAAGTGTATGGGCGAAAATTTTTACTCCGAAGGAAAAATTATTTAAATGTATTGGAGATTTTTATCCACCGTTTGAAAATTATTTAATTTGTTTGGCTAATTTTTCGTTATTTATGGAAAAATGTATATTTTATTGGCGATTTCATGAATTTATTGTCATTAATAGATAAGGCACATCACATCACATCACATTGAGTCCGGACTCTGCACGATGTATCGATAAGCGCGGCCTCTTTGACACATCACACGTACCTAAAATCCATCAATGATTTTAAACCGTTCGATGATCGTAGATCAATGGCTGAAGTTTTATTTCGCCCCAAATTTATGAAAAGAACGCAGTTCTCCAAAAAGTGCCCGGAATGAAATTGGATTCAATAGATATGTATCAAATGTCACGGTCGATAATGTTGGTCATTTAATATATGTCTAGTCACTAACTGCAATCCACTTTGTCTCCACGACTTCGAATATGGTATTTGGTACTGGTTTATAGATGTTTCCAATTTCACACACTGGTGCAATTATGGGAAAGATTTGCAGAGATATACAAAAGATTTAAAAAAATTTAAAGGAATGAATACGGTTAAAAAAGGAATTATTACAATCAAGAGCTTCAGCTATTTATAGATGATCTCTGCTTCTTTCAACTTCAATTAGCCTTTGGTAGATAAATCGTCAGAGCTCACGGTAGTTAAATTTTGCCTCTAGTTTAGGTCTATAGGCTCAAGCTGTATAGCTTGGTATTCTGATTTCTCAAGATGGACACTCCTATCCGCTTGAGAAGCATTTCTGTGGAGGACCAGAAGGCTTTTTTGGGCTCCGTTAGAGACTCAACCCTCCAATCAGTCTATAAGGAGGTTGGGATGTTCACTAATGAGGCTGTGAGGATGGTGTTGCGCAAAGAGTTTCTATGTAATGAAAATAGATATCGTGTTTTCATGGACGTTACGTCTCAGTTCTTGGTGTCTCTTTTGGACCTCAGAGGAGACAAAGTGGATATGTTGATGTTGTTAAGGAAGGTGTTTAAAGAAAAATTCCTTGGAGACAACGTTATTGTTGTCACCTTTGCAGAAGTAGGGATGGGGATCCCTTGGGCAAATGAATTAACCAAGCTTCTCCTCCCTAACCAAACAATGTCCAGGCAACCGTTTCTTTTGAACCTGAATGCGGAGCAGTTAACGTGTCATAGGAAATGGGCGCGGATTGGTAGGGACTTTCTCCGAAAATGGTTTCTCCTGGATGACTTTCTAGACTACAGTTGGCTTGAAGAATTCTCATAGCTTATAATGTCTGAAGAATTCTACATAGAGGGAGGGAAAGATTCTTAGGGTAAACCATGAATGTGTCCACTGTCTGTACCCTAGCCCCGACCCCCTAGTAGTTTTGTTTTTTTGGCTATTTTCTCGTAACCTCACTCATTTTGGCTTTAAATTTTTTGAGGGACTCTGACATGTAAAAATTGTAAATTTGCGAAACATATATTAATGATAATTTTGCAAATTCCAGTTCGTTTCAGTTTGCCTCTTATGGATATAAAAATGTTTTCTATTTCATTTTATTATTTGTTGTTGCCATCATGTCATAGCAAGATACTTAGCATAATCATTATGTTTTGAAATAGCTTAAATAGTTATTAATTTGTGTGGATATAAGATTTAATTTTCACCATAAAAAAATAGCAAGTTATTCTAATTTCTTCTCTACAGTTAAAGAACAAACTCAATGTGTCTTCTGAGACGACCTTTTTCTAAAAGATATTTTAAGTGCTTGACAAAGAAGTATTTGAAAAAATATACTGTTAGGGATTGGCTCCAAGTGATAGCATCCAATAAGGATTGCAATGTCTATGAGCTACATTTTTTTTTGTCTATGAGCTACATTATTTCAATATTTTGTTAAACAATGGAAATAAATTTAATACTGTGATCTTTTTTATGTAATGTTTCTTCCTCTATATATATATATATATATATATATATATATATATATATATATATATATATATATATATATATCCAATTCCTTCCATTAATTATTTGTACATTGATTATCATTGATTATAAATATTAAAAAAAAGATGTTTATCTTGCAAAAAACAAGTGAATTAAAAGTCCAACTTACTTGTAATTTTTTTTGCATAATTTCAATAAAAAAAAAAGTCCAACTAACTAGGTACATGTACATTAAACACCAAAAATACGTGCCATTGAACACCAACACGAAACAAAGGCTATGGCTCATGGGACGATGAAGCGTCAGGTGACATGGCATTTGGGTGGCAGAAATCCTATGTATAATGGGACCCACGGGAACTGACAACGGATATGTAGTGATATTGTCTTATGGTACGCACATCATTGAAAGTGAATGGTTAACATTTTTGCAGCTTTAATGTCGGCTTGTGCGAATGAATTATGCGGTTGAACTAGTACATGCAGAGGAATGATGGAAAAGTTTGTGATTAATGCCAACAACTGTCGTCGTTGGATATCAGAAATTAGAATTGAGTGAGAGGTGTTTAAATCTTGGGTGGATTGGAAGTCTTGGTATCATACTCTTTGCACTTGCAGCATTGTCTTGGGTTTCTTAAGCAGCATGGAAGCCAATTTCTCCTTCCATACTAATAAGAAATTAGTCCCATTTCTTAGACGATTTACGAACAGGAGGCTGAAAGGTTTGCTCTTTTTTAAGGATGAGTGGTTGTACGAGAGTGTGAAAATGTTGTTGGGAGAGGAAATTGTCCATGTAGGTCATCGCTACAAGACAAACATGGAGGCATATTCATTGATTTCCGCTTGGGGTCTCCAAATTGAGGACGAGGTGGACAAGATAAAAAATGCCCTAAGAGTTGTAATTGATGGGCACTACCTGCTAAATCTGGATAGTGTGTGTGCTTGTGTGGTCTCGAAGGTGGGCATTTTTCTTGAGGCAGGGGTGGTTGGTCCGGTGGCGCTGCTACCACGCATTCGATGGGCTGTTGATGATTTGAAGGCAAGATGCAGAGCTCTTGCTTGGTGCGGGTGGAAGGCCTTCAAAATGTCTGCAAGGTTGATGTAGTGTGATGAGGTTTTAACGGTCCTTCATGAAGTGGCTCGTGCAGAGGTGGGTCGAGAGTTGCGGTCGAGACCCAAGACTACCCAAGCAATGAAGCGGCTCTCAAAATTCTATGATGACCCAGAGTACAGGTCATTTCTAGGTTAATCCTGCAATGATCGGTGGTGTTTGGTATTGTTTGTTTGTATCTTTTTGTTCCATGCCCGTTTTCTCCCCAACTTTGTATGTATGGGGGGATGTTTTCTACAAATTTTGGTACGTCGAATTGGAATTTTGGGGTCTTTGCATGTAGTAGGGTTTTATTTTGTTGGGAATGGTGCTTTTGGCCCTTGGGGGTGGTTTCTGTGGTGGCAGAACTCTGGTGGTTTTACTATACCACCTATACTTACATATTTGTAATATTTTATTTCTAAGTAATACAATACAAAAATTATCGATAAAAAAAATGAAATATCATGCAAGTTTTGAAATTACATATTTAAATTATATATTTAATTCATTATAAATGTATATATTTAATTCATTTAATTCATATTCAAATCCCTTTGATAATGGGACGAACAACAACTAACAATAGATATTGTCATCCATTGGATGAGCACGAATCAACAGCTTAAGGTGTATTTCGGGCCGAATGTGGGATCTCTAATTTTTTTTGCAAACTTTCACCGGAAACACGTGTCATTGAACACCGATAGGAAAGAAAGGTTATAGCCCATGGGAAGATGAAGTGTTAGGTGACGTGGTGTTTGGGTGGAATAAATCCTATGTATAATGGGACCCATGACAACTGACAAAGGATTGTCGTCCATTGGATGAGCACAGTTCAACGACATGAGGTGTATTTCGGGCCGAATGTGGGAACGATAAAAAAAAATTGCAAACTTCTAACGGAAGACTTCCATAAACGAAAAACATTTAATTAAGTATAGTTAAATTCTAAATGTGTAATTGTATACTTAATTAACTGTAATAAGCTCTATTTTTCAGGCAGAAGTTGAAAAGGATTAAAAAGTCTTCAAAACCATTCCCGAAAAGTGACTCGAGTTTGGTGATGTGGCCAAAAAATGGCAAAAGTACTAGGACCCACGACAACTGACAACAGATACCATTGTCCGTTGGATGAGCACAGATCAACGACTTAGGGTGGATTTTGGCCCGAATGTGGGAAGTAAACACATTTTTGAGAACTTGCCCCGGAATTGAACGTTTTACATTTAATTAACTATAATTAAGCTCTAATTCGAGTGGAAGTTGAAAAGGATTAAAAAGACTTCAAAAATAGTCCGGAAAAGTGACTCGTCACTCGAGTCTGGTGACATGTCCATTGTCCTCAGAATTTAGACTAAAGCAATGAATGTTTTGTCCTTCGACGACGAATAGATATTAATAATAATTTATAAAATTACAATAGGATTCTAGAAATTTTGCCTTTTAGGTATTACTTTTGAACTTTTCAGTGTTTTCAAAATAAACCAGTAAATCCAAGGAGATTAAAAAATGACTACTAGATTGAGGAATGCAACAGAAACTGTCTGCGCCAATCTAGTGAAATAGAAATTTTGGGTAAAATCTAGAACACCTACATCTCATGTTTTTTTATTTTTTTGAATCTCGTGGTTCAATTTGAGGGTTAGCATTTTCAGGCTTGTATCTAGCATTATTTTGAATTATTAACAGTAACAGCGATGGGGAAACTGGGAAGCAGTAGTTCAACAAGAAGCCAAGTGAATAAAAAATATACCTAACCGAATTGGTTAAAACACCAGGTTTCACTGATGAATACCATGATATTTATGACCCTGCTATCCATAGTGAAAAGTGTATCATAGAAGTTAGATATGCATTGTCTAATAAGATGGTAGATCCAAGCAGGGAAAAATTTACTATTTTCAACACAATGTTAAAACAAAGAACAAGTAAAATCGCATCATGGAATGCTGGATTGGGAAGCATGGTGTTACCTGAAGTATTCCCTTGCCCTAAATTTGTCATGGTCTATGCCAAAAATTATGATGAAAATTAAAAAAATAATTTTCAATAAAAATACAAAAGAGGAAATTCTATCCATAAACGAGGGAGAATTTGCTCGTTTGTTGAACCTAGAGTTTGAAGCACAAAATTCAAACGTCCACATTGACCTAGGAAAGCTGGTAGAGAATTATGAGAGTCTTGATCCAAGTCATAGAGATTCATTTATCAGAGATCTAATAATGTGTGGTACTCTGTTGGATCAGAATCATAAGCCTCCTTATGATTGTAATATTTTTGTTCCATGGGTTTGGGGTACTATTTCCTTGTTGACATTTTGCCTAGGATTGGAAAATGATAGGGAAGTGGGTGCTAGCCTTCTTGAAATGATTTTTAATATCCATTGTGTAAATCAACCAGTAAGATATAATTTTGTTGATCACGTTGTTCAATCCATGCAAAAACAATTACTATTGATCAAAAAAGGTTCATGTAAGACATTTAGGTTCAAATCCTACTTGTGCTATCTTCTTCTATCCAAGTATCGTGCAATATTCGAGACCAACAATCTTCACATTGTGAACTATAAGATTGATGAGAAGACTCGGAACAGAACAAAGTGTCCAATATATGAATGGACACCTAAGATAAGGATGCATGATAACAGAAAGACCTACAACCATTTTGTACACTTCTTTTTGGCACCAATGTATAATGAAATTACAAGCACTCCAATGCCTAGATTGCTTGTGTCTTGTAGAGATTACATTCAACTCGAAAGTCAAATACAATTGGCTGATTGGTTCTTCATGCAAGAATACACTGTGTTAAGGTTTTACGGATCAGCAGTAAAACCCTACAGACTTCCAATACATGTGACAGAGAGGGTATTTGCATTGGAATATGTATGGCAGTTGGAGAGCACAGATAGGCACTTTCATGGTCAGCAAAAGAAGAGCATATTTCCTTCCTTGCCTTTCTCATGTGGAGGGTTCACATTTGAGAGAAAAATATTCAATGTGGAACATGATTTTTTGACAGTTTTTAGCTTTGGTGATGAGGGTCTCTGGCAGTATGATCCAATCGGTGTAGTTCAAGAAAGGCTTAAGAAAAATGGGAACTCTTCAGCGTTATGTCAACATGAAAGTAAACCATTGCTACAAAAGCTTAGAAACATGGACTCCTGGGATGAAGTAAAAAAAAGAGATGGAGAAAATTGTCATTGACAATAACATTTCAACAGAAGAATTGTCATCACAAATTATGGCATTACACACATAGAGGACAATAGAGGAGGACATCCAAAATAGGAGATCCTACAATTTCTACCAAAAATATGCTAATCCATCTAACAAATCTATTCCCAAAACAATTATGCAAAAATGTATAGACATATTTTGGACTTAAATCAAAATAAATGATTTTTGGACTACGAGGAAGAATCTCAGTGAACCAAAGACCAGTGTAGAATTTGAGACCATCAACGAGGATGTAGAGCTTAGGAAATTGTGGAATATGGAGCATCCCACAACATCATATGACAGGAGTGATGATGAAAATGAGTATGAGGTTGAGGCCACTCCAACAACTACTACAGTCCCTGCAATTTTTGGTAGAGTCAATGAGTCCATGAAAGAAAAATATAGCAAAGGGGCAAACATTGTGGAAAAAATGGGTTTTGAAGGTGGTGGTCTAGGTCCCAAAGGAGAAGTCATTTGGTTTCCACTTGAGGTACAACTTTCATCAAATTTAAAATCAAAAGCTCCTGTTAAACCAGTCATTGGACTTGATTCATCGGATTCATCATGGAAGGTACTACTCATTACCGTCCAAGTCCACCTGCATTTGCTAGAGGTTCAAATCCACAACCACCACCACATCATGGTATTCCCATTGGTGGTGAATCAAGTGCCACTACCACTGGTGGGGAATCTGGGGATAGTATTCCTATTAGTGTTCAATCAAGTGCCATTGTGATTGGTGGGGTTGGCATGGGTACTACTACTGATACTAGTTGTCTTGGTGTTGGACAAGTGCAACAACAAAATATCTCTCGCAAGAGGCCACTAGTGGTAGATACTCATACTATTCAGAATAATATATCAAGTGTCACTACTGCTACAAAACTATCATTTGCGGCTTCAGAATAAACCCCTCAAAAGACTATAAAAACTACACATGCAAGTGATAGTGGGACAGGATCAGGAATGGTTGTTGGTACTCCTCATAATGCATTAGTTAAAACCACAGGCATGGGTGGAACTGGAGCCTCTACTATTTTACCTTTCAAACATTCAGTTGCTTCAACAAGCCCAGATTTTCAATTTCATGATTACTATGAAAAATTTGAACACACAACAAATGTAAATAAAGAAAAAAAAGAGCATTGTAAAGGGTTGCCCTAACTGAATTTTTAAAGGAACAACCTACAAGGAATGGGATATTTCCAACATATGACCCACACAAAGATATGGTGGAGTTCACTGTTGTTATGCCCCCAAATAAAGATAAAAATCCACCACACAGTTAGATAGATCCCTCTAAATTTCAAGTTAGCACCCTCCAAATGGATTTTTCCAAAGTACAAAATGTGGACAAAATTAGTGTGTTAAAAAGGACTAATGAACAAGTCTACACTTCACTACTAAAAGTGGAGAGAGAAAAAAATAAACTGGAGAAACAAATAGAAAAATTACAGTCAGACCTAGCAAACAAAAAAATCAAAGAGGAAAGCAACAAATAACAAGTGCAATGATTTACAGAAAAGGATAAAAAAATTGGGCTCTGCAGTAGAAATTGCAGAGTAGGAAAAGATGGAGGCAGAATTGAAGGAACTGAGGGAAAAACTGGCTAAAAGCAATAAAAAAATTGATGATGAAAGAGCTAGTTTTCAAAAATTATACAAAAGTTATGAGTCTCTTGCTGCCGAAATAAGAAAAATACAGGACCTATTGGATCATGAGAAGGAAAAAGCAAAACATTTGGAAAAGGAAGTAGAGGAAGAAAGAAAAAAATGTGCACAAATGAAAGAAGACCTGCACAATGCAAATGATAAAATTAAAACTTCGAAGGATAGATTGAAAAATAATATAAAAAATACAATAAAGTATATACAAGAAAACATTTTGGGGCAAATAATGCAGAGGAGTGACAAGTTGTGTGAATGGTTTGAATTGAATGAAAGTCTAAGATTAATTTATTGCAAAATCAAAGGGCACATTGAGAAGAGTATGCATGTTTGTTCAAAAGAGGATATGGAAAAATGGATTTTGCAAGTAGTCTACAGTACCAGTGACATCTATTTCTCATCCAAGGGAATTAACAACCGCATTGATGCCACAGTTAAGACATCATCTATCCTTCAAAAATGCTAGAAACTAAGGGAAACATCAGAAGTTATGGATAAAGGTGGCAAAAAGATATTGAAGCTGCAAGAAAAGACAACTACTTTGATTAAACTTGGTTTGCCTAAGTCTGTTGACCCATCAAATAAATTCATTGGAAAAGAAGCTTACAAAAAAAGCATGGAGAAAAAAATGAAGTCTGATTTAGACTTGCTTCCTAAGAACACAACTCTCCAAAAGCTTTCTGGAATTCATCAAACCATTTACAACTTTGAATGCGGTATTGGGTGAAACAGTGATGTCAAGTCACTCTTCTAAATATGGATTGTTGATGAAGTTGCAGTTGACTTTCCATAGTTTAAAGAATATTGACCTTCCATCAAACGAAGAGTGGAGCACCCTACAAAAACTGGCATAGAAATCTCAAGAATCATAGTATGTATTGCACAGTTTTCTATTTTTAGTCTTAATTTCAAGGTTTTATGTTTTTTCTGTTTGGAATTTGGCATCGCTTGAAATAACTCTATTTAATGAAATGGAAAAACAAAACACTCGCTATTGCTAATCTAGCCTATGAATCTATGATGCACAATGCAAACCTTCAGGCTGTAAATTTGTATTCTCAAATTCTCCCAATTTTTAACATTTCTGCATTTCTCTATTTATGATTTCTAGGTTTTGGGCACTACTATTATCTATATTTAATTTGTCATGGCTTGAATTAATATTTAATTTTGAACTTTGTTTTTTGAACAGGAGAGATGTAGTAGTTGTTAAATTGCTAAATTGCTAATCTGGCCTATGATGGCCATGTAAATTTGTGTTGAGTTTGTGATACTGATGGCAGTTGGGACAATATATTCAATGTTCAGTGCCTTAGTAATTGATTTTGATCTTGAGTCTTCACATGTTGCAAATCGACCTAAAGTTGTTGTTGCTCCCTTGTTTCTATAAAAGGGAATTCAGAGTCATTTGCAAAGGGTTCTGAAACTTTGTATTGACTTTTGCATGGAGAATCACACATAGTGGTGTATTGAATGAATTGTATCATATGGCTATATTTTGAAAGAATTAATGAAAAACTAAGTTCTCAACATGTCTAAATAAACATCTATGTATCAATAAACACATTATGGTCTTTTATTATGCTATTTTAAATCTGGAAATAGAAAGTTTAAAAATGCAATTACAAATCAATATTAAATTCTAATTGCAAAAAGTTGACAAACTCATAAAATATCATCAAGTTATCAACCATAATAATATGCTTTTGTAATATGAATGATGTGATACAGTAATAAGATTAATAAACACCAATCTCTTATAGTTGTCATTCCTCCTCATCAAATTCAGAGCTTTCTTGATTCTTGTTTGTGTTTTCTTCACTCTGAGTTTGCATACCTTCGTTGAACTAAATCTTAATGCTACCAGTAGGTCCAGTACATGAGTCAATAGTCCCACTGGCGCTTTGGTTGAAGTGTTTCCCAAACCTCTTCTTTCACATTTAGACCTCCATATTTTCAGTGCCCTATCATAAGGAAAAGTGTGGACATCATACCTAGATGTATAGAGCCTCAAGCAATTTTCAAATTTTTTGTCTAGTTTGTTTCTTAGCTTTGATTTTAGGAACCCAAAGCACTAAAAACTCTCTCATCTTCCACCGAACCCAATATCATGGTAAGACATAAATCAACAAGCTTGAAATATTCTAGTATTGAATCACGCAACACTAAGTTCTAACCTATATTTTTCCAAAGCCTTGTTTTTTATCCCTCTTCGTGGGGGTTCTCCATTCTGCCTATTGTTCCCTCATAGTGTATTCAAAATGAGATGATTTCTCTCTAAGATGAGTTTCGTCTAAAATTCTATTTATAGTTACTCCATTCAATTCTCGAGATATGCAAAATTGTTTTATCAAAGTCAATAGCTTACTTCAAAAATCAGTTGCACTGTTGAGGCTCCAATATTGAGGAAACACAATAGACATGGCTTCGAGTAGGTTGTCAGGAGGGAATCTACTTCTAATATGTGAGGAAAGATCATAGGCAATTTTCTTCACAGAAGTAGTTACAGACTCAACAATCTTGTCGAAATCTTCCCTTGTAACTCTTGCTAGTTGCTTCCTGGGGCGCTTTCCTAGTTCCTTGGGGTCGACCATGGCATAGAAGTGCATTGGTATCTCAACTCCTCGTACATTGGCACATACCTCCCCGTTTGCACCGATTTGTAAAAAGTTATCAGGATTGTTCAAATATGTGAGTGTCTACCACTTAACAAGTTTTTCATCAGATAGTGTTGGTTGATTTTGATAGAGATTGTCGAGGGTCATGCATGTCAACTACACAGTGTAGCATATTCTGCAATATACAGAGCTCTTTTTTGGGTAACCTTCATAATATTCCTCATTTCCTCTAGCATGGGCAGAAGAGCTGCTAAAGATAAGAGTGTCTCTAGATTACTTAACCTCTGAAGAAGGTCAGGAAATTTCAGTTGCTTTGATTCATCGTGAGTTGTGTGAAATAGTCCAATCACGGATGGATATTCTGAAAAAACTCGATGCGCTGGACCATCGAAAGAGATCCATTTGGTATCATTATCCTTGAGAAGCTTGTTCCCATCAGTTATTCCATCAGCAAAGTGTTGAAATTCTATAAATCGCTTGGGACTTCGACAAAAGTGTGAGTAGAGCTCTTTGATTAAAATTTCAATTTTTTTTACTAGAGCATACTTTCTTACAATTCCAAAAGATAGATTCATTTTGTGAGCCATGTAGTGAATTGCAGTAATGTAGGGTGCAAAAGAAGTTTCAATCTTTGTACAAAGACCATTCCTGTGACCTTGCATTACTAAAGCTCCATCTGCTCCAACACACACCAATTTTTTGACAACCGTCATGTCATCCATACCTCCATATTCAATTAAACATCTCTTAACTAGTTGAAATAAATTATCCATTGTCATACTATCCTTCATTTAGCAACAGATAGTAGATGAGGTTGGCAAGCATGATTTTGTACAGTATAAACATGCATGCATACCCACGAAGTATTCTCTATTGTCGTAACTTCGTCTAAAGAAAATGCAATAAAGTTTGACTCTCTTATTTTTTCCTTTATGTCTTCTTTTTCAACCTCGGCAAGACAACTTGCTCATTCCCATCCACTGTTTACTGACCAGTGACTATTAAGATAGTTAGGACCTTTCAAAAAGTGCAATAAACCACTAATTGATGGGAAATCTGCCATAGCACGCTCTGCTCAAAATATAAAAAACAACACTTAACTAAACAACTTTTCCTAGTTGTTCTATTTGCATTGCTTTTCCAAAACTAGCTTCAATAGAACCTTTAACTTCAACGGGCTTTGTCTGTATTTTCTCATGAAAATAATACTCTTTGGCATTCCTCACATGCTTACATTCCTCCTTTATTTTCCATCTTATCACTGTTTTTTCAACTCCATCTATCATTTGTTTTTCATAAACTTTACCCATATGCTTTTCTATGGTGTCAAATTTTAGTTGCAACCTAATTTCCTTGTTATGTTTCCAAGTGAAAATCTTACACCTGCATTCTATTAGAGGCTCGCCTTCAATTGGATTCTCCACTGGTTCAATGAATATATACTTTGATGCCCAATTAATTTGAAAATTTCTCACTAACATATCCCACTCCCAATCTTTTTTTTATTTTGGTTGATCTTTTTTTAATTTGTCTTTTCTTTTCCCCTTCCGTGCATTATCATCTATGGCATTATCACCCAAGTCGATTATATCATTCTGGCTAACTTGGGTATCTACCAAATAATCTTCTTCAAGATCATCCTGATTCGAGATATCAAGTTCGCCGTCGTCTTCAACATGCGGTGTAGGTTGTGAATTTTGTACTTGTACTTGTGATTATGTACCTTCCTGATTTTCACCATAATCTTTTCCAAAGCCAAAGTACGAAGACAACATTCTGTGTTTTGTTGGCCTCTCATGGCCTTCCCCACATTCAGGTTTCCTACCCTTCTTCCTGTTTGACATCTCCAATGAAATAAAGGCTGCAAAAAAAATATCAATTTGTTGAAGAAGTAATATTAGACTATAAAGTATAATATATGTTTCATTGGCCCTACGACCTGCAATCTAGGTGTCTGAGGTTTGAATCTCTCGGCTAACCACTTGGCACTAACGGGTCCCCATTGAATAAGAATGAACTCAACAGTGCAAACAGATATAGGTAAATTCACTATAATATTATAACACTTCAAAAATATGATCGCTCACCTTTATGTCACTAGCAGTCGATAATGCAGTCAACAACAATGATTTTCCTTGGTCTGAAATTTTGCTATTGATTTGAATTCAAAGCCTAGAACCCACCAAATTGTGTAGAGATAGATCTGATCTTTGAATCTATTTATATCAATCCTTATATGGCGAATTTCACAGGAATTTTATATGGTATACAAATATTTGGCGAATCTCGCTTAACTATAACACAACTTATGTAATTTTTGAGGTGATTATGGGTCGTCCAAATAATTGGCAAATACAATATAGTTGGCAAAAATTGGGGTGAATGGAGACATGCGTCGACAAAATATCGGGCGAATTGGGTCCTCCTAGCCAGCAAATCTTCTGTAGTACCCCTACTCATTTGAACTTATTAGACTCATTTTATTATTGTTTACTTTCAGTGGATACATTACCATGATGTGTTATTCAGATTTTTATGGCATTATTTCATGCTTTATCTAGATATGAGATGAGTAATTTATTGCAGTATTTCAATACTTGTTATTTATGGCATTTTATGGATTATTGCTATGTACTGACACTTTACTTTATTTATGCAATGTGGAATTGTATGTTGTGTGTCTGCGAGTGTATTGGATGCAAGGGGATGATTTTCCTTCACTCATTTCGGTGAGACAGGGAACATCATGATTCTCCTTCATCGATGTGTATGTTGTGTTTTATATATTGTATATATGCATGTGTGGTTCGGTGATGCAGGATATTGCAAGTACAAGTACCGGGTAGGTACGGGGTATCATCTTCCCCTGGCTTCACAGGTCTGAAGGTGCCTTATATTTTCTGATAGAAGTGGAGGAGATAGTAGTTGAACCTATTTTACTCATTTACATTCATGTGAGTGTCGTCAGTTGGTCGTCCAGTCAGTTAGTTCGGCCTTCGTATTTTGTTCTTTGATCTTTTATGAGTATTTGCTTGAGCTTTATTCAGTTTGTGTTTGTTTGTTTTTTTTTTGTTTTTTTTTTTTGGATAAGTAATTGACCGAAACCTGAATAGCTTTTGACTGGAGCTATGAACCAGTGGGGACACAGTAGGGGGCCCCATCCCCATTACATTTTCTTTGTATTATTATTATTATTATTATGTTTGATTAGATTGACCCCAAGACCTTCCCCATCGTATGGAAGGCCAAGAGTCACAACTTATAATTCCTCTTTAGATGTCCCTATTGGGAGTTGAACTTGGGTCTCCACAATGAGAACCCAGTGTTTTAACCAATTAAGCTCAACCCCTTGGACTATTCAGTTTGTGTTTGTTTAGTGGATTTGATTAAATAATTAAGTTTATGGAGTTATCTCATAGTTGAATTTTGTATGCATTGAGATTATAAATTTAACTAATTGAAAGAAGTTATTAAATTAAGTTGCGAGCTGCATGATATTAGAAATATATTTTATTTTAATTTTAGTGGAAAAATAAATTAGAATAATTGTATTTATTGTTTCCTAGAATTTTAAATAAATAAATGAATAAAAGAATTCTTTAAAATTATAGTATTGCTTTAATTTCTTTATTTAGAAAATTAATTAGAGTTGCATGAGAAAAGAAAAGAAAGAATAATGATTTTTAATTATTGCATGTTAACTTATCCTTGGTTAGAAAATTAGAAAATAAAATAAAATTGCTTTTATTCTAAATTTAGGTTTTTGGTGAAAAAGATATTCAACCTAGAATTTTAGTTTAAAAAGAGGAATAGGTCATTTTTTTAGGATAGACAGGAAACAGGTCAGGAATTTAGGTGAAGAAATTTATTGGAAGCTTGTTGAAAAGATTAGGGCTCTTCTACAGATTTCTTCCAGGAAAGCTATACCAAGTTGGGTGGCTTCTTTTGATTGTTGTTTTAAGAAAATATTTTTATTTCTTCTATCTTTTGAATGATGGGTGTGTTAAGATGATTGTCATATCATGTCAGATTAATTATGTTCTTAGCTAAAGTCCATACCCAAAGTAATTTCTAGTTTAGTGGAAAGAAGTTATTTATGGGTGTTTGTGGATTAAATTTTGAGGAAATTGGGAAAAATTATTATGGCAAATTTTGCCAAGAATTTTCTTGTGCATGGAAATTACAAGATTTGGGAGGTATGGGATTTATCAGAGATATCATTCCCTTTTTGTTTGATTTTTGTTCTGGTATTTTGGCTATGGCAGCCTTTTAATTGTATCTCTGTGAAATTGTTATTTACTTTAGAAATAAATTTAATTATTAATTAAATTTATTGAATTATATAAGTTTAGGGGAAATTGTTTAATTTGTTCATATTAATTTTATAAAAAAAAACTTGATTGAGAAATAAATCTTATTGAAAAATTTTGGGATTTAAGTTTATTATATTGGATATAAAATTTAGTTGGGAATAAATTTTTTATTAAAAATAAGATTTAATATAAGTTAGTTTTTTTTAAATTTTAAAAAAATAAAAAATAAATATACATATATATATATATATATGAAACCTTGGTAGCACAGCTACTGGCGGTAGCAGTACTACCGACAGTAGTACCTGCTACCGCAGGGTAGTAGTGCTACCGGTAGTAATACCTGCTACCGCAAGGTAGCAGTACTACCACGGTAATACCTGCTACCGGCGGTAGCATGGGCTACCGTGAGTAGCACGGTGGCATATGTGTATATATATAGATATAATTATATGTAAGTTAATTTTATTTTTTTGCCATTATGATATTGGTATTATTTTTTTAATACTATGGAATTTAAATTCTGAGTTGATAAATATATATTCTGTAATATAATTATAAGTGAATTATTTATAGGTATTCATATAATTATATTATATGAATATAATTTAATTTATAGTTATAATTATATTTTATGAATGAAATTAAATTATACTTTGGTGTTTTCAGAAAAGCTTGTAAATTTTGAGATTTTATATTTATGCTTGAAAACATTAGGAGATTAATTTTTGTGTGAATGATTTAACCTTATTGGACAAATGACAAATTGATTTATTTGTATTAATATAGTTGTAAATTTTTATTATCTGTAAATTCCTTATTTGCAAGTTATTTATGCTTTTGGCTTTTGTAAGAAAAGATTGCCTGTATTAGGGTCTTTTGTAAATGGTGTTTGCAGTCAAGCTTAATTCCATTGCAATTCTAGTTGAGTTGTCATTGTATCTTATGTTATTATATCTCCTTGGTCAGGTGTTGTATAACCTTATTGATGTGAGCCATTGTGTGTTTTGTCCAAATGGTCAATCTTGGGTTAGTGATTGTGTATCCTTCACCTGTAGTTTGTCAAGATTAGTTATGGCTGTCTATTTCGCCATAGAGTTCTCGTAGAGAGACCTTTCCTGTTAGTGTCCTATGAGAGAGAGTGGCTTTCGAGCGAGGGTCGTGCCCGAAGTAGATGACAGGATAACCCGTCGAAAGTCAATTAAGAAGTGATAACCTAATAATTGATTAGGGGGTGGGTAGAATAAATATTAATTAAGATAATGTATCTCGTGCATAGGTGTAGTGCTTGTACAGGGCTAATAATGTTACGAGAAGGCTTGGAATGGAAAACTTACCACCTTGTCTTCATGAAAGGATTGGTAGGGTCCGCATGAGACTTAGTTGGAGCCGGAAGCCAGGAGAGGTTACCAAGACAAAGAGTCGGGACCTAGGAGGCCTACCATGGTAACCATCAAGCTATGCGATGACACTCTCTCCTTAGAGTCACTAGTGTTTTGTGAGTTGAGTCACATGGATATTTGTGGAGTCTTGTAGTTCTTTTGTACTTGTCTTTCTTTGCTTGCTTGAGGGTTTTCTACTATCTCCTAGCACGGTGGGGTGGTTCCATTTTGGGATCACATGGTCGCGTGGTAGTGCCACTTCCCATCGGATGTTCTAGATTGTATCTTCAGGCGAGGAAAGGCTTCGCTAGTGTTTCTTGGTCTGTGGTTCATGTACCAACTCTTGTTCGTGATCATTGTTCAGTTGAGACCTTGTGGTCATTGTATCAGACTTTTATGTAACCTTGATATTGTAGCTTTGTAATCCGTGGTATTTTTGGAAGCCATGTATTTATGGATATTGTAATGTTATGTCAGTGGAATGTATGTTAATTCAGTTGCTTTGATCTTATGTATAAATGATTTATGGAAAATTGAGTGCATGGGAATTTAGATGTATATGTAATTTTGAACTCTAGCATTTACTTTAGCTAATTAAATGGACAATTGGATTAACCATGGTGTTAATATAGTCTACGATTAATCTTCATTGGTAACCCTTAGGAAATCATGTGTTAGTCTTCCGTTGTGTTATTAGACGTGCAATGGTTATAATTAATGCACTTAATCTTAAAAAAAAATTATTTCACCCTTTAGTTTCCTAGTTGTGTTGTTTTCCTTTAGGGTTCCTGGCGGGGCATTACATCTTCATATGCCTATAGGCGAATTATGGTCATCTATTAAGGCAACCTCAAAGAGTGTAGGCAAAAAAATTAGATTTACCGTGTGTCCACCGTATTGTATTGGCGAAATCCTCGCATAGAAACATTTAATTACATAAAACATATTGTGATCGGGCCGTGAATTTGACGGAAATTGATAATATTTTGACAACATGACCACCCCTAGTTGGTACAAAATATTTGCCATTTCCCAGGTCACCGACGTGAAAAATTCGCCACTAAAGTAATCTTTGCATATTGCAACAATAAACAACTCTCACTGACTTAAATTATTTTCTCCAAACAAGTATTTTTTTATTGAGATTCCACCCAAGATGAAGAGTTAGTCTAAGTGTAAAATCAAACACTTGAAATAACATAAGATATACCGCTAACATCTCCCGTACATCCACAAACATAGACACTTTCTTCTTGTTTGTGTCATAGATGACATTGAAATGAATCCACTAATCATAAATATCAAACACCATAATCTTTGAATGGTAATACTTTTGTTAAAAATGAAGTTTTTTCCCTTCTCTCTTTTTGTTGTTAGTATCTCTCATATTCTATCAAGGCATCATGATGCACCCTCTTAACTTGTTCAATTTTGGCAAATTAAATTTTGAAGTTAGGAGAGAACTTTTGGTTGTAGGTTTGATGTATATCTTAATTTTACCATTCAGATTATAAGAGGAAAAGTGCGAGTCTCCTATCTTTTGGTTAGCCAATGGAAATTATGCATATCTATTTGGATGCATGCCCAAAAGAGACACAAATTATAGTAGCAACAAACACATATGCTAAGAGAAGAAGCACGAAGATTACAAGGCATATACCACATACACAAACAAACTAGACAAAACCAAAACCATTCTTGCAACTTTGCTACTTTGCAGAAAATGTTTTGATAATAATATCCATTAATTAATAATTTAATTTTATTAAAAAAATTATGTTTTATTTTAATGTTTGAATATAATAATATGAATTTTAATAATGATTAAGATTAAAATTGATAAATAAATTATAAATATTTGGCAATTCAATATTTTTACTTTAATAAAATATTTCTTTTTTTTTTTTTTTTAAATTTTGATTGATAAGAGACAGAGGCCGAAATAAATAAAGATACAGAATAAATATTACCTGGAAACCCCTGTAAAAGATGCTACATAAGCCCTATCAAGACTTAAATAAATCTAGTCTTTACCTATTCTCTAGACAGAGCTAAGCTAGAGCATGATATTAGCAAAAAGATTTTGAGCAATAAACCTGCTAACTGATTTTCAAAAGTATACTTGATTAAACACTACATGTTACCAGGTATACCATCTAACAGACAAATATAACCTTCAAAACTAAGACTACAAATCATAGCAATTCATAACTACATGTCTTACTCTTAATCCATCTGCATTTGTCACAGACTGCTAATATAAAATAAACTAAAATACTTGAAAACACAATTCAGCATATCCATTCCTACCTTCGTACTATAAATTGAAAGCTCAAAATTACTATTAAACAGTCATGACATCAAGATAGATCGAAAAACACACAAATACAACCACTTATAATATAATTTTTTTTGTATTTATCAGTAAGATGTTTTTGAGTCCGACAGTATAAACGGAGAAATATAGTCAAATATCAAAAATGGGTGTTTGCATGAATCACTCCAGTTATATGTTGTTGAGATAGTTTGGAGCCTATGCTAAGTAAATCCCTAAAACTATCAACTAGAGAAACTTCAAAGTTTACAAAGGCAACCTATCAAAATCTGCCAATACTATCTAAGGTAGGAATAGCTTATCCATAAGACATACCCTAATCCTTAAAGAACTTATATAATCCTTCCGAAGACTATGGTCGACATATTAATAATCCTTATTGGTCGTAGAAGATGAAGAAGGCCCTTCGCCATCTTTCACTAGAGTTGTTTTTTACTTCTTCCTCGATTCAACCCGGCTCCTGCTTGCCCTTATCACCACCGATGGTAATACTTGAATATTCTCCAACTCCAAATTCGGAAAGGTTTTAGGAGGTTGATAACCTTTTGCGATAAGATACTCTACCCACCAAGTGTTTCCATGAGATGTCCTCATGTGAATCCATTTCAAAAGGTGATTGATATTTTTTACTATACCTTGTTTCCTTTCCTCAAAGGTTGTGATATCTTTTAATACCAGTAAGGGGTGTTTTAATACTGCTCCATTTGGGTTTCCAACATCCCCATCTCCTACAGCTATGGATTAGTCCTCTAGGTATGGAATCATCATATTACTATCTACACTTGCCACATCAATTTCTCAATTCCCCAACAGATCCTCCTTAAAGATCCTTTTGCATATTTGTATGGATTCTCCTTTTTGCATACCCATAACTAACAAGATGTCAACAAGACTGGTTGGTGTGAAGATTAAAAACGAGTAGAGAAATGAAAACAAAATAGAAAAAAGAAATAACAAGAAACAAAACATTATTTACAATGGTTTGGCAATTGCCTACATCCACTCTCAAGTAGGGAAATCTTATATATTAACTGATGTCCAGTACATGCCTATACACATCTATTTATACATTTATTCAAGCATGAAACGAAGAGTTTTGGGAAGAAAAATAGTCTTGTGACCGTTAGGCTTCATATACCCAACTATTGGGATATCACAAATTACCCAAAACTTAAATTCGTTGTTAATTAGCTCCTTGCCCATGTCTCCTTCACTTCTTGACTAGCCAAATCATCCAAATCATTCAAGATCCTAACCTATCTTTCATATTTAAATTCTCCTCTAAATGCCATTAGCCTATTTTCATCTACTAGCATCAACCTCGGGTTCGACTCCATCTTCTGCTTTCTAAATTCTTTTTGTCACTCTCTCAGAGAATTGGCTTATGCATTCGTTTAACACTAAAGCCTTGTTAATACACACCTCTATCAAAATGATTATAACTTATGGGCTATGAAAGGAAAGGTGTCTTCGCAGCCTGCGGCTGGTGTGAAGAGTCTCTCATTAAGGCTTGGGCATATGAGCATGTAAGGAAATAATAACTCTCGATATTTTCATAAAGGCTTGTATTTGTTCTAGAATTTTGCATGAGCCCCAACTTCTTCTAGCATCATAGCATACTAGTAGGCATGTAGATTAGGAAATCCACTCAACATTTTCCTATGTCCAGCTCACCTAAACTGCTAGTCCACCACATATACCAACAGCTATAAAATGAGTATAAAATGGTAATATTTCATAGCTTCAAAAGGGAAACCAAGCCTATTGATATGAATTGACAAAAAAAGTATTTACATATAAATATTTTATTCAACCTAGAAGAATTCTAAGACCTTGAAATTTATTGCAACAATAAACCATCTATCTTGAACTAGTCTCAATCCCTTAACTATGTCTACTTGCACACTTTTATGTTGTCCTTAGCTTCAAAATACATGATTGTGCTCCCCTTTACTCCAAATCTCCACATCCTAATTTCTCAATGATAATTCCCTCAGCTCCCAAGTTAGAAAATATGTCTACTTCCTTATTACCTTCTCTATATATATGATTAACCAAAGTTTCTTCAAAGTATTCTAATAGGTCTATTGCTTTTCCCAATCTTGAATTAAGTTTCCAGTTTGGAGTTTTCTTTGTCCTGATGGCATTGATGATTATCTATGAATCACCTTCTATGGCCAATTTGTTGATACCTAGATCTTTACTTAACATCAATCTTACAATTCAAGCTTCCATTTCTGCTATATTATTTGATGCCTTACCTATTGGTTTGGCTAATTTGGCACAAATGGTGCCATCCCAATGGTGTATGATACATCCTATCCCAACAATCCCAAGATTCCCTCTTGATGCCCCATCAAAGTTAAGTTTAAACCAACCAAATTATAATTGTTTTCATATAAATTGTTCCCTAAGGAGCTTACTCTCATTCCCCCATATCCCGTAGTGTGGGGGTATCTGTAAGCCATACCATTCATTTCTTATTCTACTACCCCAACTTGAAAACATACAATTCCTTAGATTACCATTTTTTAATCTATTATTGGTTGTTTCTACTATGGTTTCTTCTATTTTGTTAACTAAGTTATTTACTTCCATTTTCTTACCTTGGAATATTCTCCTATTCCTTTCTTTCCATACTTCCCAAACCAAAATGGAAGGTGCTAGTCTCCATATTATATTATAAAGGTTGTTTTTGCATATAATTGGCCACCTTTTTAAAGTATCTCGTAAATTATTAGAAAAAGGTTGTTTTCCATTCTAATTTCTTGCAGAGCTAGTTCTAGCAATCTAAGGTATAGGAGCAATTCATAAGTAGATGATCTATTGTTTCTTCATTATTTTTACATAATAGGTATCTTGAAGGACCTTCAAACCCAAGTTTCCTAAACCAATTTGTTGTCAAATCCTAGCTTGCAATGTTGCCCATAGGAACATTCTTGTTTTAGGTAAACATGCTTTGTCCCAACATAAATGACTGGGGATTTTTTTACCTTTCCCACTATTGAGATTTAATCAAGTCCGCATAGCCATCTCTAACTTTATACTCACCTGTTTTCGAGCCCGGCCATATTAACTTGTCCTCACCTCTCTTTATTGTAATGTGTCTATCTGATAAGGTGTCTCTTAGTTCTTTTTTCTCTTCTTCTGCAAGAGGTTTCCCATCCAGAGGTTTTCATCTCCATCCTAGTGTTGGATCCCCACTAGGGCATTCTATATAATCCTTGAGGTAACTACCCCAAATATTTCTTGGTACCTCTTTAATTCTTGGAGAGATGTGGCAATTATCCAAAGGTGTGAATCTTCTCCAAGAGTCACTCCAAAAGAAAGCCTTGTTACCCTCTACTATGTCCCATGTGACTTTGTCTATTATCAAATTCCTACAATCGAGTATAAAGTTCCAAACCTTGGAACCTTTCAGTGGGTTTTCTATTCTAAAGATGTTACTTGATCTGAACCATTCAGATATTTCTTTTGCAGTATTTTAGCTCATTTTCTATCAAGTTCTCTATACATTTTTTATGCAGTCACCGGTGAGGAGGGACGTTAAAGAGATCAATCCGGACTAGTCAGCAAAAGTAAACACAACAGAAACACAAAGATATGATGGAGGCAATGCAGAACAGATTGTAGTATTGCATGAAATTTGTTTACATCCAACTGGTAACAACTAGGTTACAACATACTGGCTCACAGGCCTAGTAGAATAGGTCACAACCGAGACCTTGAATCTTATGATCTATCTTCTACTCACAGTCTAGCTACTTGATTTTCTGACTGATTGATTGATTCTAATGCATAATTACAAATATATATATATATATATATATAGATAGATAGATAGATATATTGATCCAAAGGATCCAGTCGATCCAAAAGGGATCAAAACCCAGAGAACAAGACCTAACCTACAAAAAAAACAAGGTCAGACTCCGCCAAGAGAATCCTCTCAAAAATCCAAAGGATGAAACGTAGATCATGGGAAAATGTCATCCACACGTCAAGTAACAACGGAATCAACGCCCAAGGCTTCACAAGCTTTGCAATGGGTTCCGATAGATCACTAGAATAGGTCTAGGCAACTGATGACAAGGATTGTCAATCAGTAATAGGAAACTGTCATGGAAACTAGTAGTGATATCTTGCCAGAAAATTATCCAAATGCGATGTGATCTAGAAGAAAGAAAGATGATCAAGTCTTCAAGTAGAATCCAACTCTACAAGATCCGGTGAGCCAAAACCGGGACACAGAGAAAGGAAAACTAAAATTGCAAACAAAAAGGAAAACGTTTTTGGTTGATGCAAGATTGCTATGAACTGGGGATGCCCCTGCATCAGACATCTAGGGTTATTGAAAAAGTGAGCCTCTCACTTTGCTAGGGTAAGAGGGAAACCAAGGTGGTCTACCTCTGCCTGAGAAATCCAAGATGAATCTTCAACAGGTTTGTCCTTCCACTTCACATGATATTCCTTATACCGACTGCTCTGGGTACTACGCCCAATCCTTCTATCCAAAATATCTTCAATTTGATCTGGTTCCTTCTGGGGCAACTATTTCTCCAAGTCTGCAACATTGTCCTCACTGAATTCTGGTTCTTGGTACTCATGAAGATCTACAATGTTGAATATAGGTGAAATACTTAGACTATCAGGTAATTCCACTTCATATGCATTTCCAAAACTGAACTTCCTCAAAATCCTGCAAGGTCCAAACTTCTTCATTTGCAACTTGTTATAAGTTCCAACCAGGAATCTCTCTTTTCTTAGATAAACCATCAGTTCATCACCAACTTCAAATTCCTTATGTCTCCTCTTCTCACATTCCTTCTCCTTATACTTGTTGTTTATGTCTTCCAAATGTTGTTTAACCTGAATATGAAATGATGCCATGTGATCTACAAAGTCTTCTACTTCTGAACTCCTCCAGTCTTCGCTACCAATGTCTCTCAATTCTGATATACCTCTAGGATGCACTCCGGTAACAATATCAAAAGGTGTTTTTACCGGTACTTCTATTCACTGAATTGTTGTAGGCAAACTCTGCTTGTGCAATGATTGAATCCCAACTTCTGGTTTTATCTCCCACTAAACATCTCAACAAATTTCAGAAAATCTGGGTAACTACTTATGTCTGTCCATTAGTCTATGGATGAAAAGTAGAACTGAACTTCAATTCTATCTTCATCTTCTTCCAAAGTGTTCTCCAAAAATAGCCACAAACTTGGTGTCTCTGTCTGAAACTATGCTCTTAGGTAATTTCCATGTAATCTCACCACTTCCTTGAAAAATAGGTCTGCTACATGCAATGCATCTGATGTCTTCTTACAAGGTATGAAATGAGCCATCTTTGAGAATTTGTCCACTACCACAAATATAGAATCATTCCCTCTTGGTTTCTTAGGCAATCCAAGTACAAAATCCATGCTTATATCCTCCCAAGGTCTTACCGGTATTGTCAAAGGTTTATACAATCCCACATTCTAACTACTACCTTTTTCAACTTGAAAAACTCTACAACTCTGCACATATCTATTAACATCCTTATGAATCTGGTGCCAAAAGTAATATTCACTCACCAATGCTATTTTTTTGTCAATGCCAAAATGTCCAGCTAGTCCTCCACTGTGTTTCTCCTTTATCAGATTCTTCCTCATAGAACTCTTAGGTATACACAACTGAACTCCTCTTAATAACATCCCATCCTGAATAAAATAATCTAACCATTTTCTTATGTCTACCTTAATCGGTTCTCTACATTATTTCCAAGGTTCTGCAAAATTCGGGTCATCATCATACAAGGTCTTCAAATCTTCAAATCCTAATACTGTCACTCTCATCTCTGTTAGCAAATTCCTTCTCCTACTCAATGCATCAACAACTTTGTTAGATTTCCCACTTCTATGCATCAATACAAAGGTGTAACTTTTCAATACTTATACCCATCTCATATGTCTCTGATTCAACTTACTCTAACTATTCACATACTGCAAATCTTGATGATCTGTATACAACATAAACTCCTTAGGCAACAAGTAACGTCTCCACTACTTCAAGGTTTGAACTATGGCATAAAACTCATGATCATACATTGAATATCTCCTCTGGGCATCATTCAATTTCTCACTTAAATAGGCTACTACTCTTCCTTCTTGACTCAATACTACTCCTATTGTTGTTCCACTTGCATCACAATCCACTTGAAATACTTTATTGAAATCTAGTAAAGCTAACATAGGCTCCACAGTCACTTTCTACTTCAACAGTTCAAAACTTTTGTTTTCTCTGGTAGTCCACTTGAATTCCTTTCAATCTCCTCTCATGGTCTCAGTCATAGGGTTACAAACTAAACTGAAATTTCTGATAAACTTCCAGTAAAAACTAGCCAATCTATGAAATGATCTTACCTCTCCAATGCTTTTTGATGTAGGCCATTCAACAATTGCTTTCACTTTCTCAGGGTCCATCTTCAAACCATCCTCAGATATCACAAATCCCAAATAGACTAACTCATCCTTCATTAAATTACACTTCTTGATATTGATCGAAAACTTCTCCTCTCTCAACTTCTACAAAACTTGTCTTAACTGCAACAAATGCTCTTCTTTTGAAATCAGAATGTCATCCAAATACACAATAACAAACTTACCCAATAATTTCTTCAATACCTCATTCATCAGCCTCATGAAAGTAATCAGTGCATTAGTCAATCCAAAGGGCGTCACCAACCATTCATACAGTCCTTCATTTGTCTTAAATACTATATTCCACTCATCACCTTCTCTGATCCTGATCTGATGATATCCACTCTTCAAATCTACCTTTGTAAAGTATTTTGCTCCACTCAAACAATCCATTATGTCATCCATCCTAGCCAAAGGAAACCGATATTTCACTATGATCTTGTTTATTGCTCTTGAATCGGTACACATTCTCCACTCTCTATTCTTCTTAGGTGCTAATATTGTTGGTACTGCACAAGGGCTCAAACTCTCCTTGATCAAACATTTCTTCAACAACTCCTGCACTTGTCTATTCAGTTCTTCATTCTTTGTCAGTGTCAACCGGTGTGTAGCTTTGTTAGGCAGCCTAGCTCTGGGAACCAAGTACATGCAATGACTAATACTTCTTACAGGTGGCAATCCATCAGGTACATTATCTAAAATGATGTCCTCATATTCTGTCAGCAAATCTCTTATCTATTCTGGGTGTTCTCCTTCCGATTTCAATTTCTCAATCTTCTTAGGAATTAAGGCAAAACACACATTCTCATGTCTCAGTCCATCCATGAATTTCCTTCCATCTACTAAAAAGATTCTAGCATTCGTACAGACTTCATTCTTCAAAGGTTCCTCCAAAGGAAACAAGGTTTTGTCCATCCCATTGGCCACAATATTGTATGTATTCTTCCTCCCATCATGTACCATTTGTCTATCAAACTGCCAAGGTCTACCCAACAAAAGATGACAAATATCCATAGACATAATATAACACAAGACTTCATCATGATAATTCCCAATTTTCAATTTCACCAAACATTGTTCACTAACTAACAACTTATGTTCATCCCAAATCCATGCTATTTGATAAGGCTTAGGGTGTTTCAATCTCTCCAATTTCAACTTATTCACCATCTCTTCTGAAACAAGATTATCTAAACTACCGCTATCAATAACAACTTTACAACACTTACCAGATACCTTACATTTGGTCTTGAACATATTCTTCCTATGCAAGGGCTCTTCATCTACTCCGGTATGACACAAAGCTCTCCTCATCATCAAGAGTTCTCCATCTTCTAGTTTATTGTCTGATCCAGTGGGGTTTTCTTCCACCACTGCTGCTCTTCCGGTAGTTTTTGTCTTCTTGCACTCGAATGCACGATGTCCTTCTCCTCCACACTTAAAGAAGGTTCCTCTGAATGTTCTCTTGTTTTGTCTTTCAAAGTTCTCATTCTGGTAACCATTTGGTTCTCTCCTCTAGTAGAAATTTCTATCATCCTTTCAGTATGAATTACCCTCTTTTCTCACTTCCTTGTCATTGCTTTGATCTGTATTGGTTCCTCTTCCTCCTTGAAATATACCTTTGGTAAACCTCCCACCTCTACCTCTTTGTCTGTGTTCATGTCTTTTGTTTAACTTCCCTTCTGCCTTTAGGGCATACTGGTAAGCCTCTTCAACAGTCTCCAATTTGATCATACTCAATTCATCTTGTATACACATCCACAATCCATTCAAATACCTTGCAACTTGTTTAACTTCATCATCAACATGTCTGGATCTGATATTCAACTTGTAAAATGCTTCGGTGTACTCCTTCACACTAGATTCCTTCTGTCTCAAATTTTGTAATTTTCAGAACAGATCCACTTGATAATTTGTTGGCACAAACTTTGATTTCAACTTAGCAATCATCTAATTCAATGTCTTAATATTCTCTTTACCTCTTCTTTTTCTATCAACTTGTAAATTCTCCCACCAAAGAGATGCATGACCTTTCCACCGGGTACAGGCATATTTCACCTTCCTCTCTTCTGCAGTGTTTTTGAAATCAAGATACTTCTCCATCTCTGAGATCCAATCCATCAATTCATCTGAATCTAACTTCCCATCATATTCCAGTGGGGTAAAATGAGGTTTAGTATTTGCCCTATTCAAAACCCTCAAAAACCTTTCCTCATCCAAATCAATCGTTGGTAGGTTTGCTTGTTCTATCGAGGCTTCTTCTCCTTCATCTTCACTTACATCTTCAATATGTCAGCCTCTTCTATGGGTTGTCTCCATGGCTTCTAACTGGGCTGCTATACCTCGCAACATCTCCATCATAGCAGGGTTTGCATTCCCACGTGCTCGACCATTCCTAGCTCCTCGTTGCGCCATCGTTCATGCTAGTCCTCTGTAGTTGTAGGTCGGATCCGCAATCCACCACACTATTTCAGGACACACAACCTCCAAAATGAAACTTCGCTCTGATACCACTCGATGCAGTCACCTGTGAGGAGGGACCTCAAAGAGATCAATCTGAACCGGTCAGCAAGAGTAAACACAACGCAAACATAAAGATATGATGGAGGCAATGCAGAACAGATTGTTTTATTGCATGAAATTTGATTACATCCAACCGGGTTACAATATACCAGCTCACAGGCCTAGTAGAATAGGTCACAACTGGGACCTTGAATTTTATGATCTATCTTCTATGCATAGTCTAGCTACTTGATTTTCTGATTGATTGATTGATTCTAATGCGTAATTATATATATATATCAATCCAAAGGATCTAGTCAGCCTAAAAGGGATCAAAACCCAAAGAACAATACCTAACGTGCAAAACAAACAAGGTCGGCCTCCGCCAAGAGATTCCTCCAAAAAATCCAAAGGATGAAATCTAGATCATGGGAAAAGGTCGGCCACACGTCAAGGAACATCAGAATCAACGCCCAAGGCTTTGCAAGCTTCAGAATGGGTTCCAGTAGATCACCATAATAAGTCCAGGCAACCGGTAACAAGAAATTGTCATGGAAACGAGTAGCGATATCTTGCTAGAAAATGATCCAAATGTGATGTGATCTGGAAGCAAGAATATGATCAAGTCTTCAAGTAGAATCCAACTCCACATGATCCGATGAGACAAAACTGGGACACACAAAAAGGAAAACTAAAACTGCAAACAAAAAGCAAAATAGAAAGGAAAATGTTTTTGGTTGATGCAAGATTGCTATGATCCGGGGATGCTCCTACATCAATTTTTCATGCTAGCATTGCTCCTAATGCCTTGCTTTTCCAGCTCATATTCTTAAGTTCTATGTCACCTACCTCTATTGGTCTGCAACTTTTATCCCAACTAATAAGTGTTATTTTCCAATTTTCAGACACACCCTGCCAATAGAAAGTCCTCATTTTCTTTTCTAGCTTTTCTTTATCACCTTGCATTAATAGTATGCAAGACATTTGATATGTGGGAATTGCAGTAAGGACTGCTTTTAGCATTGTATCCCTTCATGCATTTGATAACCATTTTCCTTTCCAAGAATCTATTTTGTGCTGCAATATTTTTTCAATTGGTTCTCGCATTTTATTTACCCTACATCCTTTATCCAATGACAATCCTAAATATCTGTCAGGTAGCTTTCCTTTTTTAAAGCCTAATGTTTGGCAAATTTCTTCTTCTATATTGTCATTAATGTTCAGAAAGTATATTTCTGATTTATTTGCATTTACCACCTATCCTAAATCCTTGGAATATTCATTTAGAATTTTCCTAAATTCTTTTGCCTTTGTGTTCCTTCCTGCACCAAAGAGCATTGTGTCATCTTCAAATTGTTGATGTGTAATGTTTGTGATTCCCTTTGTAATCTTGATCCCTCTTATTTTCTTATGTTCTTGGGCATTACTGATTGTCCTCCCAAAGGCTTTAGCCATGATAATGAATAAAAAAGGTGAAATTGGATACCCTTGTCTAAGCCCTCTTGATATTTTAAAATACCCTTTGAGGGTTTCATTAACCAATAATGAGCACCTAGGGATTGAGATACAGTTAAAAATTAAAATTATGCATGATCTTGTGAAACCAAACACTTCCATATATTTTCATAAGAATCTCCAGTCTACTCTATCATAGGCCTTTTTTAATATCCAGTTTGATAAGCATGTTAGGTTCTCGATTATGTTGAGCAGAGTGGATAGCTTCCTATGCTATGATAACCCCATCAAGGATGGACCTACTAGGAACAAATCGTGTTTGCTCTTCTAAAATAATGAATGGCAATAGTTTTTTAATTCTATTTGCTAGTGCTTTTGAAAGAACGTTAAACACCATATTGCATAGTGAAATGGGTCTGAAGTCATCCAATTCTTATGTTTTACCTTTTTTGGGGATGAGTGTAATAAAGGTATTGTTTATCTCCCTTAGTATTCTCCCTGAGTTTCTCATGTTTTCTATTGCTTCTGACATTTCTAATCCTAAAAATTGCCAACATTTTTGAAAGAAACATGCTAGGAATCCATCAAGACTAGAGGCCTTAACAGGGTGTAACTAATTCAATGTAGCTTCTAGCTCTGATAATGAAAATTTACTGGTTAGCATTTTGTTCTATTCCACTATAATGAATCTAGGAATATTATTAAGCATTTGCTACTATGAAGAAAGGTCTGAGCTATCCCAATTGTTTAAGGTCATTTTGAAAAAGTATATAATTACTTGAGCTATCTCTTTGGGGTCTTCCACTATGTTCCCTCGCTCTCCTTTTATTTTGGTGGTTCTATTAACATTTCTTCTAAACTTTGTGCTATTATGTAAAAAATTTGAATTTCTATCTTCATCTCTCGGTCAATTCTCTCTGGATATTTGTTTCCAATATATTATTTCCTTTGTCAATATATCTTCATACTTGAATAGAAACTCTTTCTCTTTGCCATATTGCACTTGATCCATATGATCTTTTATAACACTTTAATCCAATTTATCTAATGTTGCCTCTAGTTCCTCTTTTTCTGTAAATTTATTCTTGAAGTTTTCTTTATTCCATTGAAGCATTTTCTGTTTTAAAATTTTCAATTTTGAGATGAAACAAAACATTTTAGGTCCACCTACATATTCCTCCTTCCACCATTTTCCCAAAAGGTTTATAAAATCTTTATCCTGAAACCACATCTTTTTGTACTTAAAAGGGTGATTCCTTGGTCTTAACTATTCTTCCACTTTTAGCAAGACCGGGAAGTGATCAGATCCTACTGAAGTTAAAATTGAGGAGCTAAGTGTAATTCTGAAATCTATTAAATCTCTTTTGAAAAAGAACCTATCAAATTTTTCTGCAATAAGGCTGAAACCCAACCTTTTGTTGTTCCAAGTAAAGGTTCCATTATTTGTTCTAATGTCAATTATACTATTACTTCTTACCCATTCCTTAAAGTCTTTTTGAGCTTGAGACTCCTATTGAATACCCCCATTTTTCTCTAATCGATCCAAAATTTCATTAAAGTCTCCACCAAGTATATAACATGCATTAGGGTTCTGTGTAAAAAAGGCCTCTATTTCTGCCCAGACTTCCCTGTTAGTATTAGTTCTAATTGGCCCATATATATTGATAAGAAAAAATCTCTATGAGGTGAATAGGCTTCTAAGCTAGCTGCCCTGCCAATAAGTCCAATTAGTGATTTTATCATAACAGACCTTCCTTGGATCCTGTATTATGGCTAGTCCTCATGTCGTCCCTACTGCTAGGACATTATCCATCTTCCATATTCCCAATTTCTTACTAAATCTATTCAGTTCATCTTCATTGAGTTTGGTCTCTTATATTATAAATATTTTTTATTTTAGGATTGACAAATTGCGCTTGATTAAGCGTTGCTTGTTAGGGGCATTCAGGCACCTAACATTCTATGTTATGAGCTTCATTTTCCCTAGGGAAGGCACTTCCCCTTCCTTGCATTTAATAGAGAGGTAATCTTAGTTTGGTCCTCTGCTTCCCCTACCATCATTCTTAGTTCATTTAGGGATTTCCTTCCTCTCTTCTTTGACGACCTTCCACAATCTGAAGTATCTTTCTTAGGACAATTTAAGGCCAAATGTAATTTTACTGAGTCCCTTATATTATCTCCCCCTTTAATAATGTCATCAATAAGATCTTCTTCTCTCTCAGTTTCAGCCAATTCCTTTGCATCAAGCTCCAAGATTTCTCTAATTAACCTTTATTTTTCTGCCAGCACCTCTAGATTATCATCTTCTTCTGAGTCATATTCTACCCTCATAAGATAGTTTAAGTCTATCATATCATATACCACTTTTAATTCTGTGGCTATTTGCTCTTCTTCCGATTCCTGATTTTCACCATCTTTTATACCATCTGTCCTTACCACATTATCCTTATGCGTACTTACCTCTTTCTTTTCCAAGATATCTCTATGAGATTCACCCAAACTGGTTAATTCTCTTCTTGCCTCTTCCTGGATAGATATTGGTTTTGATAAAATCTAATTCAGAGCAGCTTTACTTTCATAAGCTATCACATTCGCTTCCACCTAGGGGTTGGTTTGTTTTAAATCATAATCAAAGGTTGTTTTTTCAATAATAAATCTACCAATATCATTGTTCAATTTTATTTTAATCCCCTCATCCTGTGGAGGCTTATGGATTAGCTATAGGTATTTTATTTTCTCTTGTAGCCACAAGGTTTAAATTTTATCGATTCTGCCAAATTTTTTCTTTTCTTCTAGATTTCTTTGATTTGACTAACTGTCATTCATTCTCTTTGTTTGGGTTTGCAGGAAATTGATTTGCCCTATTACATTCATTTTATTTTTACTTCCACTTTTGATTTTTTTCATTTTTTTAGTTTTGACACATAAATGATCAATTCATCACGATGAGTGAGTTCCATATAAGATAATCAAGTTTTAGATTGGGTACAATAATTAACATATACTTGTGACATAGAAGGGCTTCAAAATCTTTAGTTTTTCAAGTAGATCAATGTTTTAATTAATTGGACAATAGATTCAAAACATTTCTAGGTTGCCCAAATTTGAAACTCCTAAATCACATAACAAACATAATTTTTCACAATACATAAAATATATAAATATGACATTATGAATACACCACGAGTTGGGAAACACAATACAAACAATGTGAAACATTAAGACACTCTTTTACAAGCAGGACCAAAGGTAAACAAAATGGGTTATACATATCCTTATTGAGTTGTGAATTCAATCGTGAAATACATATCCTTTAAACATTTGCAACACTTTCTCAAATAGGCATGACATAGGTAGGTAGATACAATCCTGCATTGAAAAATTTAAGATGAATTGATTGATATGTATTAGTTCTAGATTATCATCTTCCTTAAGGAGAAACCTCTTTTACAATTGAAGATATTGTGCCTCCTTTTGAATGTATTTGGTATTGTTTTAGAAATAGAAACCAACTCATATTGTATTTGATCTTCTTCATCCATGTCTTGAAAATATGAAAACCTAAACTTAGTACAAGTATCATCCTTTGGTAAAGTTTGAAGTTACTCAAAGAAAATTTTCATCGCATGTTCTTGATTTTCTAGACTTACAATTGATAACAATTGTGTACCTTTGGTGTAAAAATGTCTTGAATGCTTTAAAAGATTGGGACTTCATTTGATAACTTATCAAATGTTAAATTTGAGATACCATCAAAGTTTGAATATTCAAATACCAAATGATTGTCAAAATACACACGTTGAAAGACCCTCATCTCTAGTGATAAAAAAAATTACACATCATATTTTTATACATAAGTAGGAATAGGAACATAACCTTCTCTTGTTTGTATTTCATCTTCCTTGATATCTTTTTGGCATCTTTATCTTTTGTATCCATTTTTTTGGTATGTTTGATTCTCTTCACATATTACTTCCTCAACACACATTAACATACATTCATTGAATTTTTTTTACTTTTCCATACCCTTGTCTTCATTAATTCCATTTTAATGTTCCATGATCTTTTGTTTACTTGTGTGTTTTGATACATAGAAGTCTTGAGCTAAATTTATCATCTATAGCAACTTTTTTCATATAGATTCATTAATAACATTAAGTGTTTAAAATTAATTTCATCACTAATAAGTATGGAATCTAGTGAGGATGAGGCTTGGAATGAGTCAATTATAAAATAAATTTTAGTGTATCCTCCATTGAAGACGCACTCTTTAGGTAATGCAAAAATTTGTCAAGATTTGGTAATGAATCCTCTAAATGAACTTTTGATTTGATAAATGCCTCCAACGTTGAACTATCTTCAATAAGAATAAAATCTCGTTCTTTATTTCACTATGATGTTTCTTTGATTTCTTGAATACAAGTACCATCCTCAAAGATGACCAACTTTTCAACTCTTCAACCAATATCAATTGAGATTATCCATCATTAGTGCTAATAGAAAATTTTCAATTTGAAGTTGAAAACCCTTGAGGGAAAAAATATTTTGTTGTTCTTTAATTATATCATGTATGGTCTTCAAACAATCTATGGAATGATAGAAAGAAGCAATTGAATTCGTCATTTTATTTGGTGCACTTCTTCACAAATTTTCTCCTAATATATTTGTGTCACTTTATTTTTCTCAAAGAATATGTGCAATACTTGAGCAAAGTGGGCAAGATTTCTACTTCTAATAGATACTCTCGTTTAATTTGTAATTATATCATGTCCCCTTTCTAAAAATAGTAAGCTAATTATCCCAAAATGACAAACCGGGACTTATTGGCAAGCTAGAAAATAATATTAAGGGTGGTGATATGGTTTTAACAAAGATATTATTTAATCACCAAAACTAAATTAATTAAAATAAATCTTTCCAATTTGTGGTGTGAGAAATTGGGAAGTTTATTTTGGCATGTTTTGTTGCTTTTTGGAAGCTTATGGCAAGTTTTGGCAATTGGTACTTTACATGGAAAGTGGAAGAGCTTGAAGGAAACTTGAGAATGACAACATCTATTCTTGACATTTTGATGCCCAAACTTGCATTTGAATGTATTTTTTATTTATACGATTTTGGCTCCATTTCTAAAAAAAAAATTCTATTTGTTGTTAAGTTGTTAAGCTTTGCTCTTCATTAGACGCTACTAAACTTGTGGAGGAGTTCAAGAACGGGAGTTTGAGGATTTCCAGGTGAGATAAGGAAGGGAGTCTATGGGTCATCAACATGAACTAAAGATGAGAGTCTGAGGGTCATCAAAGTGCAATCTCATTCAGATTTTTTCATTATGTATAAGGGTTTCAAATTTGCATAGTTTTTTCCAGCAGCTTGTAGGAGTTTCCGAGCAGTTTTGGTGATAGATGATTTCAGTTGTAATTTCATTTTTTTTAGATTCAATAACAACATATAGGTTGTATGTCATCATTATTCAATGGTCCAAATAAATATTATATTTTTCAGAATATTTGTTGTAATTTTGGTAAAGTTTCTTTGAAAATAGTGTTGTTATGTTATGCTTGTTAGCACCATTTTGCTCTAGGTTTTTTAATAAATTATTATAGAATTTATTTGTTGTGTAATGTAGTACCCCTACCGTAATCGATCTCTAACCTTGGTTTAATCTTGATCAGTTTATCGTGATATTATGATTATAATCAGATGTTGATTTTACGCATAGCTATTGATGTGGTTTTCTCACTAGTTTTATGCTAGTTGTTTAGTGTTCTTATTTCATGGTATTCATCGAGCTAACGCATTCATTAAGTTATTATATACGTATGCAGGTATGATTGTTGGTTGCAGGAAATTTCAGGTACGAAGTCGCATGAGTGCGAGGTTCGTCGTCACCTGGTTTTACAGGTTTGAGCATACCCTTTTTAATCCCTAGAGTCGGATTAGGTGGTCGTAAGACCTTAGTCGGCCTTAGGCGTGCTCTAGTGAGCATCGCCAGTCGTCGTCGGTAATCCCTGTTTGTTTGGGTTTGCGAGTCGTCTGTTTGGTTGACTTTCTCGGTTTGCGTGCCTGGTGTGTTTGGTTAATTGATGAATTAGTCCTTAGTAATTATCGTGATTAAATATGCGTTAGTGCATTGATGATTAATGGATTAATTAATCTGGTTTCCGTTATGTGTTTTTCGTTGTTAATGAATTGCTCGTTTTAGATTGGAAGTAAATTTGAATTTAATGGCTGATTTCGATTATTAAATGCATTATATATATATGCTGTTGAAAAGGAAGTTTTATATGTTATCGCCATAGAGTTAATTGTATTTCGTTAGATTATTAATTTGAAAGGTTAAATTTGTTTAAATGAGGAAATCGAATTTTTAATTGAAATAGCAAGCTATATTGTTGAAAAGGATTAAATTTAGAGTATTATTTGTAAATAAAAGTTTTTATTCCAAAAAAATGGAATTTTTGGGTCAACTCTTCCATATAACCCAATTTGGGAAATTTGGAGAGGAGGGACAATTTTGGAGAAGATTTTGGGGAATCTGACAGGTGGGCTCTCCCTCAGCCATACCAGGAATGCGAATTGAGGTAGGATTCTGAATTGGTTATTGAAAATCAATTTGATTGTTCATATGAATTTGGCTGGAAAATTTGGTTTTGAGTTTTTTGGTTTTGAGATGTTGGTTATTCCTCCTTGATTTTGGGCGTTTGAAACCCTTGGGCGTTTGTAGAGAATGAGAAAACCCTTCATGAAAACGTGATATCAATCTTATTTTGTTTAATTCGAATTTAAATTGAATCGAAAACTCCAGCAAACCCTTTTGGGCGTTTTTGGTTTTGGGAATTCGGACTGTGTTTTTATGGAAAGGGAAAATATTTATTTGTTTAATTATTATTTCGAACTGTATGTTCGAAGAGGGTTTTTTTTTAACGCCTTGTTTCGAAGTGGGCGTGTGAGTGTATTTTTCACCGTGGAGATTGGGGTTTGGGAGAGCGGGGAGCGGAGCTCCACCCACTCCCCTCCCCTTTCCCCCGCGCATCCCCTGTTTTCCCCGCTCGCGCCCCCTTACTCTCCCCCGCGTCCCGTGCTTTTCCCTCGCGGACTGTTGGGCCGTGGCTCACGGCGGTGGCCGCAGGGGCCGCGGTGGCCGCAGGGCGCCGCGGCACCTGCGGGCACCACCGTGGTCGCCGCCTGCGCGCTACCCCGCGGCTAGGGTTAGGGCACGGCCCTTTCCCAGCACGCTTTCCTTTTTTTTAAAAAAAATGTGTGGTTTTGTTTAATCATAGTTGTTAAAACGTTTTTTTTTAATGCATTTTTTTTATCATTTAAAAAAAATGCATATGTTATGTAATGGCATTTTGATGCATGCTATTTTAGTGTTGAGTTTTATTAGTTTTTAATTTCGATTAAGGAGGCTTTAATCGTTGCAAATTTTAGTTGATAATGATTAATTTTATAATAGAGCTTATAGGTTAATTGTTATGTAGCTTCATTTCATGACTTATGCCTCTTTCCAACTAAGTCCTACGACTGTAATATTGCAATTTAATATTGACAATTATTCTCTGATTGATTTTGGCTAATTAAGGTAGCGTTGTTTAAAAACAAAATAGAGAATAATATGTTTTGGAAGATCGTTGAAATACGATGTAATTACTTATTGATGTTGATAATGTTAGCTTAGAACATATCATTTGAGTGATTGAAAGTAGGGAAATAATTATCGTTGGGCATTAGAAATTTAAACGCCATGTCTTGAAAGTGATTATCTCCATTTAGATTCTCCTTCTACGTTTATATTTTCATGATCCGTATTATGCATCTGGGATTGGAAATTATGAATCTGTAGAGGACGATTTTGAACTAGTAAAGCTAGGATGTTTTGTTGGAGATTAAATATCTTATTTCAGTTGATTATGGTTGTCTGTATTTTATTAATATGAATTGGTTAAAAACTCATTACGGCTTTATATGTCTGGATATGCTTTGAATTTTAACGAGTTAGAAAACCAAGAACGACTTATCCCTTGATAAGGTAGATAACTGTAAGTTGTTTTAGATCTTGTAGAAAACTTGATCGTCATTAATGATTAATTAATTTGAGGAAATATTGTCCTTTCTGATTATTGCCTTGCGAGTTTAATTACTGTATTCGCTTTAATTATGAAATGGCATGTTTTGCTTGGTCTGGTAGGACCCTGTCGTATGAAATGTTTTGGTGTGCCTGTTTTAGTCCTCGATTTTCGAGTTGACTGTTGTGTTGTGATGTTGTCATAATTGGTCATATCCTCTTGAGTGAGTCGAATAATGATTCGTGGTTAACCTTAGTTGTCAGGTCTCTAGTTAGAGTACCGTCAGTGAGTGATTACCCTTGAGTCGTGTTTGACCAGATGATTTTCTCTCCTTGAACTCCGTTCATCTGACCATGTGTATTCCTTGGTTCGAGTTCGTCTGAGTTAGCCTAGTGTCGTATGGGAAAGTGGCTTTCGATTGGGGGCCGCGCCCAAAGTGGCTACTGGATAACCCGTCGAAAGTGAGTCTAATAAGTGATAACCTAAGTAGATTAGAAAATGATCTCTAAATAAGATAATGTGCCTCACACATGGGACGAGTGCTAGCATAGACTCGACATGCTGTGAGAAGGCCTGAAATGGCAAACCACCTTTCTTGTCTTCACGAGAGGATGTGTGGGTCCACATGAGGCTTGGATGGGCCGGAAGTTCGGATTAGGTTGCCAGGGTTACCAGTGTATGGGCCGGGACCTATGAAGACTTGCCATGGTATCCATACCAGGTTGTGTGATGACACTTGTCCCTACGTTCGCTAGTGGGTTGTCGTTTGTCCTGTTTTGAGTACCTTTGTGAGTCGTCCTTTCTGTCTCTGCCCTTGTGAGTGTCGGTTTCATGTTAGACCTTGGGTGGTGATGGTTCAGTTTTATGGATGCTCTCATGGACTCTTATGATATTAGCTTGATTATGTTCAGCTGGATCCTGTTCCTTGTAAGGATCGTTTATGTATTTATGGACCGATGTGGTCATCTGTATATTATTTATGTATCGCCTTGATGGCTGGATTGTATGGTGTAACCTTTTGTACTCTTAACTTTATTATTTATCCGAGGGGGTCTTGCAGTTGAGCAGACCCGGAGATGTAGCCCTTTAGGGGTGAACTCCGAGATCAGTATGGTGTTATGTGGTGTATTCTCTTATGTTTCCTTTATTCAGCTTTGTCATGTATGATCAATTTATGTTAGAATGGTTAAGTGGATAATTGGAATTAACTATTAATGCTTATATTCAGTTCTATCTTGAATGCCATGTGGATCGAATGCATAATTGGTTGGGATGCGATTTATCGTAATGCATGTGTGAAATCGTCCTCTTAATGCAATGAATTGGATTATGAATAAATGTAACTTAGAGTAATGAATTATACTCAGTTGTTGTTAAGGAATTTAATATGCTTGGAAAGATCTCTTATGTCAAGATGAAATCCTAGTGAATTAGTATGTTAGATGTATGGTTTGTAATTTTAATTGAAAAGCTTGAATGAGGTTGATGAATGGATCTTAATGGATGAATCTTTGTTGTGATTTATGTTTCCATCCTTTAAAAGAAATTATCCTGATTGTGAATTATCCCGTTATTAAGATATTCAGCTTTTGGATTAATTGTGTGAGTAAAGTGTATTGTGAAAATTTAAGTAATCTCGTTGGGAAACTCTTTAGGAGATTGTTGTTAAAGTCTTCCGCTATATAATCTGAATCTTTGGTATCTTGTTGCATCTTATGTGTTGTAACTTTAAAAAAAAAAAATTATTGCACTCTATTCTTGTGTTATTTTGGCTTATCCCTTCGGGGTTTCCTGGCGGGGCATTATATTTGGTATCATAGCCCATGTTGCAAACATTGGGATCTCTGGTGTCGCGTGTGCCCTCTATTTGTGTGAGGTGTATCGACCTTATGCGTTTGCTTGTCCTCCTTTTGCATGTGAGTGATTGAGCAGACCTTAGCTAGTGTGTAACATGTATGTTCACACCTTGTTTTCGCCTTCTTGATGTTGGTGTCTGAGTGCTTATATGTGCATTGTGTGCTTATTGATGTCTGGGTCTACGGTTACTCTTATTTTAAAAGAGAGTCGTATGTACCTTCCTTTTTGAGTGTTGTACTCTTTAGACTAATCCGTTTGGATTGGTCCGTGCTTGCCTTGAATCGGAAAGTGCGAATTGTGTTTGTTTAAAGATTATGATTTAGCTTAATGTTGTCCACTTGAAGGACTAGCATGGAAATTATTGTATGCTTGTTTTGTAAAAAAATTAAATGATCATCACTATTCCTCTCTCTCTTTCTTTCTGGAAATTAAATGATTAAGATATGAGTAATTATCTTTGATTCGAGTTTTCTTGATTGCGAAAGAGAAAAGGGTGTGACTTCTTGAACCCTTGAGTGAGCCTTATGTCGCTTATGTTGTTAGATTATTAAATGGGCTATGGGTTTAAAAATTTATATTGGGTGATGGGAGAAAACTGTATGTGTTTGGTTAAAGAATTCTCCATGTGTATCTTGTGGGAGTAGCATGATTAAATTCTACCTTAGTAAGGTGCATTGCTATGCGAATAGTTGAATTATGTGAAACTGCTTGGTTGGTAGAAGAAGTATTAAAGGAGCATGTTATTGTAGCTTCGAGAGAGTATTAATGTGCTCCCTGAAAGATTGTTTAATGTGTTTTCCGAAAGATTGTCTTATGTGTTTTATTAAACCAGTTTGATTGAAGAATTTATTTTAGCAAATGCTCCATTGAACTCGCTTTTGGGTATGTGTAATTACCTTAATGTGTTTAGAAAGTGCGAATGAAAAGCTTGTTTGATGTGCATGCATTAATATGTTTTATTTGGGTGATAGCTCCTTGCTTATCTTTGATCGTAATGTGATCTTCTCTAATAGGTTGCAATTATGACATGTGTCTATATTGTATTATTAAGTGAGTGTTCTTATGAGGTCTTGCATTATCGAAAAGATTGCCTCTCTTGATCTCTGCTTTGTTTGGAAAACTAGAACCTCCTGTTGCAACCATAACTATTGAAAATGTTTTTGTTAGGCTGATTGTCATCCTTCTAATGGTAGCGAAATGAAAAACGTGTAATTAAATGATAGGCTTATAGTGAGAAAATATATAATGCAGCGTGATCTTGTTTGATCTTGCGTGTTTTGTAGGAAATGGTTTGGTTATCAAACTCTCTTTCCCTTCTCTTTGCCTAATCGTAAGAATTTTAGAAATGGTATTGAGAGTGCATTGATTAAAATTGAATGTTTTTAAAACATGTGAAATTGTATGTTGCTTTTTGGCTTCATATTGATAGATGGAAGTCTTAAGCTTTAGAAGTGAACTTGCTTAGCTAGTAATTTAGTTATGAATGCTTAGTAAGATTTGAGAAAGATGTAGGAATAAGGTCATTTCCTTATGTAATTGTGAATTGTTAATGAATTCAATACTTGAATCTAGAGTAAACGTGATTCAGTTATTTATATAGAAAGCGTAATTGGAATCTTCCTTGAATAGATGTTAGCATACTGAAAAGTATTCCCCGTAATGTGACTAAACCAGTATTGGTGTTTTATGTGCATTGTGAGAAACCAGTGCTTATCTTGTGTGCCCATGGGTTGGTGAAGTAATCAACCATGGAGGATATGTTGCTTATGAGTATGGGAAACCATACTGTTTATGTAATGTTGCTTATTTGTTTCCCTACTGAGTACCAAACCTCGAGTTGTGGGTAACTCGGTATGTTAAGGGGTAGTATTCGAAGCGACCGTTCCTTGAATAGTATGGATTGGCGTGCGAGTAATGTCGACGCGAAGCGACTTTAGCTTCTCTACTTCGAGGAATGATATAGTTGTACTACTAAACTGTATCAAGGTGTACTCAATACTTTCCCTTTGATGAACCTATTTATAGGTTTATGTGTGTCAGCCTATTCTCTTCCTTATCTAAGCATATAGATGGTAGTTTTTGTGCATATTGTTGGATTCTATTGGAGTATCTGTTGCCTTTTCTTCTTGAGAGGCGTGTTATTATTCTTACATAAGTTGCCAACTGGCCTGTGTTGGTAGACTTGTGGGTGGACCAGAGTCATGTATACCTCTGACTTACGGTGAGTATCCTTCTAGATACGTCGCTATGCGGGATGTGGCTTGCGCGTGCTTTTTCCGCGAGGTGCACTACCATGCGGGATACGTCCATTGTGTGTTTTCTCCATTTGGGGTATTGCCATGCCACGTGACGACGTGATGCGGGGTGATGTCGAGGTGCACACCGCCATGCCATGTGGATAGTGTGACTATGTCGCACCACATGATGAGCTACTGCAATAGCTAGTCAGTTGTTCCTTCCTTCCTCGTTGGTGGCTAGATGCTAGTCACACAGTGATGTTACGTGCAGTTGTGATATTCTTTATATTTCTTTGGGGATCAGCAGTTTATTTTACTTTGACTTTGAAGGTTTGGCCACGATCTTGTGATCTTTTGCACTTTGATTTGGTGTTGAAATTCCGGATTATTTCTTTACCTTACTGTTGGAATTGAGGATTTATTATCTTTATTCTTCTGTATTTTGGTGGCTGAACTGGTTTATCCTTATTGTTTTCGGATGCTGGTCTTGTGTCGAGATGTGAAATTCCTCTCCAAGGACGTATGATACGGAATTGGTAGAGTGTGTGCGAGGAAGTTGTTGTAGGGAACCGTGAGGATGGGGTGTATGTGAGGCTGTGATGCAGCTAGTAGCCACTACCTACCTATGTGTGGTGACTATCTCTTGGAGGCTAACCACCTTGTACAACAAGGGATATTCACAAAGGTCTTGTATGGAAGGTAGCACCGCTATGGTGTGCCTAGCACCATCGAGCCTTTGAGCGAGATATTGGATATTTATGATCATATTGTTGTTATGAGATCAGGCATAGAGATGCTGATCGTGCATGTTATCCTTGACCGAGCATTAGACATGCTCACATGTGGCCTTTTCTGTTATGCATTCCAGTTATGTGGATGGTTATTAATTGTATCATGGAGTAAATTGTGTTAGCTTGTCGCTATGTTATGGGACATAGTCTTTGGAAAGGTGTTCTTATGCCTGGCAAGTGTAACCAATCGAGTTATTTATGTTGCTCTTATTTCATGAAAGTTAATTTGGCTGCAGAAATTGATAATTTGAGCTAGTTCTATTCAATAAAATTTTATGATAAAGATGGATTGGTAAAGGAAATTGATCTTATGGCATGTTTTTTTCTGTCATTTTTGATCGATGATTATGGTAATTGTTGTTTACCTCTTTGTAATGCTTTAATTTGGTGTAATGAAAGGAAGAAAATTCTTGCTTCTCTGCTATGATGGTAGATAATTCCTAGAATATTGTAAGGAATGTATGGTTTTAGTTGTATCTCGCCAATGGATTATGGCGTTTGTAAAAGATTTAGCAATAATATTTCATTTATTTATGGAAAGATTTCTATGTGCAATTTGATCTTTGTTGAATGAGTTTCAGGGCTAATGCGTACAACATGTTCTTCATCTAGCCTTACGACTTCCAGGAGTAAGTCGGAACCTAGGGGGGGAGAATGTAGTACCCCTACCGTAATCGATCTCTAACCTTGGTTTAATCTTGATCAGTTTATCGTGATATTATGATTATAATCAGATGTTGATTTTACGCATAGCTATTGATGTGGTTTTCTCACTAGTTTTATGCTAGTTGTTTAGTGTTCTTATTTCATGGTATTCATCGAGCTAACGCATTCATTAAGTTATTATATACGTATGCAGGTATGATTGTTGGTTGCAGGAAATTTCAGGTACGAAGTCGCATGAGTGCGAGGTTCGTCGTCACCTGGTTTTACAGGTTTGAGCATACCCTTTTTAATCCCTAGAGTCGGATTAGGTGGTCGTAAGACCTTAGTCGGCCTTAGGCGTGCTCTAGTGAGCATCGCCAGTCGTCGTCGGTAATCCCTGTTTGTTTGGGTTTGCGAGTCGTCTGTTTGGTTGACTTTCTCGGTTTGCGTGCCTGGTGTGTTTGGTTAATTGATGAATTAGTCCTTAGTAATTATCGTGATTAAATATGCGTTAGTGCATTGATGATTAATGGATTAATTAATCTGGTTTCCGTTATGTGTTTTTCGTTGTTAATGAATTGCTCGTTTTAGATTGGAAGTAAATTTGAATTTAATGGCTGATTTCGATTATTAAATGCATTATATATATATGCTGTTGAAAAGGAAGTTTTATATGTTATCGCCATAGAGTTAATTGTATTTCGTTAGATTATTAATTTGAAAGGTTAAATTTGTTTAAATGAGGAAATCGAATTTTTAATTGAAATAGCAAGCTATATTGTTGAAAAGGATTAAATTTAGAGTATTATTTGTAAATAAAAGTTTTTATTCCAAAAAAATGGAATTTTTGGGTCAACTCTTCCATATAACCCAATTTGGGAAATTTGGAGAGGAGGGACAATTTTGGAGAAGATTTTGGGGAATCTGACAGGTGGGCTCTCCCTCAGCCATACCAGGAATGCGAATTGAGGTAGGATTCTGAATTGGTTATTGAAAATCAATTTGATTGTTCATATGAATTTGGCTGGAAAATTTGGTTTTGAGTTTTTTGGTTTTGAGATGTTGGTTATTCCTCCTTGATTTTGGGCGTTTGTAGAGAATGAGAAAACCCTTCATGAAAACGTGATATCAATCTTATTTTGTTTAATTCGAATTTAAATTGAATCGAAAACTCCAGCAAACCCTTTTGGGCGTTTTTGGTTTTGGGAATTCGGACTGTGTTTTTATGGAAAGGGAAAATATTTATTTGTTTAATTATTATTTCGAACTGTATGTTCGAAGAGGGTTTTTTTTTAACGCCTTGTTTCGAAGTGGGCGTGTGAGTGTATTTTTCACCGTGGAGATTGGGGTTTGGGAGAGCGGGGAGCGGAGCTCCACCCACTCCCCTCCCCTTTCCCCCGCGCATCCCCTGTTTTCCCCGCTCGCGCCCCCTTACTCTCCCCCGCGTCCCGTGCTTTTCCCTCGCGGACTGTTGGGCCGTGGCTCACGACGGTGGCCGCAGGGGCCGCGGTGGCCGCAGGGCGCCGCGGCACCTGCGGGCACCACCGTGGGCGCCGCCTGCGCGCTACCCCGCGGCTAGGGTTAGGGCACGGCCCTTTCCCAGCACGCTTTCCTTTTTTTAAAAAAAAATGTGTGGTTTTGTTTAATCATAGTTGTTAAAACGTTTTTTTTTAATGCATTTTTTTTTATCATTTAAAAAAAATGCATATGTTATGTAATGGCATTTTGATGCATGCTATTTTAGTGTTGAGTTTTATTAGTTTTTAATTTCGATTAAGGAGGCTTTAATCGTTGCAAATTTTAGTTGATAATGATTAATTTTATAATAGAGCTTATAGGTTAATTGTTATGTAGCTTCATTTCGTGACTTATGCCTCTTTCCAACTAAGTCCTACGACTGTAATATTGCAATTTAATATTGACAATTATTCTCTGATTGATTTTGGCTAATTAAGGTAGCGTTGTTTAAAAACAAAATAGAGAATAATATGTTTTGGAAGATCGTTGAAATACGATGTAATTACTTATTGATGTTGATAATGTTAGCTTAGAACATATCATTTGAGTGATTGAAAGTAGGGAAATAATTATCGTTGGGCATTAGAAATTTAAACGCCATGTCTTGAAAGTGATTATCTCCATTTAGATTCTCCTTCTACGTTTATATTTTCGTGATCCGTATTATGCATCTGGGATTGGAAATTATGAATCTGTAGAGGACGATTTTGAACTAGTAAAGCTAGGATGTTTTGTTGGAGATTAAATATCTTATTTCAGTTGATTATGGTTGTCTGTATTTTATTAATATGAATTGGTTAAAAACTCATTACGGCTTTATATGTCTGGATATGCTTTGAATTTTAACGAGTTAGAAAACCAAGAACGACTTATCCCTTGATAAGGTAGATAACTGTAAGTTGTTTTAGATCTTGTAGAAAACTTGATCGTCATTAATGATTAATTAATTTGAGGAAATATTGTCCTTTCTGATTATTGCCTTGCGAGTTTAATTACTGTATTCGCTTTAATTATGAAATGGCATGTTTTGCTTGGTCTGGTAGGACCCTGTCGTATGAAATGTTTTGGTGTGCCTGTTTTAGTCCTCGATTTTCGAGTTGACTGTTGTGTTGTGATGTTGTCATAATTGGTCATATCCTCTTGAGTGAGTCGAATAATGATTCGTGGTTAACCTTAGTTGTCAGGTCTCTAGTTAGAGTACCGTCAGTGAGTGATTACCCTTGAGTCGTGTTTGACCAGATGATTTTCTCTCCTTGAACTCCGTTCATCTGACCATGTGTATTCCTTGGTTCGAGTTCGTCTGAGTTAGCCTAGTGTCGTATGGGAAAGTGGCTTTCGATTGGGGGCCGCACCCAAAGTGGCTGCTGGATAACCCGTCGAAAGTGAGTCTAATAAGTGATAACCTAAGTAGATTAGAAAATGATCTCTAAATAAGATAATGTGCCTCACACATGGGACGAGTGCTAGCATAGACTCGACATGCTGTGAGAAGGCCTGAAATGGCAAACCACCTTTCTTGTCTTCACGAGAGGATGTGTGGGTCCACATGAGGCTTGGATGGGCCGGAAGTTCGGATTAGGTTGCCAGGGTTACCAGTGTATGGGCCGGGACCTATGAAGACTTGCCATGGTATCCATACCAGGTTGTGTGATGACACTTGTCCCTACGTTCGCTAGTGGGTTGTCGTTTGTCCTGTTTTGAGTACCTTTGTGAGTCGTCCTTTCTGTCTCTGCCCTTGTGAGTGTCGGTTTCATGTTAGACCTTGGGTGGTGATGGTTCAGTTTTATGGATGCTCTCATGGACTCTTATGATATTAGCTTGATTATGTTCAGCTGGATCCTGTTCCTTGTAAGGATCGTTTATGTATTTATGGACCGATGTGGTCATCTGTATATTATTTATGTATCGCCTTGATGGCTGGATTGTATGGTGTAACCTTTTGTACTCTTAACTTTATTATTTATCCGAGGGGGTCTTGCAGTTGAGTAGACCCGGAGATGTAGCCCTTTAGGGGTGAACTCCGAGATCAGTATGGTGTTATGTGGTGTATTCTCTTATGTTTCCTTTATTCAGCTTTGTCATGTATGATCAATTTATGTTAGAATGGTTAAGTGGATAATTGGAATTAACTATTAATGCTTATATTCAGTTCTATCTTGAATGCCATGTGGATCGAATGCATAATTGGTTGGGATGCGATTTATCGTAATGCATGTGTGAAATCGTCCTTTTAATGCAATGAATTGGATTATGAATAAATGTAACTTAGAGTAATGAATTATACTCAGTTGTTGTTAAGGAATTTAATATGCTTGGAAAGATCTCTTATGTCAAGATGAAATCCTAGTGAATTAGTATGTTAGATGTATGGTTTGTAATTTTAATTGAAAAGCTTGAATGAGGTTGATGAATGGATCTTAATGGATGAATCTTTGTTGTGATTTATGTTTCCATCCTTTAAAAGAAATTATCCTGATTGTGAATTATCCCGTTATTAAGATATTCAGCTTTTGGATTAATTGTGTGAGTAAAGTGTATTGTGAAAATTTAAGTAATCTCGTTGGGAAACTCTTTAGGAGATTGTTGTTAAAGTCTTCCGCTATGTAATCTGAATCTTTGGTATCTTGTTGCATCTTATGTGTTGTAACTTTAAAAAAAAAAAATTATTGCACTCTATTCTTGTGTTATTTTGGCTTATCCCTTCGGGGTTTCCTGGCGGGGCATTACATGTAAAATCAGTTTATGAAAGCAAAATATATCTTTATACATTTTGCAAAATTGAATATCTATATTAGTTTGTGTAAATTTAATTGCATGGTGTGATTATTTAGGCAAATTCCTTGGTAATTTTTAGTATATTTTCAATTGTTGGCAAAGGTTTGATGAAGAAGTTAGAGAGTTTTTAGATCTAACAATAATTATTTTAAAGGGATATTGCTTTTAGTTTTTAAATTGTTGATCATGAGAGGTTTCTACAAATCTATTTTCAAGGGTTTGGAAATTGATATTTTAGTTTCCAAATTTTTCAAATGGCTTGATGAATATATTATTAATTATGTAATTTATAACAAGGATTAGACATTTTATGAATATACAGAGGTCACAAGGAAAGAAATGCCTCAAGAAGGAGATGTTTTCAAATTGTTTGAGAAGTATCTTTCAAAAAACAAATTTGAAGAATCATTTGAATATTATTACATGAGAAGAAGAAAGGAAGAAAAGTTGGAAAAAGCTTCAAAAAATAAGGGAGAGAGAAGAACAAGTGAAGGTTGATTCAAAAGACTTCATAAAACAAATCAATGAGGAAGAGTAGAGAAACTATACCCAAAAATCTGAAGGTAAAATTTCATTTCAATTGAAGATCCTAATTTATAATCATTATATGTTGTAGCCCAAAAATTTTGGAGTCAAGGATGAAGGTTTGATATCACAATAAAAGTTAAAAGAAGAAGATTATGGGACTATAATTTTAGAGGTTTCAACATAAAATTTTGCTGATTTTGAAAATGGAACCAATAAGGATGTTTGGGACATCCTTGAGTGGGAATATTGGACTCACAAGAATGAAGATATTGAGTGTATCTTAACCATATCTCTAGTACATAAGATGGATGATTATATCTATTGCATCTCAAGGTATGATTATTTCCTACCACCCCTCTACAAGATTTTCTTCAATTTGGAAAAAGTTCTAAAAAGGAAGATAGGAACAATGATGTAATTTGCAGCTTACAACATAAGTGCATATTAATTCTAAGTCAAGATTTCTTTGGAATATGGGACCTAGGTGATAATTTATTCCAAGAGACTTCAAATGATTTTTTCATATTTTTCTCTCATTCATGCATGTTTAGAATTAGTTCATGTTAATGCTTTCACCTTTAAAGCTTCAAGTTGGTTGTGCTTCATTGATGAGCTTACATTTAAAGAGGTGAAAGTGTTGAAGGGGGGATCAATAGTTTTAAAAATAGAGGATGTAATGGGATATTGGTATGCCTCCAAGGTGACTAATACTCTAAAATCAAATCATATCATTAGTACTCTTGACACACAATATAATGTCACACTCGGGACACTTGATGGATCTATGAAAATATCCAGCTCATGTATTGTGTTTTACATTTTTTATTTTTCACATCCATGTGTAGAAGAGCACAGTATTTCGAGAGAAGTTAAGTGGATAGAATTTTGTTTGATTATGAAGAGCATGGAATTTTTTATTTTTACCAATGAGAATGATAGATCTCATTCTATTAGTCCATTTATTCCATATCAGCAAAGAAGAGTGTCTAGGCATGTGCCTCTAGGATCATATTTCAAGAAGATATTTTAGCATACCATTGGTTGTGAAGACACCAATATTATTTCATATTGTGATTTTACATCATATCACTCTCAATTATCTATTTACAAGGAGCACATGGTGCATAAGCTCTATTTCTATAGGGCAACTTTCCTTGATTCATCATGAATCAAGTGACAAATTTTTATTTCATTATTCTTAATGAATGACTGTTGTTCAATAAGTTCAAGTGTACTATTATCCTTCATAGAGATTACAATCGTGAAGCAAGGGCCACTTGAGGTAATGTGAAAATCCTTCCTTCTTTCTATTATTTACTATTTTTTAGTTTCATGTATGCAGTTAATAATTATTCTTAGTCTCCAGCTTTAAATTATGTTCAATAATATTGTGTAGTTAAGAGTTCTAGTTGCAACCAACTTCTAATTTGTTTAGTTATATTGATAATCTATACTCACAACCATTGTTAATATACTCCTAGAGTTGCATGCAACAAATATTGTGTTAGTTTCTCATTTCAGCATTGTTAATGTTTACTATTTATGTTCTTAGTAGATTAGTACATTCTTTTTACACAATGATAGAAAACTTGGGATCCTTGTTGCACATACAATGTCAGTGCCATCCTCGAAGATACATCCCTTGTCGATAATTAAATTAGCCTTCACTTAGGGCATAGGGTTGCCCCATTGAATATCTCAACTGGGTCATGTGCATGACAAAAGTTTATGCACCAACTCAATGGATATAGTGGAGACCATTCATTTTTGGCTTCATTGTCGAGGATGGTGCTAAGGCTTAGGACTCTTAAGTTTAATATTTATTTTAGTTTTTTACTTTTTGTAAAGTTTCTTTCAGTAGCATGTGTGTTTGTATTCAACATTAGGAAAGTTAGATTTTAAAATTGGCATTAACTTATTTATTAACAAGTGCAGGAAGGAAGCCCATAAGCTCAACATTGTCATTGCATGCGCTGGTAGAGAGATGCTAGAGGAAGGTTTCTTCCCTATACATCGAACGTAGGAGACAACCTGGCTTCAAGAGAGGGGCCAGAGGACTCATCGACTTCAACACTGATATTAAAAGATCCATTTAGTGCATCTACAAATCCAATATCTTCTCGTAACACTCAAGAAGAACCTACTCAAGAGTGTGCACAAGAGATAGTAGCAATAATGGGTGATGTTGAAGTAGAAAATACTGATACACCAGTCACCTTTGTATTTCCAATCACTGACTAGGAGAGGGCAACATCATTGAAAAATATACCTTTGAATGCCCTCCCCGACTTTTATGGCCCGGTTATTTAAGAACCTGAAAAAAGAAACGAATGGAAAAAGATGAATTCTTGTTAACACCCCATCAATAATTCACATCACCATCTTCATCCACTCCACTTGACTCTCCATCACCTTTCTTATTCGTCTACCTCATTCATGGAACCCATTTCACCATCGCCAATGGCCTCTCCACCTTCTATAGATGAACCATTTGGTTCACTTGCAGCCACTACCTCTACATAATTTACTATCCAACAACTACATGCACACACTGCACATATTTACTTCTATGTTATTTTTCCCTTTTTTAGTAACACAAGAACAAATGGTTGGGACCCTGATGTGATTCTTTCGAGTGGGACTTGACTCATCTCTGACTCATTGATCTAGTTTATGATGATACTTATTTTTATAAATAGCTTGTTTTTTCTTCAGTTACATGCAGCCATGCCACACCAAGTTTTACATGTAATAGTTTCATTACATACAATTGTACTTTCTCATGAATTCGCATTCACCACTAACTCCGCATTCTAATTTTTTTTATATGTCAACATCTTACTGTCATAATTGAAATCATATCCATCACATCACAATCACTTCAAATATTTTCACCTACCATGCAAATTGTTTCCTCAATCTTTCTTCACTAAGTACAAGTACTTCTACATATATGTGGCATCACATTAGTTATGATCTAGCCTAAACTAGCATTTATGGCATATTTAGCAATTATCACATTCTTTGATTGGCATGATATATTCATGTCAATATGGAATTATTATATATATTATTATTTATAACTCTTCCTATCAATCATATTTACCTCCCTCATTTCAATTTGTGGACAAGTAAATATTAAGTTCGGGGGAGGGGTATTGTGATGTTTTCATCATTACTTTTTTATCCTAAACATGTTTTGTTGTCATTAATTTATCATTAAGGGGTAGGTGATAATGATTGATGGTGTGTGTATTTGTTTTGAAAGTATGGAAACATATTCCCTGGTAAGTTTGTTATCTTAGCTAAATCTTAAAACCAGAAAATTAATATTTTCTTTAAAAATTGCAATCATACACAGTTACCCATATTGGTTGGCAAAATGAATTGTTAGAGTGGTGATAGGGTGATCAATTGTTTTGGTTATTATCTTGAAAGGGAAGAGACTGATAAAGTTGAGCAAGAATTGGTGATTTTTGAAGACCGGATTTAGAATTTGAGCTAAACAGAGTGTAATGCAGTTTGTTGGAATTGCATGAGAAAGAAGCAAGAAGAAAAGAAGAATGGGTGGCGACCCAATTAGACAAGAACCTTCATATCACATCCTATTTCTCAATTAACGGATTATTTTTTGTTCATTGATATGTTAGGATGGATACATTATTGTTTGTGCCCAACTAAGTATAATGATAAAATGACAAAAAGAATTTGTAGCCACCATCTGGAACAATAAAGCAACTATTAGAGAATTGAGGGTGGAAGCATTTGAAGTCACTATTGCAAAAGTTAGTGGTCTACCAAGAACAAGATAAGAGTTTATAACATCTCCAGAACCTAGGTTAGCAAGGATAGAATTTTCTTACCCAAATGAGGCTTTTAACTCAACCAAACAAGGTACTACTCAACTATCTCTTTCTCCATTTTGGCAAGTTGTAGCAATACAAGTTATCAAGTACTTTACCTATGACGGGAGATATTCCATGTATATTATTCATTTTAAATTTCTAAGTCATTTGTGGCACAATAGACTCGTTAATGTGCCCAACTATTTGCATCACATGTTGACACCATGACAATAGAATGTGTGAAGAAAAGAAAAGAAAACCTACTTCTTTGTCACACCATTGTCTAGTTGTTTTGTTAGTCAAGAGAAGTCTATCTTTGTAGTTTTCAAATGTAACATAGAAAGAGTTTAAGACATGGGAAAATATTTGCAATAGGTTGTTAAGAAATGTCTTAGAGCCTAGAAGGGATAATGAAGAACCTATTAGAATTGAGAAGGAACAAGCTGCCGAGGATAAAGGAATTGAAACCCTAGTAGGGGAAACCTCAGGGGTTGGCAAGGATAATTTAGATGTTTCTTTCTCACCCCTTAAAAATCCTAATGTGTGTGAAGAAGAGAACCTAGATTGAGGAATTGCTAGTGAAAATGAGTTGGTGGCTTCACCCATAGCATCACTAGATGCACCTACAGCTTCTAAAACATTTACCTCAACTTTAAAGAAAAAATATTCTGCAAAGAAAAGGAAAGGATCTATCTCTTCGTCTACCTCGAATCAAAAGGGGTTAAGGGTAAATCGTAAAGAGAAGAACATATGATAGAGAGAGACAGATGAAGAGAGAGAGAGAGAGAGAGAGAGAGAGAGATCTTTGGAGGAGTCTCAAAAAACATCCACATGAAAAGAAGATAAGAAAAAGTCAAAAAAAAAATTGACACTTCAAAACTTGTAAAAAATCTAGGAATAAGGGGATATTGGAGAAACAAGATTCAAGGAGACATTCTACTCATCTCATTAAATAGAAATCCTCAACAAAGAAGCAAACTCCAATGCAAGAGATTATACATGTGGATGGCATTGATTCTAAGAGGGAATATATGTTTAGAAAGAAAATAAATTAGAGTAGGGATGCAAGGAAGCCTAAAATAGAGGTTGTGAAGGAGAAGAAACAAGGGGGTCTTGGTTAGCGTGATTTTGACCTAAAAATGGAAAATGAAGATCCTTTTGATCCTATAAAACACCTACAAAAAATGCCCAATCATGTGGAATGGGGGATCATTCCCTCTATGGAGTAACTTGATGATGAAATTGAAAAGTAATTAGGACTAGATATTTCTATTGTCATTGAGTATAACCTAGAATGAAAAGAGAAAGTAGAGCTACACGGGATTCTGAAGAAAATAAAAAATTTGGAGCAATAACTGGTTGATATACAGAACATGAAATTGGATTGAAGGGCAAGGTCCATGAATTGGAAACATAGTTGGTCTTGTAGTATTAGGAAGGGATTGGATTATAGAACTTAGCCAACATGGCTATCATAGAGATACAAAGAAAAAGACACCCTCTTGTGCAAGGCAAGATGTAACTACACCATTGACTACAGTAACACTCGGATATACCCTATAGAAGCAGTAGATGAAATTTGCATGGCATAAAACACAATGGAAGAAGGAAAAATAGTTGCTCTAGGAAAGGTATGAGGCGAAGTTGGAGGAGAAAAATGCAAAGGTCAAGAAATTGACTACCAACTTGACCCAGATGGCTGATTTAGCCAACCAATTAAGAAGTTATCACCCTCTTGTCCAGATATATGCCTTAAACTTACAAGAGAAATTTTTATGTTTTTAAATTAGTGAGTTGTTAAATAATTTTCCAATCTCTATTGTATCACCATGATCATTTTTAGTTTCCTATTCCAAAGTTGATTTAAACACATAAGACCATGTAGTGTCATAAAATTGTGACCCTAGCAATTTTAACCACATTTGAGGTCCTCACCTTAGCGACAACATCTTCCTTCCCAACTGGGACTTCTCTCTACATTTCCACCTTGAACCTCTCCTTGTTAAATCCCTAAGATGACCTCAGGATCTAGTCTGAACCCAAAGATAGGGCAGGACAGGGGTGTGGCACCCCTATCCCCCTAGGACAGGGGAGTGACGCCCTTGTCCCCCCGTCTTAGGGTGGTCCCAAGATAGGTCCCTCCGGTCCTATCTACATTTCAGGATTTTGAAATTTCCCGATGTTGGCCTTAGGTGAATTGATCCTTTGAGGCATGTATAAAAGGGAGTTGGTCCTCTTATTTGCATATACATGAATGGATGATACAAAAGAGACAAAGGAGGAAATATACACAATAGCTGAAGTTCAAGCATTTGAGTCTTCAAGCATTCATCAAGTCTTCTTCTTCATGTGTCTTCTTCATTCATCCATTGGAGCAACATTCATAACATTCATTAGTAAGCATATGTGTGTGTGTTAGGATTTTGTCATGTTACATGTCATTGCATACAACATTTGTGATTACATTCAAGAAGCAAAGAAACCATTATCAATAAATTGCAGATCTACAAGGTATACATTTCCATTGTTTACATTCCAGCGTTTGCAATTACATTCTTTCAAGGTTGATTCCTCAACTAGGTTTTGACTAAGGAAAACCCCTATCCACAACCCTTCTTCCTCTCTTTTCTGTGTGTAGGTTGTAGGTCCACAGCTGTAATTGCAAGTTTGGGCTTCATTTGCAGAGACGGAGAAACCCTTTTCATTTCACAAATTTTTCAGAGGACCGTGGACACTTTCAACATGGTCCCAACAACTTCTCTTCAAATTCATAGGGAATATCCACACTAGACTAGATATCTCAAATCTGAAGTTACAACATGATCCCAAACCGGTAACCCCTCATTTCACTCATTTCATCTATCTCTTCTACATAGTCAACAAGTCAACTTTCTCATTTACAAAGGAGGGTAAAACACACTTCAACCCTTGCAATCCACCTTGAATTCATATCCTTGTTTCTCTTGGATTTGGATCTAGTGGATTCAATCCCCTCTTTTGAATGTAAAGTCCTTCCAAGTGAAAATCATCCTAGTGGCTTCCATTCTCTCTCCTAGGTGGGGAGTCACTAGGATCCAATTTTACACTTTACATTTTGGTGAACCCAACATCTTACACATTAATTCTGAATTCTCATTGTTAGATCGGATTAATTACAATTTGAATTTCAAATTTTCATTTTTGCATTGAAACCCTCATTTTTTATTTTATGAACATTAAGCTTGTGAGGTACAAAATTTTAATTGCTTGTTTCAGATCTGGTTTTTATTTCAAAATTACGATTCAAATCTACCTTGTTGTCCTGAAAATTCAGCGGTTAAACAACAAAACCCTAATTTTTAAGATTCTTTTATTTTTGACCTTTGACTGCCAATTGCTATTTTTTTGGATTCTGCAATAATATCATAATATCTATAACCTCTGAAAATTTTGAAAAAAGTTAGTCAAACCGTGTGCACTTTCAGCACAATCCCTGGTTTTTTTCCTAAAATTTCAGGAGATGGAATTGACTATATTTTTCTTCTTGAATCCATAAAATTGGCATACTTCATCAATTTTAACACCTCCTAAGGTTGAACACAAATTCAACTTTCATCAAATTCAAAATTTTAATTAATTTTCATAACAAGGTCCTAATTTTAGATCTTCTTTTTCAGCAAATTAAGATTTTAAATAAGAGACTTTCAATGGCAATTACTCAATTAGATTTACTTGGTCTTTCACATATGATTACATTGTTTTTCACATACATTTACTACAATCATGTGTCAGATAAGATTTTATTTCATTTCATGTTGCTTCTCTTTATTCATAGCACTTGGTCATATGGTGTTGTTAGGATTTCCAAATTATTATTTTCAATTAGATCTTCAAGCTTTCATGTATCATTTATGTTGCATTATGGTGATGTTGTTAACAAAATGCATTTCCTATATTAATCACCTTAAGACTTTTGTAGATCTTAAACCTAACGATCCTAACCCTTGTCCCTCTCCTAATGTATCTTGTGTGGATGAGATGAGACATAATGCTTTAACCAATGCTCTCTTTAAACAAGTGCAAGCATTGGAAAGTGACAAGGACCCATCTTCTTCTACACATACCCTTGAGGAAGGGGGGCAAAACCAAAACATTAACATTCTTACATCTTTAGATCCTCCTTATTCTCCTAAGACTTATCTTCAACATCAAAGTATATGTAGGGAGGATGATGTCATGCATTTTATTCATGATATTTCCCCTCACATAGAAATAACTAAAAATGAGCTTCTAGATGGTGAAGATGTGCAGCCCCAATCCTCCACACAGGATAAGCTTGATAAACGAAAGGAGATTGTCATTTCACATGATACTCCTTCTTCATCTACAAATCCTTTTCTTCCCCCTTATACATTAGATTTCAAATAAATTCATGATCTTTTTCCTCCATCTAGTCAATTACAACATTCTTATAGTCATGGCTTTCATATAATCACAAAACGAGGTTTTAAAGGACATGGAATTGGGAAATTTGAGCAAGGAATTTGTGTCCCTATAAATCTTCCTACACACACTACTACAAAAGGCCTAGGAAATGATGCTCCTCTTTCTACAGATGAACTCCTTAGGCTCCAAAATTTTAAAAATTTTCTTAAAAAAGAACAAATCAAAAGAGCCCACAAGAATGCTTCTTCTTCAAAATGTGTTTTTTGTTCATTTCAACAAACCCATGACCATAATGTTGATGATTGCCCTGATTTTCAAAAATCTATTCAAGATGGCATAGACAATGCCAAAATTAGAATTGTTGATGATAAACCTCCTTCTTCTACTAATTCTTCTCCTTTATGTCAAGATGATATCTATCACCCTAAAACATTGGCTGCAATAATCTATTGGAGATTGAAATATGATAGGAACATTTCATTTCCTCCTCAAAATAAAAACAAAAATCTTAAGAAAGTGAAAGGTATTGAATATTGCATTTTTCATGATTCACATTCACATTCTCTTAGGAGATGTTATGCATTTAAGAAATTTATTCAAAAGAAATATGACCTTGCACGAATTTCTCTTACAATAGATCTAGTTGTCTTCCTTGACATCGAAATAGTACCTTAGCACTTCTTTTCTCTTCATGTTTCTCCTCACCCTTATCACATAAATAGTCAACTTAGTTGGGGGATTTTTATCATTTGTGGTGGTGTTGTTTAAACTTTACATACTTTGGGGCAGCAATATGAAATTCATTTCTCTTCATTCTTTCTATTCATCTCTATGTTGGTGCATTATACATTATTAGATCTATTTTCTAGCATAATAATCATTCCTATGTGAGCATATAATTGTTCTTAAGTTTTAATCTTTACTGAAGAGCAGTTTCTTTAATGGGTAGTTCTCTTTTTCTCTTTCCTTCACTCTCTTGGAAACTTACCTCTTCTACGGTCTTGATTATTAGCAAGCAGGATATGCCCCTTGGCATGGAATGATCTCTGGAGAAGTATGTATCCCTTCTTTGTAAGGATTTGTTCCACTAGGAAGGCATATCATTTGCCAATACTCACCATTAGAATATGTGTAATGTTTCTCTTTGTCTTCCTCACTTGGGGGGCAAGGATGTTCCCTCCTTTTTCTCATGTATCACTATTTCCTTTAGGGGCTGCATTTTTCATATATGATTAATCCCCCTTGGGGAATATGTGATTCTTTTCTCTCTTTCTTTCGAAGATTACCACTTCTTGAGACGTGTATTTTACATATACAAATGTATTTATTTCCTTACATTCATGAAAGTACATTGTGCATTTGCTTATGTTTAATCTCTCTCTAGAAGATTGTGTAATCTCTTCTCATTGTCCCTACACTTTGGGGGCAATGATTTCTCTCTCTCTCTCTCTCTATCTCTAAGGATCCACTCTTTCCTATGTTGTGGATGGTGTGAGTTTTATTACTTGATGTCATTCATTGTGTGGAATTGTTGTTGTTCACTCAAGGGTTCTCTCTTATAAAAGAGGTATATGTCCTTGACTACAATCTCTTTCACACTTGGTAATATACATCTATAATAAATTCACCTATCCCCATTGGGTTAAAAAGTGAGTCATCCTTCATCAAGAATCCCTTTCACCTAGAAATAGGAGGAATGGTTGCATTCTTGATCTCTTCTCCGCTTCATTCTAGAAGATGTTATATTTGTCTAAGACAACTCCTCTTGGGGGTAGAAATGTTTGGGGGCAATGATTTCTCTCTCTCTCTCTCTCTATCTCTAAGGATCCACTCTTTCCTATGTTGTGGATGGTGTGAGTTTTATTACTTGATGTCATTCATTGTGTGGAATTGTTGTTGTTCACTCAAGGGTTCTCTCTTATAAAAGAGGTATAAGTCCTTGACTACAATCTCTTTCACACTTGGTAATATACATCTATAATAAATTCACCTATCCCCATTGGGTTAAAAAGTGAGTCATCCTTCATCAAGAATCCCTTTCACCTAGAAATAGGAGGAATGGTTGCATTCTTGATCTCTTCTCCGCTTCATTCTAGAAGATGTTATATTTGTCTAAGACAACTCCTCTTGGGGGTAGATGTCTTTTGAACAAAGATCTCTTCTCCTCCAAGGATCTCCTTTACATTTACAGCAAGATATCTCTTTTCAACTATCTTATCCTAGCTTGAAGAAGTATTCCCTCTCTTGCTTGGATTTATGACGTTGTTGCATAGCAGATATATTCTTTGTGATGAAGGTAGGTATCCTCATTCTACTTTCCTTAAGATATTAACATCAACCTATGTTGACATCTTAAGGGGGGCACCCACACTACTGCTTTGTACTATACTTATCTCATGCATTGTATAGTGGTTCATTCTCAAAACTAGAGCACAGACTCTTAGAGCGAGATGTCATCATTTTTTCCTTGTATAGTAGGTCATCCTCGGAACTAGAGCACAGACTCTTAGAGTGAGGTGCCGCTGCTTTTTCTCTTGTATAGTGGGTTATTCTCGAAACTAGAGCATAGACTCTTAGAGCGAGATGACGCCACTTTTCTCTTATGCGTGATGATTATTCTCAGAACCAAAGCACAAACTCTTAGAGCGATATATCATGCCTTTTTGACACTTGTACTATACATTCTATACAGGTTGTAGCATACTTGGGAATAGACTCCTATGAGGCACTTTGAACCTCACTTTCATCTCACTCTCCTCCCTTACATGGATCACTCATACAAACTTTGGGGGCTATATTTCCATGTCCTTATCTCCCTAGATCACCTAGTTTTAGGGGCGAGATGTCCATGGTTCCCTTTGTATGCCTTTCTTCTCATGGATCACCAAAGTGTGTATTTGTGTCCTCTCTCTTCTTCCTCTCATGAACCCATAGTTTTACTATTGATGGTTCATGGATGATGTCATCTTTTCTCTTTTATGTGATTATGGGTGTTTATGTGATGGCATTTGTCTTTGTGTTTCAATTAGTTGTTGAGACATTTGGATATTAAGGTCTCTCTGGCTAGTTGGTTTGTGGTCATGTGTCTTGTCTTTGTTCTGTGTCTTTTGTGCTTTGTTTTTTTTTGTGTGTCTTGTTCATCTTTGTTTTGTGTGTTCTTGCATATGTTTGAGTGAGTTAAGATCCTAAGATTGGGGGCTTTTGTTCCTCAACATTAGTGGCATCTTATGCTCCTTGTGATCTTGTTCTGCATCTCTCATCTTCATCTCTATTTCTTCTATTTTATTGGCAGTACTAGCGTAAGCCATAACTCCCGCTAAAGTGGGGGCTAAATATAGTGTCATAAAATTGCGACCCTAGCACTTTTGACCATATTTGAGGTCCTCACCTTGGCGACAGCATCTTCCTTCCCAACTGGGACTTCTCTCTACATTTCCACCTTGAACCTCTCCTTGTTAAATCCCTTAGATGACCTTAGGACCCTGTCTGAACCCCAAGATAGAGCAGGACAGGGGCATGGCGCCCTTGTCCCCCCCTCTTAGGGTGGTCCCAAGATAGGTCCCTCCGGTCCTATCTGCATTTTGGGATTCTGAACTTCCCCGATGTTGGCCTTTGGTGAATTGATCCTCTGAGGCATGTATAAAAGGGATTTGATCCTCTCATTTGCATATACATGAATGGGCGATACAAAAGAGACAAAGGAGGAAATATACACTATAGCTGAAGTTCAAGCATTTGAGTCTTCAAGCATTCATCAAGTCTTCTTCTTCATGTGTCTTCTTCATTCATCCATTGGAGCAACATTCACGATATTAATTGGAAAGCATATGTGTGTGTGTTAGGGTTTTGTCATGTTACATATCATTGCATACAACATTTATGATTACATTCAAGAAGAAAAGCAACCATTATCAATAAATTGCAGATCTACAAGGTATACATTTCTATTGTTTACATTCAAGCATTTGAAATTACTTTCTTTCAAGGTTGATTCCTCAACCATGGTTTGACTAAGGAAAACCTGTTTCCACAACCCTTCTTCATCTCTTTTATGTGTGTAGGTTGTAGGTGCGCAGTTGTAATTGCAGGTTTGGGCTTCATTTGCAGAGACGGAGAAACCCTTTTTCGTTTCGCAGATTTTTCGGAGGACCGTGGACACTTTCAGCACGGTCCCAACAAATTATCCTCAAATTTGCAGGGCAGATCCATACCAAACTAGATATCTTAGATCTAAAGTTATAGCGCGATCCTGAACTAGTAACCCCTCATTTCACTCATTTCATCTCTCTCTTCTACATAGTCAACAAGTCAACTTTCTCATTTACAAAAGAGGGTAAATCACTCTTCAACCCTTACAATCCACTTGGAATTCACATCCTTGTTTCCCTTGGATTTGGATCTAGTGGATTCAATCCCCTCTTTTGAATGTAAAGTCCTTCCAAGTGAAAATCATCCTAGTGGTTTCCTTTCTCTCTCCTAGGTGGGGAGTCACTAGGATCCAATTTTCCACTTTACAGACTAGATGTGTGAGTTTTACCTACACAATATGATTGTTCCCTATAAAACCACATGGAATAATTTATACCGTGTGGGAGACCTACAGTTCAATGTGCTCACATAATAGCTTAGGAATGAGCAAGAGTGTGAAATTATAATAGTAATATTAGGAAAGGGAGAAGACAAACCCATTTAAGATAAGGGTTGAGTGTGAAGAACCAAATGAAATAGCAGTGGAATGGTTTATAATGGTTAATAGGTCGGAGGTGATAGAAAAACTTTATGATCTCAAAGGCCAGGACTATCAAGATTTAGGGTAATCATGCATATAATAGTAAAGGAAAATAATTTGGAGCATATTCAACACAGATGGATGGAATTTCCCTAAGAGATTATATGGAGAGAACCCCATTCACTATACAATCTCATTGCTCTAGAACTCAGAGATAAAAGATACATGCAAGCTACAAAGGATAGAGGAATAGCATGACTGCCACTCAACTTCCATCCTCCACTCATTTACTTTGTGCCACACAGGATAGGGAATCAAACAATCAATCCAAAAAAAGAAAGGGAGCATTGAACTAAGATTACAGATGACAAAGGTTTCTACTCCAATCAAACTTTTGGAGTGACCCAAACAATAAGTTATAGACTAGATGTTTTAGGTCAATCTTAGGGAATGGTTCACTTGAGGATAGGCAAGGGGTGAAGTTGGGGGGTGTGATGAGGCCCATTAATGTCTTGCTTTTTCTTATTTTTCTTCTATTTTAATAAACTTTTACTAGCTTATCATCAAACAAATTATATGTTTAAGTCATCTTTAGAACCACATTACTACTAATTATTTTATATATATATATACAAATAGCATATTGATATGGATATGTGATGCATTTTAATGGATAATATGTTGTTAAATGTCATGAATGTTCATTTATGTGGATTATTGTTATTACTAGAACTAACATGTAGTAAAAAGCATGAGATGGCTATGACCGACATATCCTAGTTTCATCCACAACCGAAGAAGAAGGAACTTTGTCAGCACACATGGGAGCAACAATGTGGAGAAACAGAGCCCCAGTTGAAGAAGAGTCCTTTCGACTCTATCTTTTTAGAAGGAATTAAGGAAATAATGCATCATGGAAACTGATGAAGTTGTGCATCATTAATGCAACACCCATGTTCCTAGTTCTATGTCACTGCTTAATAAAAGAGGCTATTATGAAACAAACTCTTGTAGTGTTAATATATTTTTCTTCTTATAATAAGTTGCCTCAATGTTAGGGAGAAGCGACATTTAGCTAGAGTTAGTTGGAAGATGTTAATGACAAGCTTTCTCTAAATGCTTTAAATAGGGAAAGTGTAATTCCAATTAGATGTTTTCCTATTGTTATGAATCAATCTCAATCTACTTATGTACCTATCAGTTGAATATATGATGCAGACAATATAGATTGTGTTATAGCTAGATCTTCTACATAATCACTATTTGGTTTTTTTGTGCATGAGTTAGTAATGATAGAATGATTGTTGCTCTATAAGTTCAAGTGTATTGTTATCCTTCACAAAGATTGCATTCCTCAAGCAAGGGTTGCTTGAGGTAATGTGAGACTCCTTCCTTCTTTTTGTTATTTATTATTGTTTAGTTTCATGTATGCGGATAATAATTATTCTTAATCTACAATTGTTAATTTTTATTTAGTAATATTGCATAGTTGAGAGTCCTAGTTGCAACCAACTTCTAGTTTTTTGGTTATATTGATAATTTCTACCCGCAGGCACTCCTGAACTACTCCTAGAGTTGTCTGCAAAAACTACTGTGTCAATTTCTCATTCTATCATTATTGATGTTTATTGTTTATGTTCTTATTAGAGTAGTACATTATTTTTACGCAACGATAGAAAACTTAGGATCCTTGTTGCACATACAATGTCAGTCCCATCTTTTAAGATATTTCCTTGGTCGATAATTAAATGATTCTTCACTTAGGACATAGGGTTTCCCAATTGAATACTTTAATCAGGTTGTGTGCATGAAAAACTACACCAACTCAATAGATATAGTGGAAACCAACCAACATTAACGCTTACATGAGTGTTGTAGCTCATATTCTAGTGGAAATTTCAAGCTTGAGAAGGAATAATCTTATGTTTGTTAGTGCTTATAGGCATATTTCATCCCTTGCATGGTTCATCACCCATCTTATAAGGGACACATCATGTTTTTCTACTCATTTTGGTCATTTATGTAATTATTTAATCATTGGTATATTGTTGATCTTGTTAACCATTATTTTGAGTAGCTATAGATTGTTGCACTTAGAGATTTTATCATTACATAATGAGGTTGGAAGATCATAATTTTTAGTGATAAATGATCCTACAACCATAGCTTTAATTTGGAGGATACTCTTCATTGAAGAAAATCATATGGAGCAAAGTGATGAATAGTGGTTTCTATGATGAATTTTGGCAAAGGTTTCAAGATGATAGCTACAAAAGGGGAAATGAATTCAATTTCCACATTGATAGGAACTATTATTTTACTAAACCCACGAGGGAGAGGAGGATTTTGTGGGAAAATCTTGAAAATATATATATGAAGGGTGTCAAGTGTGTGGTAATGAATAAATTTAGTGAGTACTTCAGTTTCTATTAGAGAAAGTTGTTATCTAAATTTTAGGTACCCAAAGTGTTATGTCATGAATTTAGTTGTTATATGTTACTATTTACTACCCAATTGTTGTGCCTTGACTATTACATATCAGTCCATGAAGTTGTAAATTTGATCACTCATAGATTGGGGTAAAGTATGAACTTATTACAGTGGTTTTCAACTACATTTATTTTAGAAGATTGGGGCTTAAGGTAGGTACTGATTTAAAAATGTGGAATTGATGTTATAAGGGCTATATTGAATGTTTTAAAAAATATTTAAAATAAGATTCTCATGATCATCATTTGTTTCAAAAGTTTCAGGTGCAAGCTTCCCAATAACAATGCATCACTAGCTAGAGACCCAAAACAATTTGCAACGATACATTTCAAATTTGGGAGGCGTATGTATTGTTATTGTATGATATTATTTTATATTCCTTAGCTATACCATTTATACTATATAATAGATTTTGAAGTTGCATACAACACCCATCAAGCTAAGGTAAAGTTTGGAGCAAACAGTGTTGTTTCCTATAGGCAATATCCTAATAACTCCTAGATAAAAAGGTAATTGTTTCCAAGTTGGGTATTAATTATTTTGGCGGATTCTTTTATTGTTCTAATAGTATATTGTGTTTCATTAACCAAACATATATCATTGGGAAAGGTTGATGTATATACACAGTTTTGGACAAAGATTGAAAGGGGGGGATTGTTAATTGAATAAGATGTTAAGCATGATACAAATTTACAAGTAACATGGAAAATAAGTTTGCATATTAAATATTTTTGTCACAATATAAGTAACATTTTTTAGGGATTTTTAGAGTACTTAAGAGGAAGAAGCAACTCCATGTAAATACGAGATCAAGGCTTGGCATGTAGTTTGGTGTGATTGATCAACTTGGCTAAATAATCTTGGAGCCACATGTTTTCAATTGATCAAGGAAAAATAATTTTTGGAATGGAGTACTTGTCATGACCCCTTTCTAAAAATAGTCAGTTTCTAAAAATACTAAGATGGTTGGTCCAAAATGGCAAACAAGAGTTTATTGTCAGGCCAGAAAATAATATTAATGTTGGTGATATGGTTTGAAAAAATATTTTATTTTATCACAAAAACTAAATTAATTAAATATTCTTTCTAATTTTTAGCATGTAAAACGAGAGAATTTATTTTGGCATATTTTTTTTCTCTTTAAAATCTTATGGCAAGTTTTGACAATTGGTAGTTCACATGGAAAGTGGAAGAACTTGAAGGACACTTGGCAACAAAAGTTTCTATTCTTGGCATTTTAGCACCAAAAATTGTATTTGAATGTATATTTGATGTGTGTGTGTTCGATGGTTTCCACATGAGCTAAGGGAAAGAATCTACGGGTCACCAAGGTGCAATCTCATTTAGAGTTTTCCATTGTGAATAAGGATTTCAAATTTGCATAGTTTCTTCTAGTAGTTTGTAGGAGTTTGCTAGCAGTTTTGGTGATAGTTGATTTCAGTTGTAATTTTTTTTTTGTAGATTCAATAACAGCATAGAGGTTGTATGTTGTTTTTATTTCATGGTCTAAATAGATATTTTATCTTTCAAAAATATTTGTTGTAAGTTTTGTGAAGTTTCTCATAAAATAGTATTATTTTGTTGTGCCTATTAGAACCATTTTTCTCTTAGTTTTTTAATAAATTATTGTGGAAATTATTTGTTGTGTAGAATAGTTTATGGAAGAAAAATATATCCTTATACATGGTGCAAAATTGAATATCCATTCATATATTAGTTTGTGTGAATTTAATTGCATTCTAGTTATGATTATTCAAGCAAATTCCTTGGTTGTGTTTGGTATATTTTAAGTTGTTGGTAAAGCTTCGATAAAGAAGTTAAATGGTTTTCAAATTTGATAATAAATATTGTCAAGAGATATTACAAATTGATGATTATGTGAACATATGACATAATTTAATGTGTTTATAAATATTAAAAATCTTCTCTCTTTAGGTTTATACTAGGTGTATCCTATCATAAAGTCACCACAAAAGTTATCTAAAAGATATTTAGAACTATCTAAAAATCCTTGAATTTTATTTGACACCATCAATATTTATATGAATTTGTGCATATTGAGATAGATTTCTCAATCATGTTTACATGTGGTATGAAACAAGCAATAAATGTGTTTTAAAAGATTAATTTCTACTACTTTCCTTGTTGGTGAAGTAGGCACATGAGAACTATCTCTGACATAATTTATAAAAGAATATCTATTGCTTGAAGAAGGTGGAAATTTTTGAAATGGTTGAAACTTCAAATGAAATAGTGGCCTGATTGAATTTTTTTCTCTTTTGAAGTAAACATGCGGTCTTCCAACTCAATAGAATATTTGAGAATCCCTCAATTTTGTAGCATTTTTTAAGAAAGAACACAAATTCTAAAAATAAAATATTTATGAAAAACAATCTCAAAAGAAGGATTTAGAGTGTCAATAACTCTAAAAACAAGATGCCTGAATCTTGTTTTAAACTTTCTTACTATTTCACTTTCTTAAAAGATTATAACAACCTAAAAATGCAACCTTTAAATTTTGTAAGCAATAACCAAAATAAAAATCTTAGTACTAAATGGTACACATTATCAACTTTCATGTTAAAATATTACAATGGTGTGCACAATGTGCAAGTGATGTCAAATAAGAATCCATACAATATATATAAATCTCACTCAAGTGGTACAATAAGAAAGTACATCTCAAGTACATTGTAATAGTACAAAATTCACACAAATGCATGCTTAGCATTCAACAATGAAGATAACATCAATTCATAACCAAGATATACAAGGGGTCAAAACTACAACCTGTTGAATGGCTAAATGGACCGGAATACTAAGAGGGGGGTTGAATCAATATTCCCACAACAATAAAACTGTTCACTGATTTTAACCTTAGCAATTAATCTTATCAACATGAAAGAACAAATGCAGAATTAATGGAAAACATAATTACAAGATAGACACCAGATTTATATATGTGGAAAACCCAAATGGGAAAAACCATGGAGAGGGTTAACTCTCAAGATAATATAACTAGTTATATGGTGTTTACAAAAGGGGTGGTTCACTGTCAGATGGCTTACTGCCTGATTACAATACAACTCACTATACGGAATGCTCACTCCAATAGAATTAAGTGAATTGAGGAAAATTGCATCTCCAAATGCATAAGGTTAGTTCCAAGATATGATCAAATATCAAAACAACTTACTTGAGATCTAGTGACAGATCTTCACAACACTTTCTTCAACCTACTAACACAACTACTTGTAGAAAATACAATAAGGGATTATTGCAACACTATCTTCAATCTATCATTCCAACTGCTTGCAGCTAATCTAGTAACGGATTAATGCAACTCTGCAATCGCACTTTCCACACCTACACACACCTTCGCTCTTACACACATCACACTTCTTTTATTCATGTGGCACACTACTCACATGCACTTTTTTTCTCTACCTCTCTCACCTTACTACTTTGTCGCTCACACACTCCATGCATACATCCACATAAATATGTCTTCTATATATATATATATATATATATATCTGTGTGTGTGTGTGTTTTGGAAAGTGCGAGTGCAGAGTTGCAGTAATTCCTTACCAATGAGGTCAATTCCAAGATAAGATTAGATATCAAAACAACTTACAAGAGATCCAGTGATGGGTCTCCTCAACCTGCCAGCACAACTACTTGTAGAAAATCTGATAAAGGATTATTGCAACACTGTCTTCAATCTATCATTCCAACTGCTTGCAGTTGATCTAGTAAGGGATTATTGTAACTCTGCACTCGCACTTTCCACACCTACACACACATTCACTCTTACACACATCACACTTATTCTATTCACATTGCACATTGCTCGCATACACTTTGTTTCTCTACCTCTCTCACCTCACTACATTTTTGCTCACACACTCCATTCATACATCCACATGCAGACAGATTTATGTGGATGTATGCATGGAGTCTGTGAGCGACAAATTAGTGAGGTGAGAGAGGTAGAGAAACAAAGTGTATGTGAGTAGTGTGCAGTGTGAATAGAAGTGTGATGTGTGTAAGAGTGAAGGTGTGTGTAGGTGTGGAAAGTGAGAGTGCAGAGTTGCAGAGTTGTAGTAATCCCTTACCAGTGAGGTCAATTCCAAGATAAGCTCAGATATCAAAACAACTTATAGGAGATCCAGTGACAGATCTCCGCAACACTTTCTTCAACTTGCCAACACAACTACTTGTAGAAAATCCGATAAGGGATTATTGCAACACTATCTTCAATCTATCATTCCAACTACTTGTAGCTGAGTTGGTAAGGGATTACTGCAACTTTGCACTCGCACTTTCCACACCTACACACACCTTTGCTCTTACACACATCACACTTCTTCTATTCACACTATACACTGCTCACATACACTTTGTTTCTCTACCTCTCTCACCTCACTACTTTATCGCTCACACACTCCATGCATACATCCACATAAATTTGTCTTCTATATATATATACTGGTAAGCACATACACCAAGATAATATGTCAGCCAAGCACAAAAGGTTTATATAAATAATGCATTGCTCGAATGAACATGTTACTCAAATATGCCTTGACCAAAACACGGTAACCAAGTTGGCCTTCACTGATCTTCTACACACTTATTAATTACCAGAACACACACTTCAATTACTAGAACAAAACAAAAGGTATGTTGGACCTATAGACATGAACCCATAGACACGAATTCCAAGTAAAACAACTTCCATCTTCAAGATGTGAATGCCATAGACTCTGGAGCATATAATTCATAGATCAAACTGCAATACAAACATCCAGGTAACAATTCAATAGCCACAACTAATACCAACACTTGATACAACCCATGACTAGCAAAAACACTAGATTCTGAAGCAAAGGATCTTCCATAAACTATTGCTGTAAACTATACCTCACTTCTCAACATCACATACATACATATCTTCCACTACTTCTTAATATTACATACATACTTGACTTCCATTGTTGCTCAATATCACATACATACTTATCTTCCACTGCTGCAAAACATTACATACTTTCAGTCCTAACCGAATCACAGGGTTTGATATCAATGACAACATTCACACAAATCCAACACAACCCTCATCCCATATAATAATATAATAGAACATGTGACCAACCATATATATACAAGAAGACTTATAACTAATGTTTACCTTAAATAGTATTTAAAGAAATCTAAGTTCCACTCTACAAGCTAATCCTCTAAGATCTCATACTCTTGTTGCTAATTAGAGGAAGGTCGTAACCCACCATGAAGGTATCCTATTTCTCTCCATCCACAATCAAGGTGAAGAAGAGCCATCCACAATCTAATGGTTCAATACAATACTATATTAAATAGTATCATTTTAGTTCATTCCTTTTTCAAAACACATACCATACACATGAAATTATACATCCAAAACATTGAAATGCGTGAAATATATTTCATGATGCACATTCTCAATAATACACACATTCCAAAATAATTCCAATATAATCAATATTGCACAACACATCATTTATAGAATCTAATACACATGAATTCAAGGAGATGATCAAGCCTAATGTGGCCATCAATAAAAACTATATAATTCCTTTCAACCATATAAGGTTTGACTTAATATAACACATCCAAAACCATATACAATGTCCACATGAATTATTACCAAAAATTTATTCATGTGATGCTATACGTCTTCCTAATAACATGTGTTCAAGCTAGAACTACATTCATCCTAACCTTTGTACAATGCAATTATCCAAACATACCAATGAAAAATAAATAATATACAAATATATGCAAAAATAATAGCTTATAACTAATACATAGCAAAAAATTCACAATTTTAATGTACAAGCAACACATATAAAACATGTAAATAGAATAAAATCACTTCACAAGCTACAAGAATATATAACAATAGCACTGGCATAAGTAAAATTATATAAAAAATATACAAATATATACGTGATAGCCGCCTAATATTGACTCTCTTCCGAAGCAGGAAATCATGCTTGAGAAACTAGCTAATCTCGTTTCTCACCTTCCCACATTTGACTTTGGGTGGGAACTCTAGTTCAAGTGAGGTAGGATCCTTCAAGTGGGATTGTCTTTCGCCTCCTTCGCTTCATCCCAAATACATCTATAGATTAAGATATAGTTCCATATCCTGAAAAACACACAATCCCCAATATGTACCCAAGTGCCACTACCTCGCATAAAAGAATAATGTTAACTATAGATAACAACCACAAAATACCATAATTACAAAGTAGAAACAACATGTATGCTATTACAACTTGCACTTAACTCAAAAACCTACTAGCTTAGTGGTACAAGATAGTCATAATATAAATTATTTGTCGACCTTCTGGAAACAAGAGCACTAGAGCCTATGTTGATCTAGTGCATATAGTGAGATCATAAAACTCAAACCTTTGCCAAATTTATTATAGAGAACAATGTCTCAAGTATTGGAACCTAATTAAAGAAAATAAGATATCAAGCATTTGTTTCAAGTTTGGGAAGAATGGGTTGTTAGTGTGTTGTCATTAGTGATTGGTTGGTATAGTTGATGTTGAGTTTCCTGTGTAGTTGTGCTGAGAGATTTTCTTTGCATTTCTTCTATATTGCACATCTATTCATGCAGTTTCAAATATGTTGTTAAGTAGTCTTTAGAGATGTTAGATTTAGGATTTGGTGCTCTAGATTGCAGGAAAAAGGAATTTGTGTTCACTAGTGTGTCACAATGTTTGATAGTGTTTTTGTGTAAAATACATGTTCCACATTTCTTCGTGTAATGGTTTTTGGTGTTGCAGTTTTAGATATAAGTTGGTAATTTCCTTAGCTTAATTTTATTCAGTTGGTACAAGTTGTTGGGATTCAAAGGCATGGTTTCAAAGTTCAATGGTGTTTACTCTAGGTTTGGACGACCTTGAGTACTTTAACTTCACATTGTTGCTCTGATGATTATGGATCGATGTCTAATGTGTATGATGTTTATTATCGTCTCAATTAAATCATGTTGTGGTCTACTTTACATTCTTTTCCATCGCAAGAATTTTTAGTGCCGACCTAATTTGAATTGTGTTTGGTTAACATGCTTAGCCGACCTTGGGAGATTTTGCATATGTGAGGATGAAAAAGAGGGAAGTGTGAGTCATCGCATATGTGTATCGGCCTATGCGATGAAGGTGTGTGAAAGAGGATCTATCTCCGTGATTGTTTGAGTTAGAGATAAGTGTTATATAAGCTGGATAAAGTGTTGAGCAGTGTGGACTTTCATGTGTTAGCTACTGGAAGTAGTGAGCCAAAGGTATCTACAGATCTTACAGTTGCAAAGGTGTATCAGTGGTGGATTCTTTCTCTTTTATTATTCTTCATTTGGGTAGTGAGCCCTCCAACAGTGAGCCTTTCTTTCTTTCATTTGGGTATGGAGCCCTTTGGTAGTGAGTCTTTCTTTGTTAAAATCGCCTTAAGCGGTGTCACCCTAATAGGTGTTCATATATTCAGAATAATATTCTTCATGGTTTTTCCCTCAATAAGGTTTTCCATGTCAAATCTGGTGTTTCATTGTTTATGATGTGTTTTTCTTTTCATGTTCATATCTTTCAGTGGATTAAGTGATCAAGTTAAATTAAGGTGGATGTGATTTAAGGAGAAGATTTTGAAAGTGGTGTGGATAACTAATTCACCCCCCCCCCCCCTCCCACCCCCCTCTCAATTGTCTTATGCATAAGAACATTCAACAATTGGTATTAGAGTTTTGTTTCCTTGGAGAAGAGCCTAACCGCTTGAGGAGATCATGATGATGCACAAACTAACAATCCCTATGTTTGATGGATCAGACTATGCTTTATGGAAAGTGAAGATGCAAGGTTACCCGATTTCTCTTGGTTGTGAAGTTTGGAAGTCTATTACACAAAATTACATCAAACCATCAACTAGGTTGAACACTCTAGATGAGATCATAGAATTTACAAATAATGAAAAGGCAAGGTTTGGTATGTTTAGTGCTCTTTCTAAGACAAAATTAACAAAAGTTGTATCTTTGAAATCTGCTCATGATGTTTGGAATAAATTAGAAAATTCTTATGAAGGAGATGATATAGTCAAAGAATCTAAGTTGTAGAATGCTAAGACTAAGTATGAATTCTTGTGGATTGAAGAAGAAGACAATATAACTAGCTACCTGTAGAAGATAGATGATATTGTAAATGAGATCAGAGGTCTTGGAGGTAACTTGTCGGAAGATGAAGTTGTGAAAAAGGTACTCAAAACTCTTACTAAACCTTATAGCTCTAAGGTTTCATAAATAGAAGAATCATAGAATAAAAATAAGTATACTAGAGATTACTTGTATGGCGCATTACTTGCTTTTGGGATGAGAGAATTTGGTACTACTAGTGCAAGAACAAAAACTACATTTAATGCTACTAAATCAGAAAAAGATGAGGAATCTAATGAAGAAAAATTTGATGAGATTGAGGCGAACTTTGTGAGAAGAATGAAGAAAGGAACTAAAAACTACAAAATGTAAGTTGCCCTTTAAATTTTTCAGTTGTGGAAAGATAGGTCGTTATTCTTCTAGATTTCCTGACAAAATTACAAATCAAAAGAATAAGGAAATCAAAGGAAATAGGAAGGCTTATTATGTTATAGAAGATGATAATATTTTTTATGATGAATCTGATTATGAATAAGATAGTGAATGTTTATTCATGGCAGTAAAGAAAAAATCTTGTTCTACTAACCCTAACAAATTTGTGAAGGAAAAATCTGTGAAAAATGCTACTAAAGTAGAATGTATTATTGTATCTTCTTTTCATGCTAGAACAAATAAAGATGAATGGATTATTGATAGTGGATGCTCAAATCATATGACTAGTGACAAGAGTAAGTTTTTCAAGCTTGAAAAATTTGATGGAGGTATTGCTATATTTGGATATGATCAGACGGCTAGGATAGTTGGAATCGATTCTATCAATTTTGATGGAAAACATAATACTAGCAATGTTTTCTAGGTTAAAGGATTAAATCATAATCTTTTGAGTGTTGGTCAAATGTGTGGAAATGGATATAACCTTTTTTTCAGGATAATGGGTGTGAGATTAGAAAAAGGTCGGGAACCATGATTGCAAAAGGAAAGAGGACAAATGGAAATGTTTATCAGTTGAGGACAGCTAGTGGATATTGCTTGATGGTACAGACTAATGAGAGTTGGTTATGGTATCAAAGGATATGTCGCATTAATTTTGATAATTTGTTGAGGATTAGTTCAACTCAAGTTGTGAGAGATCTTTTGAGGATTACAAAGCCTACTAATGTTATCTACAATGAATGTCAAGTTGGAAAACAAACAAGGATAACTTTTAAAGTTAAGGAACAATCCTCTACTAAACTATTGGAATTAGTGCACACCAATCTTTGTGGTCTGACCAAAACAAAAATTCAACAAGGTGACGGGTATTCCATTCTCTTAATTGATGATTACTCTAGAATGAATTGGGTTACTTTCTTAAAAGAAAAATATAAAGCTCTAGAAAAGTTCAAGAAATTTAAGGCTATGGTTGAAAAGTAGATAGATAGAAGAATCAAATTTTTGAGGTCTAATGGAGGTGGAGAGTTTACTTCTAATGAGTTCAATACTTTCTATAAGAATCATGGGATAAGAAGGAATTGTTCTGCTCCTAGGATGTCAAAGTAGAATGGTGTGGTTGAGAGGATGAATAGAACATTTCAAGAGTCTACTAGAACAATGATAAATGAGGCAATTCTAACTGAAATATACTAGAAAGAAGCAATGCATATTGTTGTATACACACTTAATAGAGTACAAATTAGAAGAAACTCTAGAAAGACATCTTATGAACTATCATATGGAAGAAATCCATTTGTGAAATATTTTAAAGTATTTGGAAGTAAATATTATATCAGAAGAGATGAAGAGAATTTGGTCAAGTTTGACACAAGAGATGATGAAGGTATATTCCTTGGCTATTCTACTAAAATAAAAGCTTACATATGTTATAACAAAAGACTGGGAATAATTGTTGAAAGCACAAATGTGAAAGTTGATGAAGACATTTGAAAGAATGTAGATGTAGAGATTGGATATGAATTAGATGAGTCTACCAGTAAACAAGAAGAAGGAAAGGCTGAAGAAATAAAAGTGTGGAATGATAAGGAAGATGCTCTAGAAATTGCTCTTAAGACTCTGAGGTACGTGCAGAAGAATCATTCAGACAAATAAATTATTGGAGATAAAATAAAAGGTGTTATCATAAGAAGTAAATTTGTTGAAGAACAAGTAAACTTTTTCTTAATTTCACAAATAGAGCCAAAGACAGTAAGAGAAGCTTGCAATCATTAGCATTGGATGGCAGCTATGAAAGAAGAATTGGAATATATTGAGAAGAAGCAGACTTGGGGACTTGTCCCAAGACCAGCTGATAAGAATGTGATAGGAACTAAATGGGTATTCCAGAACAATTTGGATGAAGATGGACACATAGTAAGGAATAAGGAAAGACACATATTTAAAGGCTACTCACAAGTAAAAGGAATAGATTTTGAGGAAACTTATGCTCTTGTGACAATAATGGAAGCTATCAAAATGTTTTATTTTCTTTTGCGGCACATAAGGACTTCAAGGTTTATTAGATGGATGTGAAGTCTGCATTCTTGAATTGAGAACTGAAAGAAGTGTATATAGAACAATCGAAAGGATTCAAGCTATCAAACACTCCGGATATGGTTTAGAAATTAAAAAAGGCATTGTATTGATTGAAGCAAGCTCCCAGTGCCTAGTATGCAAGGCTTGACAGGCATTTGTTGAAGTAAGGATTTCAAAAAGGTACTGCTAACAATAATTTCTATTATAAGGTTGAGAAAAATGAAATCTTGATTGTGGTTGTTTATGTGGACGATATAATCTTTGGAGTAAATGATGGTATGTGCAAGAATTTTGTTGATGAGATGCAAGAAGAGTTTGAAATGTCCATGATTGGGGAAATGAATATCTTTTTTTGTTTACAAGTTAGTCAGAAAGATGATGGTACCTTTATTTCACAATTAAAGTATGTTAAAGAAATGTTGAAGAAGTTTGGAATGGAAAGTGTTAAATTGGTATGTACTCCTATGGCTATCGGTTATAAGTTGAGAAAAGATGTTAAATCTCCAAAGACTGATGAGAGAAAATTCAAGTCAGTTATTGGAGGATTATTATACCTGACTTCTATTAGACCAGATATCATGAATGTCATTTTTCTTGTTGCTATATTCCAGCAAGATCCCAAAGAGACACATGTTGTTGTTGTGAAAAGGATTTTCAAATACTTAAAAGGAATAGAAGACTATGGAATGTGGTATCCCAAAATATCTAGCTTCACTCTTATTTCTTGTACTAATGGAGATTGGGTTAGTTGTGTGGATGACAAGAAAAGTACAATTGGGGGTGAATTTTTCCTTGGACCCCGATTGGTTGCTTGGTCAAGTAAGAAACAAGATTTAGTATCTTTGTCTACTATTGAAGTTGAATATATTGTTATTGCATCTTTCTATACATAGGTATTATGGATGAAACAAACTCTAAAGGATATTGGAATATTGTTTGATGAGCCAATTTTTATCTTTTGTGGCAATACCAACGCAATAAATATTTCTAATAATTTGGTATTGCATTCCAAGATGAAACACATTTCAATCCTATATCACTTCTTGAGGGAGAAAGTTTTGGAGAATGAGGTGAAGCTTGACTATGTATCTATAAAAGAACAGATTGTTGATATCTTTACTAAAGTGCTCTCTAAGGATACTTTTGAATATCTCTAGAAGAGATTAGGGGTTATTGCCCCTCCTTTTCTGAACTAGATTCATATAGAGGTACATTAGTCCAATGAACTTCATGAATATTATTATTTTGGACTAATGATTGGGGCTTCCTCTTAAGGAGAGCTAAGTGTAGTTGTGAGATTTTGAGGAGCTCAGCAGAATGAGATAACAATTTTTGAGGTTAGCCCTTTTTCCTTGATGGCAAAGGGGGGAGAGAAGGATAATTTTCAAAAAAGGGGAAAATAAATGTGAGTAACAATGGGGGACGGTTTTGGATAGAATTAGAGTGTAGCTGGCAAAACAGAGAATAGTGTATTGGAAAGAATTGAAAATTTGGTATGTGAGTTGTTGATATTGTTGTTGTTGTTGATGTGTTTCCATCAATGACAAAGGGAGATATTATTTCCAGTTTGGATATAATGAGTTGTTGGTGTGTTGTCATTGATGTCAACATGCTTTGGTTTTTATTAGTGACTAGTTGGTATAGCTGATATTGAGTTTCTTGTGCAGATGTGTTGAGATATTCTCTCTACATTTCTTCTATATTGTACATCTATTCAATAAGTTTGGATATGTTGTTAAGCAGTGTTTAGAGATGTTATATTCAGGATTTGGTGTTCCAGATTGTAGTGCAAAGGAATTTGTGTTTACCAGTGTGTGGTAATGTTTGACAATGTTTCTGTGTGAAATGCATGCTCCACATTTCTTCGTGTTATGGTTTTTGGTGTTGTGGTTTTGGAGATAAGTTGGCAATTTCCTTGGGTTCATTCTATACAGTTGGCACAAGTTATTAGGCTTTGGGGGCATGGTTTCAATGTTTGATGATTTTTACTCCAGGTTTGGCCGACCTCAGGTGCTTACACTTCACATTGTTGCTCCAATGATTGTGGATTGATGTGTAACATGTATGATGTTTATTATGGTCTTAGTTAAAATGTGTTATGGTTACTTTACATTCTTTTCCACCATGGGAATGTTTAGTGCCGACCTAATTTGAATTGTGTTCAGTTAACATGATTAGCCGACCTTGGGAGATTTTGCATGTGTAAGGATGATATTAATAAAAGATAATTGTTGAGGATGAAAGATAGGGAAGTGTGAGTTGTGGCATATGTGTATCAGTGTATGCGATGCAAGTGTGGGAAGAGGATATATCTCCCTGATTGTTTGAATTGGCAATAAGTGTTGTTTGAGTTGGTAAAAAGTGTTGGGAAGTGTGGACTTTCATGTGTTATCTACCAGAAGCAATGAGACGAAGGTATATATAGATATTACGATTGCAAAGTTGTAACAATGGTGGATTATTTCTCTTTTATTCTTCTTCATTTGGGAAGTGATCCTTTCTTTCTTTATTTTAGGTAGTGAACCTTTCTTTGTAAAAATTACATTAACCAGTGTCACCCTAGCAAGTGTTTATATATTGATTGAGAATAATACTCTCTATGGTTTTTCCCATAACAAGGTTTTTCACGTCAAATCTAGTGTTTTATTGTGTATGATGTGTTATGCTTCTCATGTTCATATATTTTTGTAGATTAAGTGATAAATTTAAATTACTATGGATCTAATCTAAAGAAAAGATTTTTAAAGTGGTGTGGACAACTGATTAACCCCCCTCTTAGTTATCTTATGCATAAGAACATTCAACACCACCTTAATCCATATAAAAATAATCACACTCCATACTTGCAAATGGAATCTATGAGATAAGCATGAGGAACATCGTATATAAATGTAATGAACTATGATAAATAGATGTCACACATTAACCATGATGCATAAGATGTCATAAATCAACTATGACATGAAAGATTTTGCATATCAATACAAACCAAGCACGATAAAAAGGATCTCACAAATCAACTATGACAAAGAAATTGATGCATGCTAACACAAACCAAACATGACACAAAGGATTTCACAAATTGACATTAATCAACCATGTGACGCAAGATATCACAAATAAATAAAAAATAACTCACTAGGAAGAAAAAATAACACCAAGCTAATTTAGGTTTACATGTACATAAAAACCAATAAAATACTTTACAACATAAACCATTCATTTAATTAATATGTAATAATACCAACAATTAGATATAGCATACAATTTAGAAACCTCTAGAATATAAGATAATAGTTTGCATTCAAGACACTAATATGTAACATCATAGTCTTCTTAGGATTTTATGTATAGGAAACTAATTAAATCACATAAATGTAATCAATCATGATACAAAATATATCATATGAATATATGATATAAATAATAAGACTTGATTCTTATTTTTTTTATTAATTAAGAAATAAACTAGCGTGTTGTACCTTTAGAACAAAAAGCCTCAAGGGAAAACAAAAATAGGTCATTAATAGGCCACTAAAAACACATGAGCAACATTACTAGCAACCCACATCAAGAGTGAGGATACCGTTCACCCACAAATTGTCTATGAGTTTAACAAGAGGAAGAAAAAATATCTTTCCTTTGTCTACAAAAATTAGTTTAAGCAATTGTGATAATTTGCCAAGAAATAAAGTCCAATTGATAGCCCAAACAAGAGAGAACAATACATGTGACAAGAATAAACTGTATTCCTATCAAGATGCAAAATACCCAACTGACTGAGTTGATTGAAATTGAATTTTTTGTTGATTGATTACATACAATGTAAATGAGCATGCTTATAAAGGAAAGGCCATGTGGATTTGTGAGCACATGAACATGACATGTGGCTCAATGAGAAACAAGGATAGGTGAGGTTAGGTAGGAGAAATAATAAAATATTCCACAAGAGGTGAATCACCCACTGAAGGTAGATTGTAACAACAAGATAAGACCACAAAAGGTGGAATTTCTCCTACATACATTATCCATATTTACACACTTCCCTAAGTGTCTCATATCCAAACTACTATGAAATGCATTATCCTAAGTGAACTTAAGTAAGGTGTAATTATGAGAAATAATTTGCACCAACAGCAATACTATCATCTAACTTTTCATTACAAGGGGAACTAAGAGGGGGTACCCCCATGGAGAGCCTGTGAACATACAATGAGGGGGTAGTAATATGATGAGGTTAAAGGCAATCATCCTCCTCGTGAGATTGATTCTAACAAGAAGCTAGATCCAAATCAGGTTTCAATAATAGTGCAAGATATTCCCTAATAAGGTCCACAGGGCATTATAAAGATGTTGAACACACCTGGATGCTAAGAGGGGGGTGAATAAACATTAACTAAAAGAGCCATTCATTAATCTTTTAACCATTAAAATATACCTACATAAGTAAATAATGGAAACAAAACATACACCACACAAGAACACCAATATTTTTATATGGAAAACCTGAGGCAAAAACCATGGTGAGGATCAACTCACACTATATGAAAATAATGTTACAATGCTTGTTTAAGGCACACTCCTAAGGAAGCCCACTACTCCTTGAATGGACTTGAAGGATAAGACTCACTACCTTAGGGAAAAATACAAAAGACCTGCATCACTTCTCCAGGGCAAGATAAAGTGAGATTATAATGAGAAACATACTATGAACTATTGTAGAAGAAGCATCTGACCTATCTTGATAGTGTAGTCCTCTTTGTATCCCAAATGCCCTATCACATATATTCTGCACACTTCATAATTATATTTAATATATCACTAAACTATTTCTCACATCACAATCATACAAATATAATCTTACATCTTCACAAATTATTTACCCTTCTATATATCATATGCAACGCATTAAAACATTAATTAGGTTGGGTCAAATAGGATGTAACAAATGAAACATGTAACACAACAAAGATCGGCCTCAAATGCATCCATCATCAATAAAAATAGGTTGTGGAACAACACAAAACTTAATTTAACTCCAAACATGCCATATCACATCCTTCAAAGATGATAAGAGAGGTCATGATCAACCACAATTTAAGGAAAGATAATTAGTCAGCTCAAATATCAACACCACTATCAAAATTGTTTAACTATTTGCCTTCACATCACGAGGGAGAAATAAAAATTACCATGTGAACCATCATGAAGGATATGAAAATTATCAACAACCTTTCTACAAACATCTCTTGAAGTAATAAATCATCAAGTGTCAGCCCTAAAGAATCAATCCACTAAACTCGTAAACACCATTCAAATGGGACAAATTGTGAGACATCAACATAATGAATATTATGCATTAAATCAACAACACACCTAAAACTCATATCATTGATCCAATATGCCATTATTAATATATCCCCAAAGTTTCAAACTCATACCAATCATTGCGGAACAATGTGGAACAATCAAGTGAGCCAACAAGAACACCTTACACTTATGAACTTTGATTCAGATTGTTTTTGTACAAATATGAATGTCATGAAAAAAATTGGTAGGATGATACCTTACATACTCCTTAGCTAAACTCTCAAACCTCAAAGCATATAGTGTAGCAAGATGCAAACCAAATTACAAATCTTGCATCATAAGGAATCACACCATTCAATACTTAGACAAATTTCTTCAACAACCAAGTATGAAACTAATCTCAAACATCAAGCAGCTGACTTCTTAAACATATAGACAGCAACTGAAGTGACCACATCTTATAACCAAAACATAAATCATTTTTACCAATACCTCCATGTATCTAGACTAAAATATTGTCATGAATACACCTGACGAGCCTCTGAATTGTCGTTTATGTCTCTGAACAATCTGAACTAGCACAACTACTCTAAAATATGCCCAACACACATCATCATAGTTACCAATGACCACTACACATGTTCCATTCATCTTCTCAATGACAACACATATTGTCAGACATCAAGTTGACATCAATGACAACACATATTTCCAACAATCTCCCCTTTTATCATTGATGGCGACACTACAATATATGTCAACAAATATTTTATACACTCCCAAAACAATCATCTACAAATGTGCATACTATCCCCCTTTCATCACTATCTATATTATCTATCTAGTATCTCTCCCCCTTTGATATCAAGGACAAAGGGCATAATATCTATGACTTATGATGATCAAAATATGTATGAGCTTATTGCAAAAACTCTTTCCTTGAGATGGACATCCCTCAAACATTGATACTATATGCATGAATACTTCAAAAATGTTACTATAGTCTATTGCAAAAATCGTACAGCCAAAAAAAATTGTCTCATTTATGCATTAGTAGATCCCTTAGAGGGTAAGATACCCTTATATTTTACCTTGAGATGAGCCAGATTCACATCCCAAGTCACCTTTTCTAAGGTAAGAATCTAGTTTTGGCATTCGAATTTCATGTACAAGTCCTCAATTACATCAACATTATCCAATACTTTCATTTTTTGCTTTGTCTACCCTACTTCTCCCAAAATACCAAACAAAGAAGCCAACCTTAAATCTACTACTTCTCTTAACATAAAAAAATTACTTCTTTATGTGTTCCCTCTTAGCCTGTAGCAAAGAAATCTGCAACTGAATTTTCTCTACATGAGCCTTAGTGGATGTTGGATTAATTTTAGGACAATTATCTAATTATTTATTAATTGGGTCCTTTAATTTATTTTTCACCTAAGATAAACTTAGGTACCTTTTATTATCTAGGGTTTGCTTTTCTAGTTTTAGTTCTAGATGTAGTTAAGCTTAATTTAGCTTCTACTTTGCATTTATTTAGTTCTCCTAATTTTAGCATTACGGTTTGCACCTAGGGTTTCATTCATCATTTATACAAATTCATTCATTTTCATTGTACAAGTCCAATATTATATCTTTGATTATTATTTTATGCATAATAGTGAATTCTCTAGGTGTTATAGAGCATACAATCTTTGCTTGATCTCTTTTATGTGATAGGTGTTTTGCTTGCAGATGATTTGTGGCTCCTATGGTTGATCATCAACTTCTACATGGTATTAGAGCTTCAAATCTATCAAGTTCTTATCTGCATGCTTGAGGGATCCAACCTGGGGTAATTTTTCTATGCACATTGGGCTCAAACAAAGACTATTATTGCATCCTTGACGTTAAAAAAACCTAAGATCAAACATCATTTTGTCAAAGTTTGAGAAGTTGAAATTTTGGGTCAAATTCATTGAGGAAACAAAAATCAAGGCAAATTTTGGGGGTAGCCGAAAAATTTGGGCACTCTAGAGAAAATCAAAGGTCACCATCATGATCTGGAGACTTGAGAACACTAAAAATGTCTGTCAATTTCTTGAAATTTGAGATCGGGGAATTCTTTGCAAAAAAAATCAGAAAATTTTCATTTTCAGAAAGATTCTAATATTGAAAAGTTTTTGTATTTCGATAAGTTTCCATTTTCAAAAAGTTTCTATTTTTGAAAACTTTCTTTTTGCAAAAAGTTTATATTTTTAGAAAGTTCCTATTTTGGAAACTTACTATTTTCAAAAACTTTGTATTTTCAAAAAGTTGCTATTTTTAGAAATTTCTCATTTTGGGAACCCTTCAAGCCTTCCAAACCATAAAAGAACAACAGTTGGTTTTTTGGCCATACCTTCGTCATACGAAATCAGAATCAGGTAATTGAGATAATGTTGAAAAGCTAGTTCTAGAGCCAATCTGATTTTGTACATGATTTTATCTGATTTTGTACCAATTTTTCATACCATGCCTTCAAACTTTGCCTTCAATTTTCACTTTCAAAGCCATAACTTGAGCAAACAAACTATATTTTTTGACTTCCACACATCGTCGAAAATCTCTTAGAGTCCTTTATCTAGATACACAATCAATTTTTTAATAATATTCACTAGGTACTTAGTGATCTCAATTTTTGTCATCTCAATTTTTTGATTTCTCAACTTATACAAGTTCAAAAGGGTTCATTTTACTTCTTGTGGGGGGGGGAGAATCTTCATCCTTCATATTCTTATATTTCTCTAAACCTACCCTATGATAAATCCTTTGTTATTATATGGAGCCTAATCAGACTCGGAGGTTAATTTTTCACACTTTTATCAACGCAGTTTCCCCCCAAGTTATTCAATGGGTTTTGGGGGCAATGCCCCTGAAAGCTCAAGAGACTTATTATTTTATAAAGGCATCAAGAGTTATTTTTCTATTGAATGACATGTTTTAACCCTAATTTTGTAACTGACATAAATCTTGATAAACCGATAAGGGCTAGGGTTTTTTGTAGAGAATTTGGTAGCATTTTGCAACAGTATTCAGTTGCAAGGGATTGTTGGTTGTAATCGGTTCAATTTACTAGATAATAATTTTGGACTCTCTATTTAGTGGTGATTCAGAGCATTGAAGGAACACAATCAATACGGGGCGATCTTTCTCCCAACTCACCTATGCAATAAGGTGATAACCCTCTAAAACCTCACAAGACCCCTCACAAGTTTATTAGTACTCACAAGGTACAATACATCAAAACCACACTTATGCTTCTTAGTCCCCATCCACTCATTGTAACATGGTCAATTAGCCCTCATCAACATGTATGAACCCAAATCCAAACCCTCCAACATTCAAACACCATAAGTCTCCCTACTAGTCACTCACTCAACACCATACCCAATTAGGAATCCACACTCCATTCCAACATACAATGGCTACTCCAACCACACATACCCCTTGGATGCCTCTAGAAAGGTTTCTCAACATCCTCTAAAGGTTTTCAAACCACCCAACCACCCAAGAAGAGACAATGGACATTGTTGTTACACCATTGGTTTTAGACAGTCACAACATTCATTAGGATAGTCATACTTACATGGGCCATTCTCATTTACTACCCCTTCAAATGAAAGTAATCATGAGGGATATTCACCCTACTACTCCTCTTGCCTCAAAATAAACACACAACCACTCATAGACTTGTAAAGTGTAATGATTTCAATGCATTATCAAAACTAGGACAGTCAATGCAAAGGTTAGGACAGTCATGTATCATCATGGTTTGATTGACTTCTTTATTCATCCAACATTTTCTTCATGCCAAGGGGACCCCTAATCATCCCTCTCTTCACTTACAACACCATTCAACACCTTTGTTATTTTTATATCATTCAAATCTTCAAGAAAAAATTGTGTTTTTAGACTGTACATTGTAAAACCTGCACTTTGACATCATCTTGCACATGCTAAATTGAGCATGGGACCCTATAAGAAAATAGAAAGTAAATACAAGATATGGCCCTTCATTCCACCAAGTATTGGCCTAGGTTCAACATGGAATGAGGGCTTATTATTTTAGTGTCATAAAATTGTGACCCTAGAAATTTATGACTGCATTTGGGTCATCACACAAGCGAACTCAAATCCTCTAGCCTGATCAGAGACCGGAGAGTGCTCAGCTTGCGAAAATAGCTTCTTCCTTGGCCTCTGCATCACTCTAGCTGCACTCTTCCCTGGAGAAAGGGGTAGGAAAAGGGCGTGGCACCCCTTTCCCCCCTTGGACAGGGGTGTGGCACCCTTGTCCTCCTAGGACAAGGGTGTGGCACCCCTTTCCCTACCCTATTTTGGGGCAGGACCTTCCTAGAGCATGCATTGTGGGTTGTACAATGAGCAGGAAAACTTCCCCAATGTCGGCCCTTGACAAAATTCAAATCCACCAACATGTGTTTAAGGGTCATTCATCCTCTCATTTATATAAGTGGAGATTGTATAATTTGGATAGGTCGAAGTTGGATAGATTCAAGTTGCATAAGCGATCAAGCATCCAAGCATTCAAGCATTATTTTCCAACATTGAGCATTCTCAAGTCTCCCTTCAAGGCTAGGTGTTGCATTCAAGTCAAGGATTCAACCATTGAAGAGGAGATCCCTTTCAACATTCAATTCTACACAAGAATTTATATCAACATTGCTACTACAACCTACCTTGAGGTGATTTACAGTTCAGTATTTCATTTACATCTACTTGCAAGTACTTTCTTTCATCACTTGGTTAATTCCAAAACTAGGGTTTGACCTAAAGGCAAACCCCCAATCCCAACACATTTCTCTCTCTTTTTTGTGTGTAGGTTACAGGTGCGCAGCTGTACTTTTGAATTTGGGCTTCATTTGCAGAGGCAGAAAAACCCTTTTCGTTTGGCAGATTTTTTGGAGGACCATGTACATTCCCGCCACGGTCCAGACAACTTTTTGTCAAATTTGCAGGGCGAATGTCTCAACATTTTACTATCAAATCCAGGTGCATAGCTTCATCCCCTATTTCATTCTCAAGTTATAATCGATTTTTTGTCACTTTTACACTATATAAGTCAATCAAATTCCTTTCCAAATCAAACAAAGGAAGAAGGGATCATGCTAGCATTTTTAATTCATTCAGAATTCAATCTATCATCTTTATGTGGAGATTGAATCTAGTGAATTATCCCTTATCTTACTAATGTAATGGTGAAAAGTGCTTGAAGGATAATCAATAGTGAAACTCTCATCTCTCTTTGCGGGAAAGGGTAGTTTTCCTCTTGATCTATCACTCATCATTTTTCCCAGCATTGCATTTTGGTGAACCCGACATCTTGCATGCTTTCCTTTGAACATCATTGCATATTTTTCATTTACAAGTTTCAACTTTCTGTAAATTTAGTGGTTAAATCATTAAAAACCCTAGTTTTTAAAACTAAAATTGAACTTGTGATTTGTAAAAATTGCTTGTGGTTATCTTAGATCTGAAAATTGCTTTGTTTGTCAAATTCAATTTCCTCATTGTCTTGTTCAATTTGCAATTAAAATTTATAAAATTGAGAGGTTACTTGTTAAAACCCTAATTTTCAAATATCATCTTGAACTTGTGCAAAAAATTGGATTTCAATTTAATTTTCAGATTTCTGATTGTTTTAAGATTTGTCTTCATTCCTCCAATTCAAATTTTCAATTTCCCCCCTTTGTTTTCCCAAAATTCAAATTTCAAAATCGAATGGTTAGGTCATCAAACCCTAATTTTTAAAATTAATTGGATTTTGTGTGAATTTCAAGTCAATTTCATTCCAATTCATATTTTTAAACATTTTCCAAGGTGTCCCTATTCATTAGGTTTGACCTTTTCCAAAATTGCAATTCAATTCCTCTTTTTCTTCAAAACCCTAATAGTGTCCTATTTTCACATTTGCGCCTTCATTTTGCCCATCTAGAGATCGTAAAATTCACCAATTTTGGGGGTTAGCTTTAAAATCATTGTAATATCCATCCCTAAAAATTTTGAAAAAAGTGGTCGAACCATGTGTGTTCCCGCCACGGTCCTCGGCTTTTTTCTCAAAATTTTGGGAGACTATTATGACTGTATTTAATAGCCTAAATCCAAAAGATTGGCTGATTTTATCGATTTTTGATCCCTCTAGAATCGGAAATACCTTCAAAATTAAACATTTCAACTTTCAAGAAGATTTTTAAAATTAAGAGGTTAATTATAGGCTGCCCTGATTTTAAAAATTATGATTTTAAAATTAAGTGGTATTCCCTTGGCCCTAATTTTAAAATTCTAATTTCCTTTCATTTTTTTGGAAATTGTGTCATTCCCTTTCTCCAACAAAGTTCAAATTGTGTAATCATTATTTTCTTAAATTTTACATTACTCAATTTTGTAAGCTTTGTTCTACAATTCAAAATTTTAATTTTCCTTCTAGTGCATGAGTTTTACCACTATTAGTCCTACCTATCCTATCCCCATTAGATGAAGCATTAGAATTAAGGCTTCCCAAGGTTTAATTACCAAGGAGATGGAGCCTAATTTGGGTGACTTCTTTAATGAGGATAATGCTAATTCTTCTCATCCTAATCATGTGCCTATTCACCCCATTGAAGGATACCATGATGAAGAAGAAGCTTTAACTAGGGTTTCTTTAGATCAACTTTCTACATCGAACAATCAATTTGACATGTTTCAACAATGGATGTCCCAAGAATACTCTAATAGTGAAGCTCTTCCATTAATTGAAGGTCTTAATCCCATGCATCAAAGCGATAATAATGGAATTGATATATTGTGTGGCATTGCACATATTGTTGTTTCTAATATCATGCCTATCAAGAGTTGTGCCAAAACCCTAGGTTACTCGCAACCTTCAACACAAGTCAATTCCTCTATTCCTTTGACCAATCCTATGACTAGTATTCCTACTTTCACATCTAACATCATGGCTACATCAACTCAAACTCTCATTCCTACAACCATAGGTCATGGGGGCAATCCCTCTTCTTCATTTAATCCTCCATCGATACCTATGTCTTCCATGAGTATTCCTACTATTCCTCAACCAATCAGTGTGACACAAGGGGGCAATTCCTTCAACACCTTTATTCCTCCTTTAAGTGTCCCTTTTCCTACTCTACTTATCATAGTTTCCCACCACCTTATTCTTAGTCCATGCCTTCTTTCAACTGTTGGCATTTTTTATGTTTATGTTGTGATTGTCATTGATGGACACACACTTGCATTGAGATCCTCTTTATATGTATGAGTTAGAGCACAACCGGTATTTGTTCCAACCGGTATGTTGTATTATAGTCTTTAGACTATTGATGTTTTGCAGAATGTGTTTCCTGGTCTGAAGCGGCATGTTGACTCCAAGCGGTTCGAGGGATTAAAGCGGCATAACACATTTTTACCAGTCTTCATTTTTGTCAAACCGGCAACCGGCATTTTGTATGAATCGGTAATACTCTATGATGAGTTACCAACTGCCATTTTGTGATGAGTTACCATTCACCGATTATTTGATGGTGCCGACACATTAACGGTGCTTTTTGTGTCATGGTACCAAGTATGTCCAGGTTCATTGAACCTAGGAAATTGTAATGTAATCCTATTGGACCGACATGAAATCAGATTCCTTTATAATGACATCATGTCTAGGGCTTTAAGTTGTTGATGTGGATATAGCGAAAGTTTATGTTGTTGCTAGGGTTTAAGGTGATTGAGGAATTGGAGAGAATATGAATGTGTAGAAGACTAAAGTAATGTTGGAGTGCATTAGGAATGAGCTACCAAGGATCTAACCAAGCAGTCTCTGCAACTAGCTAGATCAAACACTTGTTGATTACTCACATCTTTGACAAGTCTATAGCCCTTAATTGGGTAGGCCCAAAAGCCTTTTGTAAATCCTCTAACAAGGTGGTTCACATCTATGGATCTAAAATCCTCTAGCAAGGTAGTCTTAAATTGGACTTATCTCCTAACAGAGATTGAGATTCCTAATAGGATCTATTCTGGTAAAGAACATTGTAAGACCTTAACCGGTTTGACCTTAACCAGTCTGGTTCCTATTCTGTAGATAGTTACTTGTGAGTTCCATCTCACCGTGGTTTTTCCCATTTGGGTTTCTAGGTCAAAATCTCTTGTGTTATGGTGTTTGTGCTTCTATGGGTGAATGCATTATTAGCTATTTGGCTTGCATGTTTGCTAATCGGTTTGTCTGCTAAATTGTTTTACCGGTTTACTGTCAGTCTTGCAAAGTGTTTAAGTGCAAAGATTTTTGGCATACTAATTCACCCCCCCTCTTAGTATTCATCAATTGGTATCAGAGCCAACCTTTCTATAAGTTTAACCACTTGGAAAGAGATATGGGGGAATACACTTTGAGGGAACTTACCCACCGGCTCACTCAGTCTGAACAAGCCTATGATGATCTTATGGTCAAATACAAGGCATCTCAAGCAAAAAGAAGAGAACATGTAGAAAAGCTGATGTAGCTATCTGAAAATAGTTCTTCAGATCAAGCAGACATGGAAGCCCTAATCGTTGAAGTAAATAAGTTGAATGAATCAAACTCCAACCTAAGAAAGGAGTTGGAAGGACTGACTATCCAGATGTGTCAAGAGCTTGAGAACCAGAGGAAAACTGAAGATCTGGTGAAAGAAAGAGATCATGAGATCTCCAAGCTGAAACAAGAGATAAGTGCCCTAAATGCTCAACTCCATGCAAGCAAAGTGGAAAAGGAAGACATGCAAGGAGAACTAAACACTTCCATCTCTGAGAAGGAAAACCTGTTGGAAACAAATGCTGCTATTTCCAAAGAACTCTTTGAGTCAAAGGAAATACTTGCTAAGTTCAACAAGAGTACTATCAAGCTAGAGCAAAAGCTTGAATCTGCCAAACTAGTCAAGAATACCAATGGACTTGGTTATTCCGGTCATGAGGAAGGTGAGACCTCTGGTACAAATGTTGGAACATCAAATAAACAACCGACATCAAAGCATAAAGGTAAGCAAAAGTTTAAAATTATTTGCTTTAACTCTCTTAAAGAAGGACAAACTGCAAATGTGTGTAGGAGTAAGGCTTACAACAATTTTCCTTATTTCCCAACTGATAAGCCTAGATCCTATAGATTTGATGGTAACTATTATGCATGCAACAAGTATGGGCATAAAGCATCTGAATGCAAGTCTGTTGTGAATAGCACTAGAAGATATCCTCAGAGGACCCAAGGAGTTGGTCCTGAACCTTTTGTGAACCGGAATCACAACTGGTTTAATGCCTTCAATCATCAGCCAAGAAGCGGTGGTTATCATGCGGTAACCGGATGGAGAGAAAATTGTATGATCTATCATGGTCATGGTCACAGTGCTGCAACATGTAGAAGGAAGAATGGAAACATGAACAATGGACTTTGGAGAGCACCTGGATTGGTCTGCTATCACTGCAACAAACCGGGTCACATTGCCAGATTTTGTAGATCAAGAAAGAACATATCTGATGATATACCGGTCACTCCGGAAGGAAACATTGATGTTGACACTGTTCAAGCGGACATGAACAAAATCTGGAAGGAGAAACCAATGGTGCTACAAGAGGAACCGGTTTCTACACCTAGTGTGGAAATCACGGAACCGGCAAACTAAGCTTCAGAAAAGCTTAGGGTGAGAAAATGGTGAAATGTTTCGAACCCTCAGTTTACACCGGTAAAAGACCTTAACTGGTATGTTATACCTGTCATTTGGCAGAAGACTGGAAATGGCAAAAAGTCAAAATAGGGTTTACGCCCTAATGGAGGAGCATTAATGACAATAGGTGAGGAATATGTTTAAAAGCATTTTTCAAATCATTTCTCACTATCAGTTTTTGAGCGAAGAAAAGTTTTTCAAAGAGCAGAGCGACGAAAAGGCAATTTGAGAAGAGGTTTTGAGAAATTGAGAAACCGTGAAGGACATTCAAATTCAAACTGGAAACGGTCAAGTGGAGAACACAAAGCAGTGATTCAGCAACCGACGGAGTGTGGAGTGAAGGAGAATCAGCAAGCCCTAATTTCACGTGTTTCAAAAGGTATTTCTCAAGTTCTTAAGATTTCTATCATGGCTTCCGCATCTCATACCAGTTCTAGTGCATCTGTCGAGTCTGCAAGTTTTATTCAACGGAAGTCCAAGTATAATGCCCTATCACAAGTTTCGGCTAGTGTGATAGTAGAAGAGGGAGTTTCTAACTACATAGATTGCAAGATTGAAGACCTAGGGTCTCTAGCTATCCACACCCAGTTAGGTTTATTTTGTGGAAAAGATAAGAAGATCAAACCGGAGTTTAATATTTTGGAGAAGAAAAAGCTCTACAATGTTGTTTACTTCCTGGAGGATTTCACAGAGGATCATATAAGGATCATTCTGAGTAGATTCCATGGTGATAAGATGTACATGGAGAGAACACATGATATCATGCCGCAGGCAATTCATGCAGTCACCGGATTCTACAACATAGGGGAAGTGTCAGCCCTGAGGACGGTAAGCAAAACTGAAATGTCCAAGCTCACCGGTTCAGTGAGTGACTCACGAGGCATCACAATAAATTCTATCAAGGATGATCTGGTGAAGTATGCATGCACAATGATTGGATACCGAACATTCTCAGCCAGTAGAATTAACTCTGTATCTACTGTAGCGGTAAATGTCGCTTACTGGATGATAAAGGAGGATGCATCATTTGATCTGTACACCGGTATGCAGAGACAACTCCTGTTGAATCTAAAGTTGATCAAACAGGTTAATGCACTTAGGTTCAAGTTTGGACAACTACTGGTTGGGTTGTTCTTCTATTTCCAAGGCTACTTTCCAAGAGTAGGAGATGTCCAATGGTCTGGTGATCAACCGGTGACCAAGCAAATCAAGGAAAGCATTGAAGAAATTGGAACCAGCTACCCTAATGTTTTGAACAAGTATTTTGATGAGTTCAGAAGGAAAATGAGCCAAAGAGTGAGGATATCAGGTGACATCGTCAAGAAATATGAAGACGATATCTGCTTCACCATCCAAGTAGATAAATGCATAATAGAGGTTGTTGAGCCTAGATAGGAAGAAGTGGAGCCAATGGGCTCTGAGGTGATGTACGATATGTTGGAAGGGTATGCCTCTACCCTTATTGCCTCACTGTTTGATCCTAAGGTGAAGAGAATCAGCACCTACCTAGAGAGGATAGCACTGGTTGAAGAACCACCAGCAATGAAAGAAAAAGAACCAACAGTAAAGAAGGCAAAGGTAGTGCCTGCAGCATCAGCACCGGTTACTACTGCAACTCCAAAAGTGACCAAGCGGTCACCAGCCAAGAAGAAACTGGAAGCAGCACGGGCTAAAGTGTTCAAGAGAAAGAGGAAGACAAGGAATACCTCTACAGACTCAGAAGAAACTTTGTCTGAGGAAAAGCCAAAGAAAACAAGTCAAGCAAAGAGGAAGACAAAGAATGAACCGGCATCATCTGCACCGGTAAATATAGATATCTCTTCCTACAAACCTTTGACACATTGTCAAATAACAATAAAGAATATTAGGAGAAAAGTGCTAAATGACTTAATTGAGTGTTTTGATGACTTTAATGATGATGAAAAGGAAGCGATTGAAAAGGAAATAATTCAGTATTTATGTGTTAATGATCGGTCGCCCTCAGAGATTAAGTCTCAGACACCGGATTCTTTATATATGTCATTAGACAATAGATGGTGCATTGCCATAGAAAAGGAACAGGAAATTAGGGAGAAATTTTTTGCACAGTACTTTCCCGACCTATCAAAATTTGAATTGTTTGATGTTATTGACCAAAATAAAGGACTCTTCTTCACTAGAAGAAGAAGACTCTGGTTGTTAGAAGGTAGAGTTGATGATGTCGAAAAAGACACTCATCTATATATGAGAATTGTTGTCCAGACTCACAAAGCGCGTCTAGCCAATCGGCAAGCTGAAAAAGAACCGGTTATGTCCAAACCGGATGAAGTATTTGATGATGAAGGAAATCCGGTTGTTGAACCGATCGACACCATTGATGTTGATGCTCTGGATGTTGAGGATGTTACTCAGGAAACACCATCTGAAGCAACAGGGCAGAAGCAACAGGCTAAATAGGTTGATAAGCAAGCCGAGGACAGACAGGAAGCGGCAAAGGAAGAGGCGGAGCAGAGGAAAAAGGATGAAGAAGAGAAGTGGAAAAGGGATGAAGAAGAGAAGAAGAAGAAACATGAACAAGAGAGAAAGAAGAAGGATGAAGAAGAGAAGAAGAAGAAAGATGAAGAAGAGAAGAAGAAGAAGGATGAAGAAGAGAAAAAGAAGCAAGAAGATGAAAAGAAAAAGAAGGAAGAAGAAGATAAGGAATAGGAGAAGAAGAAGGAAGAGGAGGATAAGGAAGTGGAGAAGAGGAGAGAAGCAGAGAAGAACAAAGTGGAAGAGGACAAGGCAGGAGAAGCGGAGAAGAGCACCCAGATGGAGACTCCGAAGGCAACCAGGAGTCAAGCCAAACCAGCTGATATCACCAGTCCTATCGATCTCCAGTCTGCAAGTGAAATAGAGCTAATGTAGAGCATCAAGGTAGCTCAAGAGCATCTTGAAATCATTCGAAGGAAGAAGGAGCAGGATGTAATTCAAGTTGTTGTGGAAACTCTTGCCGGTTTAATACCCAATACAAATCTTCCCAACACCAATTCATCACTAGCTAAACTCAAGCTCCTATGCATAGTAGTGGATGATCAGGTGTAGAGCCTTGTAGAGGTAGGAGAGGCTAATGTCAAGAAGAAGCATCAAAAAGCTCTTAATATAGCTTTGGTGAAGAAGTTGAATGAGCTCCGGACTGAACTGAAGAAAGAACAAAAGGATATAAAGGACGCTCTAGATGAGGGGAATCTGCTACTCAACAAAATCTGCCAACCCCATCTGTTCTATGATGATGTGCTAGCTTAGAAGCAAAAACTTGAAATGGACTTACAGTCCTACTTGAGCATATTCAAGCTGCCTTATGATTCCTTTACAACTTATGGGCAAATCGTTCACTAGTTTCACATCCAGATAGCAAAAATGGAGCAAGAGATCAGCACTTGGTCTAGAGATTTGCAGGAGCTACAACTAGTTCTACTCCCATGATTGCAAATTCTTCAGAAGTGTTATCTGAACCTGGATGCCTTAACAATTACATAGGAGATGAGCACAATTGATGCCATGGAAGAACAGGTCTCCCAGATGCAAACAGAGCAAGAAGTAGCCACCTCCCTACTTGAGTCCTAGTCTTTGTCGATGAAACAATTCTTACAGGACTTTAAATCTATTTTTGACAAGTATCATTCCTTGTTGCCATAAACTTTTCTTATTTTTTGAAAACAGGGTTGTTCAGTTGTACTTTGTCATTGTTGGCAAAGGGGGAGAAGAATTCTATTTGGAGAAGTATCTGGTAATCAAAATTTTGATTATATGCTCTGAATATCTCAATGTTTATGCTCTTTATGCAAAACTGTTATACATTGTATTGCCAAAGGGATAGTGTATATGCTTAGGGGGAGCAATTTTGCTAATGGCATGATTTTGTTGTAAAACATTTAGATGTCAAAATTTTATTTTCCTAAGTGTTGCCATCAATGCCAAAGGGGGAGATTGTTGGCATTTTTTATGTTTATGTTGTGATTGTCATTGATGGACACACACTTGCATTGAGATCCTCTTTATATGTATGAGTTAGAGCACAACCGGCATTTGTTCCAACTGGTATGTTGTATTATAGTCTTTAGACTATTGATGTTTTGCAGAATGTGTTTCCCAGTCTGAAGCGGCATGTTGACTCCAAGCGGTTCGAGGTATTAAAGCGGCATAACACATTTTTACCAATCTTCATTTTTGTTAAACTGGCAACCGGCATTTTGTATGAACTGGTAATACTCTGTGATGAGTTACCAACCGGCATTTTGTGATGAGTTACCATCCACCGATTGTTTGACGATGTCGACAATTAACAGTGCTTTTTGTGTCGTGGTACCAAGTATGTCTAGGTTCATTGAACCTAGGAAATTGTAATGTAATCCTATTGGACCGACATGAAATCAGATTCCTTTATAAGGACATCATGTCTAGGGTTTTAGGTTGTTGATGTGGATATAGCGAAAGTTTATGTTGTTGCTAGGGTTTAAGGTGATTGAGGAGTTGGAGAGAATATGAATGTGTAGAAGACTGAAGTAATGCTGGAGTGCATTAGGAATGAGCTACCAAGGATGTAACCAAGCAGTCTCTGCAACTAGCTAGATCAAACACTTGTTGATTACTCACATCTTTGACAAGTCTATAGCCCTTAACCGGGTAGGCCCAAAAGCCTTTTGTAAATCCTCTAACAAGCTGGTTCACATCTATGGATCTAAAATCCTCTAGCAAGGTAGTCTTTAATTGGACTTATCTCCTAACAGAGATTGAGATTCCTAACAGGATCTGTTCTGGTAAAGAACATTGTAAGACCTTAACCGGTCTGACCTTAACCGATCTGGTTCCTATTCTGTAGATAGTTACTTGTGAGTTCCATCTCACCGTGGTTTTTCCCATTTGGGTTTCCACATCAAAATCTCTTGTGTTATGGTGTTTGTGCTTATGTGGGTGAATGCATTATTAGCTATTTGGTTTGCATGTTTGTTAACCGGTTTGTCTGCTAAATTGTTTTACCGGTTTATTGTCAGTCTTACAAAGTGTTTGAGTGCAAAGATTTTTGGCATACTAATTCACCCCCCCCTCCCTCTTAGTATTCATCATCAACAACATCACACCACCTTCTCAATCACCTATGTCTAAGATGAATTCTTCTACCAAAATGACAATTAACAATCTTGCTCAAAATGTGTCTTCCTTATAACAACAATTGCTTCTATGAGTCAATCCAAGTTTAGTGTGCCCACCTTTGATGTTGCAAGCCCACTTTCTCTTGATATTGTTAAATCCGTGCCACCTAAACATGTAGAGATCCCTCAATTATAAATTTATAAAGGAAAAGGTGATCCTCTTACGCATGTCAAAACATTCCAAACCTTGTGTACCAATTTTTCTTATGATCAAAGATTGCTTGGAAAACTGTTTACAAGAACACTAAGGGATAAGGCCTTACAATGGTATTGCTCTCTACCTTCTTATTCTATCACTTCCTTTCAACAATTAGCAAATGCTTTCATCCAAAAATTTGAAAACAACATTGGTCCTAAAATCACTTTGACTGATTTAATGCATTGTAAACAAGGTGTTAAAGAAAAAGTGACTGATTTCATTTGTAGATATAAGCATTTGTGTGCTCAAATTTCTTTTCATGTGCCTGATAATGATTTTTAAATAATTTTCATTTCTAATTTACAAAAAGATATCAGGGAAAAGCTTATTTTGTCTGAGTTTACTTCCTTTCCGTAGTTGTGCGCAACACTTCATAATTATCAATTGGTTGTTAGTCAAATGGAGCAATCCACTCCTATGGCTCCGAGTGATAAGGGGGAGAGTGTTCAACAACTATTTGCGAAGTTCAAACCAACAAAAAGCTTCATCAAATTCAATGATCCAGTCAACAAAAACCATGTGAATGCTACAACGGGTGTGCCTCCTATTTCTAAATGTTTCCAAAGAGAAAGACAGTTTAATCCTTTGAATGAATATTTGCATAGTATTATGTCTCAGTTATTGCATAGAAACTTTATCAAACTTCCTCCTATAAAACAAGTAGATCCTTCCAAACTTACATCTCCTTATTTTGATAACAATTCCTTTTTCCAGTTCCATCATCAACCTGGTCATGATACTGAGAAATGTTTTGCATTGAAAAATAAGGTTCAAGACTTGATTGATAATAATACTATATATGTGGCAGGTGTGAATGATAAAGGGAATAAATCAGTTGCTCCTCCTAATCAAAATCTTAATATTTTCACTGATCCCTTGCCATCTCATACCTCTAACATTATTAAGATTGTTCCTAATTCTCTCGCTTTTGAAGCATTCATCTGTATGGATCCAAATTTGGTTAATATGGTAGAAACACAAGATACACCTAACGATCCTTGTATTGCATTTGACCCTAGTGAGACCATTAGAGCACCCAATGGCCCCTTATACATAGTTGAAAAGGTTAAGTATATCCCTTGTCGTGGTGCCCTAATTGATCCTTCTTGCATGGTTAATGTCATAACTGAAGAGTTTTTTTATACTTTACGATTACATAAACCCCTTTATGATACTTCTGATGTAGTTGTGAAGCTATTTGATGGCTTCTCTTGTCCTAACATTTGTTCTATCACCCTTCTTGTTGAAGTTCATAGTAAGTCCTTGGATATTGACTTTGTTATCATACCTTCTTTTGAGCAAATCCATGTGAAGTTGGGCTATCCTTGGCTATCTTCCATGAAGGCTATTTCTTCTCCGGTACACAAGTGTCTTAAATTTCCTCACAATGGAGAAATCATAACCATGAACCATAGCTTATTTTTTCCATCTGAAAGAAGCCCTGGTGTTCCTATTGATCTCTTTTGGCCTAAACAATTTCAATCTCTTCCATCAAGGAGCGATGCTCTTTTTCAATCTTATCAAAATTGGATGAACGATGTGATTTTATCCTTAAGTCAATCTAGATCACCAATACTTAACATTCCTATTATTCTTCAAGATGACGTTCTTCCCCTCTCGGATAGAACTAATCTCCCTCCTAAGTAAAATTGTCCACCTACTCCTATGGATGTGACTTTACCTTCTCTTAAGGAGAACAACAATATTCCTCCTAAGGTTAGACCTATACCTCCTCCTCATGATGGACTTGATCTCCTTCCTACACCTAATATTCCTCCTTTATATGGCACAGTTCCACCTCCTTCCTTTTATCGAGAGAAGAGGCTTGCCTCTCCTATTGTTCAACCAAAAAGACCTCAACCTAAACCTTCCACTATAAAGGAGAGAAATATTCCTACTTCTTCAAATGTTCCTCCTCCTTCTCAGACTTCCACTAAGACTTGACGGAATTTTTGTGTGAGAGAACACCGATGAAGACGTCGTCTTCGAGCTCATGAAGCTATCCCTCAAAATACTTAATCTCCTCAGTCTCCAACAGTTGATATGATTCCCTTTTCTCCTAAGAAATATGTTCAACCAACATCTCCAAATCATAAGTTGCATAAAACATGTGATGGTTTTACTTCTATTCATGTTCTTGCTCCTCTTGCTTTAAAATTTGATGAAGAAATGGCTGAAAATGTTATTCATAATGGTAATACAACTCCTAATGCTTCTGATAGTGAGTATGAGTATGTTGATGTGGACAAACATTTATCGGATGAGTTTTCGCAAACCCTGATCCTAGCTCCTAGAATCGAACAAAGTGACTTACAACATGAGCATAGTCCTTGTTTGGATCTTGTGATAGCTCCATCTGTTGTGCTTGATATTGCTCCTCTGGTATGTTTCTCGCCTTCCCAAAATAGTGACCAACAAGATTGGAAGGCACCTGTCGTGCTCGATTAGTAATATTAGCACTGCTAATCTTTCTCCCTCTCCTTTCTTTCTCTTTTGTGACCATTCTTCTATATGTATCCTTATTCTTCTATTGTTCCCTTAAATGTCTACTTGGGGACGATGCAAAGCATTGAGATCTTTTCTTGGTCTCTTTCATCTTGACTCAAAAGACATCCTCTCTTCCCTTTCTTCTAAGGTAGTGTCCTTATTTGGGGAATGAAGATTATTATATGCATATACATACATGATATACATGAGTTATCATACAGCATACTGACCCCGAGGAAAGCGACACTACCTTGTGTTTTGTGTTCATTATCCTTGAGTTTATACCTTGATTGGGGGATAAATCCTTGTGATAACGTGCTCTGTCTCTTCTCTTTCTCTTGGGTGTATCCTACATTAAAGCAATCACTCCAGATAAGGCGTGTGTGATCACTTTAACGTGGGGGCATACACTCTACTCATTACTTTCCTTGTGATACTTAGAATCACTTAGTGAACTTTGCTTTGCTTTGTAATCTTTTTATCCTTCCTTTCATGACTCATAGTGAAGAGAACTTTGCTACTTATAGTCATGGTTCTCCCCTTCTCGATCTTCCCTTTTACATTGTCAATTGAAGTCGTAAAATCCTAAGTCCACTAGGGGCTTGGTGCATGTTGCCTCCTTGACGTGGTGAAAGTCTTGCAATCTTGTTTCCTTATACTTTATCGACAGTATTGGCATATGCTTATACTCCTGCTAAAGTGGGGGCTAAATGTAGTGTCATAAAATTGTGACCCTAGCAATTTATGACTCTATTTGGGTCCTCATGCATGCAAACTCAAATCCTCTAGCCTGATCGGAGACCGGAGAGTGCTCAGCTTACGAAAATAGCTTCTTCATTGGCCTCTGCATCACTCTATCTACACTCTCCCCTAGAGAAAGGGGTATGTCGCCCCTATCCCTCCTTGGATAGGGGCGTGGTACCCTTGTCCTCCCAGGATAGGGGCATGGCATCCCTGTCCCTACCCTATTTTGGGGAAGGACCTTCCTAGAGAATGCATTGTGGGTTGTGCAGTGAGCGAGAAAACCTCCCTGATGTCGGCTTGTGACAAAATTAAAATCCACCAACATGTATTTAAGGGGAATTCATCTTCTCATTTATATAAGTGGAGATTGCATAAGTTGGATAGGTCGAAGTTGGAGAGATTCAAGTTGCATAAGCGATCAAGCATCCAAGCATTCAAGCATTCTTTTCCAGCATTGAGCATTCTCAAGTCTCCCTTCAAAGCTAGGTGTTGCATTCAAGTCAAGGATTCAACCATTGAAGAGGAGATCCCTTTCAACATTTAAATATACACAAGCATTTCTATCAACATTGCTACTACAACCTCCCTTGAGGTGATTTACAATTCAATCTTTCATTTACATCTACTTGCAAGTACTTTCTTTCATTATTTGGTTAATTCAAAAAACCAGGGTTTGACCTAAAGGAAAACCCCCAATCCCAACACATTTCCCTCTCATTTCTGTGTGTAGGTTGCAAGTGCATAGCTATACTTTTGGATTCAAGATTCATTTGCAGAGGTGGAAAAACCTTTTTTCATTTCGTGGATTTTTCGGAGGACCATGTACATTCCCACCATGGTTCGGACAACTTTTCGTCAAATTTGCAGGGCGACCGTCTCAACATTTTACTGCCAAATCCAGGTGCACAGCTTCAACCCCTATTCTGATCTCAACTTATAATTGATTCTTTGTTACTTTTTCACTACATAATTCAATCAAACTCCTTTCCAAATCAAACAAAAGAAGAAGGGATCATCCTAACATTCTTAATTCATTCAGAATTCAATTTATCATCTTTGTGTGGAGATTGAATCTAGTGAATTATCCCTTATCTTTCTAATGTAATGGTGAAGAGTGCTTGAAGGATAATCAATAGTGAAACTCTCATATCACTTTGAGGGAAAGGGTAGTTTTCCTCTTGATCAATCACTCGTCATTTTTCCCACCATTACAATTACATTTTACAATGTAACTGTTTACCCTAGTAGGGTTTTGATAGTGTTTACAAAAATTAAGATAACTTTTTCAAATCACAACCAAAATGAATGAGACAAAGGGAAAATCAGAGAGGATTCATTCCTCTTTCTTCTCCAATGGATTACCAATGTATATGGGTAATTTTTCTTATTGGAAAATATCTATTAACATACTATCACGGTGGAACAACTCAAAACAAGTGCAGAAAATAATGAAATTTTTATTGACTTTCTTCTTTCCAATACCTATCAGCCCCTCCTCGGGCTGTGGAAAGGCTTATTTAATGACCTTCATTCCTTTCCCAATGGTTATAACCAACCTTTTATCTTTTATTACTAACCAACACCTAATCACCCCTTTAAACACAAAAAGTTGCTTGATCAATTTTTGGACAACATAAGCAACTTTGGCTAACTTTAATCCTAGACCCAGCTTATGGCATCAATCACTCAACAATGACACAAATAGGTCCAAATAGTTCCATAAGACCCTTACATAACATCAAACATCATACTTAACCTATTGAGACATATTTTCCACATTAGGCCAATTTTGTCAATATGTGCCAACATGGCCCCCATTAGGACTCAGCATACAAACCATTAGTCTCAATGACCTTATTACATATTATATGGCCTTTCAATACCTTATTACAACTTTCATAATTCAAAACACAAAAGATTCCAAATTTGCCTCATAGAAGCTTGATGGTAGCCTAGGTGCTCTTGCACCAAGTGGACATAACTCGAGTTTGGGTGAACCATATTAAAATTATCTCCTCTCTATTATTATCTATTTGTTTTAAATTCCTCTATTTAATATCTATTTGAATATAATTGATATTTTCTACATGCAATTTCTAACAAGGGGTATGAGAGCAGGTTGTGTTTGATTATTGTTTGTAGGAAGGTCTCATGGTTGTGTGGGAGTCTCATGGTTAAGTGGGTGAAATGGAAAAGGAGGGTAAATTGAAGGCAGATAAATTTAATTAGAAAAACTATCAGCTATGGAAGATTTGGATGGGGGATTATCTCTATCAGAAGGATTTATGGAGGTTGTTGGAAGGAAAAGCCAAGAAACCATCAACAATAAGTGATGAGGATTGGAATATTCTCGACATAAAGGCATTGGGAACCATTTGGTTGTGCTTGGTACCATCTGTAGTGTTCAATATAATGAAAGTCAAGACAACAAAATAACTAATGATAGCTTTGGCTAAGTTGTATGAAAAACCCTTAGCCTCAAATAAGGTATTTCTCATGAAGTGTTTGTTTAATCTGAAAATGATTGAAGGTGGATTTGTGACGGATCATTTAAATGATTTTAACATGATTACCATTCAATTGAATTTTGTAAAGTTAAATTTTGATGAAGAAGTTAGGGCTCTCCTGTTATTATGTTCTTTGCCTAAAAACTGGAATAGTTTGGTAATGGTAGTTAGTAACTTTGTTTTTGGTTCAAATACCCTGAAATTTGATGATGTTGTTGATGTTATGTTGAGTGAGGAAATTCATAGGAAAAGCACAGGTGGATCCACATTAGGTAGCGTTTTGAATATTAGAAAGCAGGGGTAGATCAAAGGAGAAAGGAAAAGTTGTTGGAGGTCGTGGGAAGTCACGAGGAAAATCAAAGGACAAGAAGTCCCAGTCACAAGGACCAAAAGATTGTTGGTACTATGGGAAACGAGTTCATTTGAAGAAACATTGTTGGTCACAAAAGAATAAAGAAGGAGACAAACAAGAAGGCAATAAGGAGGCAAATGTGGTGAGTAACAAATCTAAAGATGATGCTTTGATTCTTTCCCTAGATAATGTAGATGATTCATGGGTTTTAGATTTAGGGGCCTCATTTCATGCTACACCCCATAGAAGTTATTTTCTTGATTATGTCTAAGGGGATTTTCGACTAGTTTATTTAGGAGATAATGAAGCCTGACAGATTTTTGGAAAGGGAAGAATTAAAATTAAGTTGCAGAATGGGAATCATTGGCTACTACAAGAGGTAAGGCACATTCCAAGGCTGGGTAGGAATTTAATTTCAGTAGGAAACCTAGGTGATGTAGGTTGCACGGTTACTTTTAATGATAAAAATTGGAAGGTTTCAAAAGGTGTCTTAATAGTAGAAAAAGGTGTGAAATTAGGCACCTTATATCTTTATATAGGTCATTGTTCCTTCTACTTTAGTTGTTGTATAAAAAACCCAAATAGATTCAGGAACATTTGTTGTGGATTGGCGGAAAGAGACTAAAACAGTTGTCATAGGTTCTAAGACAACACGGTGGCACAACAGACTTGGGCATATGAGTGAAAAAGGTATAAAGGTAATTCATTCTAAAAAGGTTCTACTAGGTTTTAAATGCATTAATATGGATTTTTGTGAAATTTGTGTGTATGGCAAACAAAAGAGAGTTATTTTCTCAAGGATGGAAAGCAAAATAAAGATGAAAATTTAGAGCTTGTGCATACATATGTATGGGGACCGGCTCAGGTATCTTCTCTTGGTGGCTCTCGGTATTATATTGCATTCATAGATGATACAACTAAGAAGATTTGCATTTATTTCCTTAGGCAGAAATATGATGTATTTAAAATATTTAAGAAATGGAGAAGCTTGGTTGAGAATGAGACGTGTCAAATATTAAAATGTCTCTAATCTGATAATGGTGGTGAGTACTGCGGTAAATAATTTGAGGATTATTGTTCCTTTAATGGAATTAGTAGGCAGAAAATGGTTCCAGGGACTCCACAAGAAAATGGAGTGGTTGAGCACACGAATAGGAAAATAATGGAGCATGCAAGGACCATGAGATTGCATGTTGGGCTGCCTTTAAACATGTGGGCAAAGATTGTCAATATTGTCATATATTTAATTAATAGAGGTCCTTTAGTTCCTTTGGGTAGTAATATTCCAGAGGAAGCATGGACAGGTAAGAAGGTGAGTTATTATTTTCTCAAAACCTTCGGATGTGAAGAATTTACACATGTAGATTTTGAAAATAGAACCAAGCTAGATGCAAAATCAAAAAAGTGTATTTTCATTGAATATGGCATTGATAAATTTAGTTATAGACTTTGGGATGTTGAAAATCGAAAAATTGTGAGAAGAAAGGATATTGTATTCAATGAGATGTTGTACAAAGATTAGTTGCAGCAACATGAGAAGAAAGAAAAGGATTTTGTGGTGCTGGATGATATTTTAGATAGTGATGTTCTAGTGGTTCCTCATGCTTCACAATGGAAACCAGAAATACCATAAACTCCAATAAATGTTAGACATTCAACAAGGCTAAGTAGACCTCCTAAAAAGTTATCTCCCTCTTTATATTCTATTTTGTTAACAGATGTCAGCAAACCAGAAGGATATGATGAAGCTATGTAGGTGGATACAAAGCTTCAGTGGGAGCTTTCTATGAAAGAATAAATGGACTCCTTGCAAAAATATCAGACTTGGGAATTATGTATGTTGCCTGGAGGTAAAAAGGCTTTACAAAACAAATGGGTTTATAGGCTGAAAGAGAAAGATGGAGGTAAGCGCAGATTCAAAACGAGGTTATTTGTCAAAGGTTTTGCATAGAAAAAGGGCATTGATTTTGCTGAATTTTTTTCTCTGGTTGTTAAGATGACTTCTATTTGTACAATTCTAAGTATTGTGGCTACCGAAGATTTGCATTTAGAACAGCTAGATGTGAAAACCATCTTTCTCCATGGTGATTTGGAGGAGGAGATATATATGGAACAACCCCAAGGTTTTGAGGTCAAAGGTAAGGAGAAATAGGTTTGTAGATTGTAGAAGAATTTATATGGCGTGAAACAAGCACCTCGAAAATGGTAATTGAAATTTGATAGTTTTATGTTTGAGCAAGGCTATAAAAGGTGTAATTATGACCGTTGTGTTTATTTTAAGAGGTTGGATGATGAGAGATACAATATTTTATATTTATATGTTGATGACATGCTTGTATGGGGTCTAAAATGGATCACATTAAAGAGTTAAAACAACAATTAGCAAAATCATTTGCTATGAAGGATTTGGGGGAAGAAAAATAACTCCTTGGCATGAAAATTTGCAGAGATAGGAATAACAAAAAATTGACTCTATCTCAGGCTAATCATGTTGAAAAGCTGTTGCAAACGTTCCATATGAAGAATGCAAAATTTGTCAACACACCTTTGCCTAGTCATTTGAAATTAACTAAGGAGATGTGTCCCAAGACATAAGAGGAGAAAAACAAAATGTCCAAGGTACCATATGCTTCAACTATAGGAAGTTTAATGTACGCCATGGTATGCACGAGACCGGATATTGCACATGTTATTGGATTTGTAAGCAAGTATATGAGTAATCCCAGATTGGAGGATTAGAATGCAGGAAAATGGGTTCTCAGGTATTTGAGAGGTACGTCCAATAAACATTTATGTTTTGGGGGCTCTCGTACCGATTTAGCAAGTTATATAGACTCAAATTTGGAAGGGGATATTGATACCAGGCGAAGTACTACACGTTATGTATTTATTGTAGGTGGGACAGCAGTGAGTTGGATCTCCAAGTTGGAAAAAGGTGGTTGATTTATCCACCACAAAGGCAGAGTATGTAGTTGCAATAGAGGCAAGCAAAGAGATGATATGGCTGCAATCTTTCATGGAAGAATTGGGTGAACGACAAAATAACATTTATTTATTTACAAATATCCAAAGTGTCATCCATCTTACAAATAATGTTTCCTTGCATTCAAAGACAAAACACATACAGTTGAGGTATCACTTCATTCGGTTAGTGTTGGAAGATGGACAGTTAAGGATGGAAAAGATACATACAGATGAAAATCCAGTGGACATGTTTACAAAGGTGGTGACAAGGGAGAATCTAAGCTTCTCTTCAACTTCGATTGGTCTTCATGACTAAAAACAATAAAAACAGAACAAGAGAGTCCAGGGTGTTTCATTCCAGTGGGAGCTATAGGGTCAGCGATGTTATGATCATTCTCTAAGTGGGAGATGATATGTTGGCCTTCCTACAAGTGCAAGCCCCTCAATTGTAATTCATATACTTATTGCAGAAGTATTATCTGACTGTGGGTGGGCTTCCCACCGTGGTTTTTCCCTTTACCAGGTTTTCCACATATAAATCTTGGTGTCATGTGGATGGTATTTATTCTGTGATTATTGTTTATGTTGAATTGGTTTAACTTCTATTCTGGTATTAATGTTTTGGGTTTCGGTATTAAATTTTTAATTGCTAATAGTTTTGGTAATCTGTGACAATTGATTCACCCCCCCTCTCTCAGTTGTCTTCCAGTTATTTGAACTGTCTAACAATTATCTCTATGTTTTACATTCCTCTTTTTAATATCTATTTGAATATAATTAATACTTTCTGCATGCAATTTCTAACATCCTTTTATTGAGAAATTCACCCCTAATAAATATCATAGCTGAAAGACTACAATGACCAAATTGCTTTGGTCTAGGGGTTTATACTATTTTTTAGATCAAACTCGACGCAACTTGACTAGCGAGTTTGAGATCATTCACCATAGGGATAAGACAAATCAGACTATGGGTTCCAACTTGACTAGTGAGTTTGAGATCATTCACCATAGGGACAAGAAAAATTAGGCTATGGGTTTGATTGCCCTACATGTTTCAGACAGTTTCCAATTCCATATTGATTTATACACAACTCCTAGGGTTGTGTGGCTCAAATTTGAGCAAATAATTTGTGGTATTAATGAGTTTCATGCACTTTAGATTGACACATATTTGACATCATAGACACCTAATTATTTCCTTCCAATTAGTACTTTTTGGAGAAGTTCAAATCCATTATATCAAAGTTACAATGTTGTGGCAAGCACAATATTGATAAGGAGTGCATCTTCTTGATTTTATCCAAGCTTCGAGGCCAATTTCAGTTCTTTATTTCATCATTCTATTCCACCATGGATGCTTTGGGTATTTTATTCATTATGTCTTCATTTGAGGTATTTTGTGAGCACTTGACATGAAAGCAGGTCAAGCTATCACAGCTTGATTCAATTTAGGGTTCTAAATCTCAGGCCTTGGTTGCTTAGACTCCTACATCTACACAAAATCAAAAGAAGAAGAATCAAAAGAACAAATGTACAAATTCTACTCAACTACATGCAACTTTAGAGTCTCATGGACATGATTCATATTCTTCCACCTCTTCCAATAGATTTTTATCTAGGAATGACAAGCCTAAGTGTGCTTATTACACCAAGTCGGGACATGATGAGCATCAGTTCTATATAAAGAAAATTGATGAGCTAAAATAACTTCTTTGAAAGAATAATATTTAGTAGCCTTCATCTAGTGCATCCTCTTCCACCACTTCAATACCTAGACATTATGGGTCTCCATCTATGACACATGGTGAAGACAAGATGAAAGGTCATTCTCTCCTTGCATCAACAAATTCTCAATCCTCTATATGGTTTGTTCATTTAGGAGCTTCAAATCATATGGAATCATCAGAAGTTATGATCTCTTCACTTGAGCATCATGCATTTCAACATATTATGATGGGTAATAACACTTACATGAGTGTTAATGGGAGTGGTTCTATTGAGGTTGATGGTGGCATATAAAAATATGTTCTTTGTGTGCCTACATTATTTTCCAACATTCTTTCCATCAACTTGATTACTCATAGTGGGACAATCAAGATAGTTGAGTTCAACCTTGATTCAGTGCTCATTAGAGATCTACATAATAGAGAGATTATTGTGATTGGCAGTGTTGACCATGTATCCCAATTGTATGAATTATCACATTTTTCTTATGTTGAACATGCATCTAATCCTATCTTGCATGCATCAAGAGTGGATTGAAAATATAAGGAGAGGTTTGGTCACTTGAACCTATGTGTGCTTTAGTCATCTGCAGTAGTTCATGAGACTTGTTTTGATCCTCCTCCACCTCCTGCTTCTTTAGAGATCATTTTAGTTCAATAGGTAGATTGTTCCCTTCAATTTTTAGTAGAGTGGGATGCATACTTGCCAAATATTGCAAGGTTATTTGATACATCACACACTCTAGGCATTGTGGACATGACTGAGGATATCATATTCCTCCTTAATGTAGTTTGAGCATTATTGTCATCCCATCTTCAATGCCTTCAAAGGTTGTTCAACAAGTATCTTCACAACACTTTGGATTTGCTTTAGTTGATTTGGCATATCATGATTCAGACATGTGGATAGTTGAGCAGTCTTCTATGGCACATATTTTGAGATTGTTCCTTCCATCTCCTTTCATGGAGTTGGCTCAATATTGGCCACTTGTTTTGTTTCTTCCTAAGGGGAGATGCATGATTTTCTTCTTTGGGATATTCATCAGCATATGTCCTCAAGCCTTCATCTTCGACATTGGAGCTTCTCTCTTATGGGGGAGATACATTGTCTTTTCTTTTCTCACCTATAGGGGGTACATTCATTGTACTTATGTGACCAATTTTATACTTGGGGGGCCACTTGGAATCCTTCATCTTATTCAAATGTAGTAACTTTTTCATTTCATTGCATCTCTCTCTTTTGGAGAGGGGTTTTTTCCCATGTTTTTTTTTCTCTTTTTCTCTATTTAGAGAGACCTCATCGGTTTGTACTTGAGTACCTAATCAAGCCTAGTTGTCGAGACTCATTCATGCATGTATTTTAGATTCATATTAGTTGTTTATCTTGTCCCTAATTTAATCTTAAGGGGGTGTGTTAGGGTAATTTTAGGACAATTATCTAATTATTTATTAATTAGGTCCTTTAATTGCTTTTTCCTTAAGCTAAACTTAAGAGCTTCTTAGTATCTAGAGTTTTCTTTTCTAGTTTTACTTCTCGATGTAGTTGAGATTAATTTAGCTCCTACTTTGTATTGCTTTACTTCTCCTAATTTTAGCATTAGGGTTTGCACCTAGTATTTCATTCATCCTTTATAAGGATTCAATAATTCATTATAAGTGTACCTCCAATATTATATCTTCAATTATTGTTTTGTTCATGAGACATAATTATTTGGTTGTTATAGAGCATACAAACTTTTTATGATCTCTTTTGTGTGATAAGTGTTTTGCTTGCAGATGATTCTTAGCTCATGTGCTTAATCATCAACTTCTACAATGGAACCATCTTTATCTTTTTCCAAATCATAAGCACCAAATAATTGAAAGAATTGTAACTCAATTGAGTGTTTCTAACTTTTGATACTCTTTGTGAAATCTGGCTACCTTAAGAAAAATTAATATAGTGTTGCATCTTTATCAACATCATGCTTGAACTTTTTATGTATTTCTAAAATGTATTGTATACATTAGAACATCGGTCAAATACTTCTACCATTCTCTTTTAATTTAAATTTATTAGGGCTTCTTCCTCTACTCTCTTTTCAACAATAGATGAATTATCCTTGAAGGAATTCTTTAGTAGCTTCAACTTCTATTTCAAAGCTAAGAATGAATCAATGTCTACCTCTGGTAAGCCCTCTTGTATAACCTTCACAGCACCATCAATTAAGATTGATTTCTTTACATGCTCTTGAAAAAATTATTTCCTAGCTGATGCATGTAGGACATCGCCCAATTGAAATTTATAAAGAGGAGAAATATGTGACAAATCTATATGTCCCTCATGTGTTGGAATTTATAATAAACATGGAGTCACCATAGGCACAAACTACATTTGGAGATCCAATAGATCTTTGAAGGAATCAGAAGATCCCTCACCAACATTGACTATCCTTGGAATCAACATTTATCTCCACCAATTTCTCTGTAGTATCTTGAGCCTTCTCAACATTGTTTTCTTCATTCTCCTTTCCACCTCCAACATTCTCAGCATTATCTTTTTATTTTTCTTCTTCTCCTCCAATCTCTATGTTATTCTTTTTAGTATCAACATTTCATGTATTCTCCTCTACCTTTCAAGTGTTCTCTGAAATATTTTGTTCTATGTTCTAATCTGTATTGCTTGAAAGAGGAGCACTTTCTTCACTTCCTTTCTCTGCACCCGGTGCATCTATATCAAGCTTCTTTAAAGGAGTCTCCTTGTTTAGCTCAATACTATCATCCTTCTTATCAATGTCGGACTCTGTCACAAGATTACCAAAAACAAACATATCAATTCTTGTATATTAGAAAGATCTTCTAGTTCATTGTCACATAAAGGAGCATACTCTCTTATCACTACTTCTCCCTCCTTCATCCATGATTTTTTTTAGTGGCCAATTTTCGCCAATTGGCTAATAGTCGGGGTCGGGGATTTTGAAATTGGAGAATATTACGAATCGGCGATCTATCTCCCATTCACCCAATTTTTACATGTTTTATCCATAGGAAAGGTGATTTGCTGTCATCTTTTGGGGAGCAAACATACCTATTGAATATTTTTGCCAACAACTTTGAAAAGTTCCAATATACATGCACCCATTTATTCGCAAATACCAGCTAAGCGGTTTGAAACCACAATCATTTAGGAGGACTCATTTTGCCAATTGTGTTGTAAGTTAATGATAATTATAGGTCCATGATAACCTTGGAAATCAAAGTGTATCATTTTAATATCTGGGGAGATTCACCTATTTACACTCTACAATGCCAAAATCCTGCTTAAATTCGCCAAAATTTAAGATCAATTTTAAAATGTCCTGCTGAATTTGCCAAATATGGATTGGTATAAATACAATCAAAAGTTTGTACTTTTTTGACACATTTTGTTCCCATCTGAGCTTTGTATAGTTGATTCAAATCATAGAAAAATTTCTCCTATAAACATTGTTGTATAACGAACTTCGACAAAACCAATTTGTAAGTGACTGTGAAAATTTCTTTTATAGTATTATAAGATTATTATCCTCAGAGTTTGCAAATTTGGGGTTTTATTCCTTTCTTGAGGAATTAGGATCCAAGGGTCTATCTTCTTAGATTCTATTTCTTGCAAGTTTTATTTCTTGAGAGATGTCGAGCAACTAGAGTTCCAAAAGTGTTGAAGGGAGGGCATTAAAATGAAGAATTAGAAACATAATGCCATACTTTGGTAATGTTACTATTGGTGGTCCATTACACGAAGGTACAACATCAATAGTTGCAGATGCACAAAAAAATATCAAATGACAAACCTTTGGTAAAGATCAAAATCAGTTAATTAAGTTCAATGTCAATGTCACAGATAATGTTCCAATAGAATTAGATTCCCAAAATAGTTGGAATAAGTCAATTGAGATTGATGACAATGCTATAGGCAATATTAATGTGAATGATGTAGATGGTGTTGTTTAGAAAGGTGCATATGATATTGTTGGAAGTGCACGAAAGGGGAAAAGAAACAGAAAATCAAAATCCGGGCACGAGTGGGAAATGACAAGGAATTTTCAGTTGGATTGTGTGTAAAGGTACCCATTCATTGAAGAATTGTCAAATCCAAAGGAAGATGAGCCTTCAACAAAATGCAAATGTGTGATCTATAGTTGGAAACTAAAAAGGGACAATAAGTTGTAGCTAAAAAAGGACACCATAGAGAAACATATCAATAAAGTGTATGAAAAATAAATCATAGATGGAAAAGAATGAGATCGGTGATTACATAGAAAACAAAGGAAGAATGTAACCATGTTAAGTATGAAGAGGACTATAAAGAGAATATGTGAAGAGAGGAGAAGAATTCTAAATATCGAGGTTATATTGACACTCAATTTAAACATCTGATGATAGAATCATTCAAGTCAAAAACTATTTAGTTGAGTGTTGTTTTTCAAATTTTCAAAAATGATCGTCCTATGTCAAACTACCATAAATTTGCTACTTAATTAAAAAAATTGAATGTTCCTAGATTTTCTCAGATGCATTGGTCAAAAAATAGTGGATGGGAATGAGCAAGTTGTCTTGTTGAGGTGGAAAAATGTGATGTAAAGGAAAATATCAAGCAGTCAAACTTTATTATATTATCTTTAGATGAAGTTACAGAAATAGATAACATTTCTTGGATATGTATGCATGTGTATAATGTATGGAAACATTTCCACCAACCTCATTTACTTTGTGTTGATAAAATGAAGGAGAATTCCCCAACACAAAATATACTTGAGGTAGTTAAAAAATCTTTAAAGCAATTTGGTGGTATGCATGACTTATCATTTTCTGAAAAGTTGGTATGTGTAGGAGTTGATGGAGCTACAGTGTTTCAAGGTCATGGGAATGGTCTTTGCACAAAGCTAAAAACTTATATTTCACCATACGTGATTGGCATTCATTGGGTGGCCCATAGAATAAATTTATCTTTTAGAATTGTGAGCAAATTTGTTTTAGTAGCTAGATTTGAAAATCTAGTTCACGAGTTGTACTCATTCTTCTATCGAAGTCCCAAATGACTTTTAGAATATCAAAAATTTGTCGAGGGAATAACCAATGGAAACAAGCTTCTTAATGATGTTGATATTAGATGGATCTCCTTGTGGGAACTAGCAGAAAGATATTTCTCTGAATATAAATCCCTGATTGGACTAATGTAGGAAAAACACAAGTGAGTAGGCAAAGATTTTGAGAATTTACATAGATTAAGTGATGTAGAGACACTCTTAACTTTGGCTAGTATTCTCCCCCTATTGAATGAAATGAGAAAACTTGTGAAAGTAGCTCAATAAAGAACTCTGTATATTCAAGAATATACCGCTTTGCGTAGAAGGTTAATCCTAACCCTAGATAATATGTAAGGAAGAATTTATTCACTAGCATTGGATGATAGATCTAGACAATCCTGATATTGTTTTACAAATTAACAATAGTGGGGAGTTATGTATCTGTGTACATGTATTTGAGATAACAATACACCAGTATACCATGTCTTCTAGTGCTAGCAGGCACTCAAGTAGAATCAAAGATTACTTGTTACCAAGGAAGCTTTTAACGATATTATCAGTTTTGTACAAGCTACTTTAAAGAGAATTGTGAGAGAGGTTTAGATGATATTGTAAGTCGATTCCCTCAAGATGAACTATTAGAAGCCATGTCTATTGTGTATCATAATTATTGGCTCAATCGTAATTGAAAGGATTATTTTAACAAGTTGTAGTGCTTGATTGATCATTTTTGTAAGAAATCCATATGCAATCTTGATGGAAAAGAAATAGAACTAGAAGTAATTATAGATAAATATAAGCTCTCATGAGAATCATTTGAATATTCAACAACAATGGAGCAGACTAAGTCATTGGAAAGTCCCCACCTATTGGAATCAATAACAATGGTTTGGCAAAAAATAACTCAAAGCGTAGTATTGAGTGATGCACTGTAAGAATTGGTCAAACTTGTTGATTTATGTCAAACCATGATATTGGGATCTGCTGAGGATGAGAGAGTTTTCAATGCATAGGGGTAATTGAAATCAAAGACAAGAAACAAACTAGACAAGAATTTGAAAAATTGTTTGAAATTGTATACAAGTAGGTATGATCTTGAGAATTTTTCTTATGAAAGGGCACTAACAATCTAGAATTCCTTTTGTGAGAGGAGAGAGTTGTGAAACACTTCAAAGGCTGGTAGTAGTTCTGGTAGATAAAATGATAGTGACAAAATGAATGACAATGTTGACTTTAATTCAAGCAAAGGTACGTAGATCTAACAAGAGGGGTCACAAGATGAAGAAGAAATTGTAGAACAGCTTGAGGAGTCGAATTCTGATTACCATTTTGAATTGGATGCCACTGATGATTGACAAAACAACATTTTCTAGCTATTTATAATTTTTATTTTTATTCAAATTGAATCCTATGGACTATTCTAAAATCCAAACTGTAATTGATGATATTTTATACTTATTATTGTATAATTGAATGTTGACATGCAATTGCAATTTTTAAAATTTTTATGATTCATTGTAGAATTTAAATTGTAAACATTGTCTTCAAAATATATTTACTAAACACAATTTTTTAATGTGTGTGATACTTATTTGCATTGTTTATACATTAATCTTTCCAAAAAAATTACATTAATTCCCTAATATCATTGCACATTCTAGAGACTGATAGAACCTCTGTAAAAGAATTTGGCTCTCTGCCTAAGTAAAACCCTACCCCAAGTTTGTGTTTTTTCAAAAGTCAAATCCTAAAGCCTTTGGTTTATGTTTTGAAGTTGACTTGTGTTTCCCGGTTGCTAAATCTTAAGTTACAACCTTCAAGGGTTAGCAGTCATTTAGATATCGGCCATGTCCTCTAGTAACCAATTGATCCAATAGTTTTAATTTTTATTTTAACTGGAATTGGGACAAGTGTCATATTTTTTATCACATCACGCATAAGGGTTTAATATCTCAACTTTATAATTATGAAAGAAGTCCCACCTCTAGTTTGGTAAATATAGTATATTTTTTTCTAAAAATAGGTGTGTGAATATTCCCGACCACCATCAAATCATCAAATTTCAATGATGAAGGTTCAATTCTTGGCCTAAGCTCTGATAGAACAAAATTTGTACAAAGCATGACTGGAACTAAGACAATTCTCATCTTTCTATTATATGTTGAGTGCCATAGCAATGAGTTATAATTGGTTGAGACGCGAGAATTTGAGGCCCTTTCTCATGTGGGACTAACCTTTAGGTCCAGTTTCAAGCCTAAGCTATGACAAAGAAAAAATTAGTACAAACTGTAACCGGAATCGACACGTGTCAAGGTGGACCCCAACTCGAAGCAAAGCTTTTAAAGTTCATTAAAAATAAATTATCTTATTTACATTGGATCACATTGCTTAATTCTATCGCACGTTCTCAAAGGCGGTCCAACCATTAAAATGGGTCTATTGTATATTCATATAGTGGATCATAGTAACAATATGCAATCATGCAAAATAACATCGATGAAGATCAATGGCCCAAGTTCAAAGCTACAAAGAATAGCTTAGTTGCAAGCTTTCGCACATATGGGCCTTAATGGTCATCTCCATTGATATTACTCCATTCATTTTATATAATTGAAGAGCTAAGAACTAAGAAGAGTTAGTTCACACTATAATTGAAGCAATGCGACCAATTACAAATTTACGAGTAACTGCAAGGGTTTTATTTTGTGTAGGGTGATAACAAGTTCGTTCAATTTTGGGGCCACCTGTTGTTTGTTTCTATTTGTGAAAGGTTCTTCTCGTATTTCTAGGGCTTAGTTGTTGATAATGTGTAGTTTGAATGCTAAAGAATTGTTAAATTCTATTAAAAAAATTGAATATTCAATTTCCCCAAGAAGCCTAGCTTCTGCATTTTATAAAAACCTTAATTTTTATTAAGATGGGTGCAAATTCAAGAAGAGCTAATAATAAGGGCCCTAGATGAAGATATTCATGCTCAATTATCTAGATCCTCGAAATGAGGAAGGCATGTCTATGGTACATGTATTGTATCTGATAGACTTGTGGATAGGGCAACATCTTGTGGGGATATTTGCGTCAAAATTAGAGGATGGAATTTGTTCATGTATTCTTACAAAAAGAATAGATCCCAAATACCAATGAGCAATGCATGGAGACTGGATTTGAGAAAGCTTGTCGTCCCAAATGTTTTAGTCAATGTAGACATAATTAGAGTAGTGGTAAAAAGCTATAATCAAGACACCAAGTATGTCTACACGCACAAAGGTTTTTTGTTGGGTGGGTTTGATAGGGGATCTATTTGTGAAATGTGTATGTTAAACCTTAATACCAACATGCCTATTGGCTTTCTATCTCTAAGAGAATACGAGAGGGACAAAGGTAACTTCAACATAAAATGGCTTTCATTACATAGAAGGGAGAAGAAGGATGGAAAGCCTATTTCATTTTAGATGACAAATGTTGAGTCCTTTGATTATCAATTTTTTGAGAACTATTTTATAAACACCTACTTTGCAGTTTACAAAGTGTTGGGAATCAATGTATAGACCAAGATGCCTATGCATTTAATGATGTTGGCTACTGATATTCAGCACACATATACCAACACCTTTTTTGACTTTTCCTCATTCATTTTTAATGGCATTCACTAAGCCCTGTCGGATATCAAGCAAGGTAGCCCCATTGTTCATTTTAGGTGGTATTCTTTATTGTGCCACATTATTTTGTATGGTGGAAGGCTTGGCAGTGGGAGCCAGAGCTAAAGTTGAGAAAAGTAGATAAGAAGAGTAAGAGTTTTCCAATTCAATAATGGATGTACTTATGGGACATGCATTGTGATAATTCCAATTATGTCATATTTGAGGAATTCTTTGTCAATATTGTGATGCAAAATTTGGGTTGGCCAGTCAATTAGAGATTATCTGATATGGTGAAGAGATTTTTGAGGCCCCTTGAGCAAGCGCCTAACTTAGGAGTGATTTATAATTGGGGAGAATAGTTTTTCTAACCTAGGTACACTATCATCAGAGTTTGCAATGCAGCAATTAAGCCCCATGTTTTGCCTAGAGATGTACAAGACAGAATTGCTTTCTTAGAAATTATTTGGCAATTGAATGAGTCTGACAAGATTCATTTAAGAAATAACAAGAAGGGCTCCTTCATCCCACAAAATCTATATTTCTTTGATTTTGAGATCACGAGAAAAGAAGGATTGGACTTGTTATATTTCAAGTTACTGCTATATAAAATGGCTTTTGAAAAATTTAGAAACTGTGATTCAAAACACTTTATTCACCACACTAGGGTTGGGGTTAAATTGGAAAGATTTGACCATGAACAAGATCAGATTGAGAACTTAATCAGAAATGTTTCTTCTAATGTAGAGATTTAGAGGAGAAGAGAGATATGGGTTAAGGTACAAATTGTTGATGATATAGCGTCGATAGAAATCCTACAGGCCGACTCGGCAAGATCAAATGTGTGAATGGCCTATTGGCCTTACACATTTGATGAATCTATCAAATTATATTAATCCTTTAATATCTTTATTAAGTCACGTATGCATTATCAAGTTTAATGATTAAACATACATTATCGAGTTTAACTTATCAGATTTGTTTCAAAGGGACCGACTTTTGGTTAAATTATGTCACCCCTCATTTGAAGGCATGTGATGCTTCATGAAGGTCGTGCCTCCTTGATGAGTGTCGACTCTTGGATATATCCTTTCGATGGATATATATGGGTGTGGTGTTCCCTCTTTGGAATAGAGATAAGATAGCAAGTTCAATCATAATCAGACAGATTGAATTCATGTACAAGCAAATCAATTGATGGTGAGAAATTTATGTAGCATGCTTGGGGGTGACGACAAGAGCTTATCGTCTATGGTTGGGAAGGAAATAGATCTGATGTTTAACTATGGTTATCGAGCACTGCATTAAAATCAACATGGTATTAGAGCGGGTTCCTTCTATAGAGCCTAATTGCTTGAAGGTAGATCTTGTGCTCTCAAGGAATTTCAATCACAAACAATTGCAATTTTAAGATCTCTTCCAGATCGAAAGGTGACTATAGAGAATAATGTAGCGATTACACTCGATGACCTCCACCCTTCACAATGGCGTCGGTCAAGCGTCTAAACAAATTAGGTGGCAATTAGGGGATCGAGTCTCCCCAGGCCTCGAGAACAAGTATGATGGCCCAAAATCCTTTGTGTTTGAAATTCCATGGGGAAACGCAAACAACCTGTGCAAAAAGTTGACTATTGCCCAGTCATATAATTTCGCCCAAGATTTCAAAGCTCGACATTGTCAGCGTTGAAAGATGTCGGCTTGTGACTCAAACTCGAGCTATTGTGGTTGGAGAGGTTTTTGTGCTCGATACAAATTCTTTGTAGAAGAATAAAGGGCTAGAGACGGAGCCCACAACCCTATGGAATCGGTTCTTGGATTGGCTTTATTAGCACAAGGAGCTCAGATTATATATTGATGTTAGCCGAATGGGGTTTACTGATGAATTCATGGAGGCAATGGAACCCAAGTTTCAAAGCGCTTTAAGGCCTTGAAAGAGCATGAGGCTGGTTCAATTGCAAATCTGGATGAGGGCCGCATGGTCAGGCATTATTGGCTTAGTATGTCTAGTATTGCTCCCAATCCTGATTTGCAATAGCAGATTGATAGAATGTTTGATGCTATCTGCAAGTTTGTTGACGATGTAATCAACGTCAAGGATGATCTCTCTACTCAGAGCATCACCCGATTCTTATTGCCAAATTCCCAATGTAAATTCACTTTGAATTTGGTTTTGGAAGAGTTATAGAAGGATCTGTGGGCAGCGTAGATGGATGCAAGAGCTGCACATTGCATTGACACTGCTCTCAGCGTTGTCGTGATGCTAGTAGGGGCTTGTGTGCTTGGCATTGCTGCCAGAATTATGTTTTTCATTGGCGGTCCCTCTACCGAAGGTTCAAGCACTGACGGATCTCTATTCAAGGAAGGAACATTGTTTGCATTTCTTCGTAGAGGAAGAATCAACATTTAGAGGGAGTCTGACATATCGTCATAAATAACCTTGGATGAAGAGGTCAGAATGTTGATATTTTCTTCAGAGGGAGCTTATTTTTTAGCTTCAAAGGGATCCTAACATTTCAGCTTCTGAGGGAGCCTGACATTTCAGCTTCAGAGGGAGCCACATCATCATGAAGATTTGGTTAATGCATTTTTCTCTGTGATGGAGAAATTTAAGGTGAAAGCCCTTGTTAATGAGTTCTTATCTAAGAGAGAGAAGTTCTAGGTACAATCCTTTGCTAATAAGTTCTTCTTTGTGAGAGAGAAGTTCGAGGTGCAATACCTTGTTAATGAGTTCTCTGAGAGAGATAAGTTTGAGGTGAAATCCCTTGTTAATGAGTTCTTCTCTATGAGGAGAAGTTTGAGGTGCAATCCCTTGTTAATGCATTCTTCTCTGGGAGAAGTTTGAGGTGAAAGCCCTCAATCCACCCTCTGCGAGTAGGTATGGTGGATCCACCCTCTGCGAGTAGGCATGGTGGAGATGCATTCTTCTCTGTGAGAGAAGTTTGAGGTTTCAATTGTTGTTATGCAGTCTTCTCTATGAGAGAAGTTTGACATTTTAGCCCTTGTTATATATTAGGTATCTGTTGGATATCATTGGCATATGAAGAACCAGTATGTTGATATGATGATAATGTATGTTTTCATTGATGTTAATAAGTGTAAGTGAAATGGTATGCAAATTGAAGAATTTGGTAAATCGGTATGAAGAGGCATGAGGAGATTCAGTGAACCGGTGTCGGGGTTTCACTAAGTGTGATTACCTGTTGGTAGCCTCAGCTCTATGGTTATCAGTTTGGAAATCCAGCTTGTGTGATGAACCGATGATACTTTGTGATGCATTAGCTAAGAGATGTGATCGAAGTGCCACGTCATCTTTGTGCGCCTGAAGGATTGAGGCATAAGAAGATCGACCACATTTGAAGTCTACTTTGGGAATGATCATTCTTCTTAGTGGTATAAGAAGAAAGTGTGATGGGTTACTGATTCCCATGAGTGGTGATGAATGAATGATGCAGATTGTCTTGTGATCTATTTGAAATTGTAATACTCTATGCAATATGTTTGGACGGTTAGGATTGGACCGCCTGTGTTGTAAACCTAAGATACTTAGGGTGTTACCGACCTATCTGTTGTCTATAAGGTCAATAATGTTTGTTATTGTAAAGTTATTGGCAAATGTTGTGTGTATGTATCCGAGTGAAGATATACTTGATACTTACCACACCCATAAGAGGTAAACTATAGAGTGTGATTGCAGAGTAGAGGATATGAAAAGGATATGCCTTGGCATATAGTGTTCTTATCAAATCGTAGTTTTTCCTGTTGTCTTCTAATCATTTCAATAGATGGAAAATCCCTTTACCGGGTAGCTTTAACAGGCTTATTGTAAAACCTCTAACCAGGTGACTCAAGATCATTGAGTTCTTTAAATCCTCTAGCGAGGTAACCTTTAATAGGGTTTCAACCTTTAAGAGGGTATATAGTCATCCCTTAACTAGATGATCTCTAACAGGATCAGTTCCTAGCAGAACCTTATTGTAAAGTCTTTAACAAGACTAGGCTCCTAATAGGGCGAACTTTGAAAGAGTTCAAAACAAGCTTGTGGGTATTCATCCCCACTGTGGTTTTTCCCATTTGGGTTTCCATGTGAAAAATCTATGTGCTATGTGTTATGCATTTTTCCTGTGATGTTTATAAAGTATTTGGCTGAAGGATTATGCATGCAGGGTTAATAGGTTATGGTATTTTTAGTATATCACATGCATATGTTTTTGGGTGAAGTTGATGTTCCTTAATCGATTGTATTTGAAGTATTCAGACCTATGAGTTTATGGTGTCTTGTGTCTTACTATGTTTAACTGGTATTGCCATGGTTAAGTTCAGTCAGTTAGTTTTTCTTTAGCAAGATAAGTTGTTAAGAGAGTTTTTATCTGTACTGATTCACCCCCCCCCCCCCCCTCTCAGTATTGGTTGGGGTATCTGTTGTTCATCATTATTCATCAATTGGTATCAGAGCAACTCCAGGTCCTCGGTGATATAAGCTTAATCACTTGAGGTAAAAGATCCTACTGTAATGATAAAGAGGGAAGGTCCTAAGTTCAATACAGATAACTTTAAGATATGGAAGGACAAAATGAAGATTCACATCAAGAGTATAGGTGCTCAACACTAGAGCTATGTTGTGAATGCCTATGTGATTCCCACTGGCACTCTGACTGACAATCAGAAGAGAGAAATCCAGGAAAGTGGGCAAGTCATGGAAGCCCTTATTAGCAGTCTGCCAGATATTGAGTTTATTGATGTTCAAGACAAGGACACACCTAAGGAAGCATGGGATGCACTAGAAACCATTTATGGTGGTGGTGAGCATGTAAAGAAAGCTAAGGAAGAAATCCTTAGAGAAAAATTTGAAGACATGAGGATGGTTGAAGGAGAGACCATTCAGCAGTATGGTATTAGGATTAAGGTAGTAGTTGGAGATATCAAAAGCACTAGTGGAACTATTGATGATTCCACTGTTGTTAGTAAAGTTCTTAGATCATTGTTACCAGTCTATGCAATCAGAGTTGCTGCTATCTAGGAGCTAAGGTCTATTTAAAAGACCAAGGTATCCTTAGATTCTATTATTGCAAAGTTAACTGTATATGAGTTGAATAGCTATGATGGTAGTGTTCTAGAGACTGAGTCAGCTTTTAAAGCATCTACTGTACCATCCAGAAAAGGAAAAGAAACTAGTACCAGTTACGAATCCAGACAATGCAAAGATATGGATGATGAAGAGATTCTGATGGAGTTCGAAGCTCTTCTTGCTAAAAGACTTCCGAAGGGAACCGGAAAATATAGAGGTAAACTTCCTTTGAAATATTTTTCATGCAACAAGATAGGACATATAGCTGTTAATTGTCCTAATAATGATAATAAGGATAAACCGGATTGGTTCAAAAAATATAAAAGTGGAAATCGAAGAAATTGTCTAGTTGTTGTGGATGAAGGTGTCACTGATGAAGAATCAGAAGATGAAGAAAATGAAGACATAGTGTTTGTAGCAGTAAAGGAAGAAGTGTCAAACAAGAAAGCTCTTGTCTCCCGCATTGACAACTCTAATGAGTGGATAATTGATAATGGTTGTTCTCACCACATGACCGGTGACTGGAGAAAGTTTATGTCTTTGGAAGAATATGATGGCAGTGTTGTTAGATTTGGCAACGATGCACTAGGTGAAAGGTAAAGGATCCATCTCACTGAATGGTAAAAGCAGTGCAGATGATGTTTACTGGGTAGAAGGTCTTAAGCATAACCTGTTGAGTGTTGCTCAATTGAATGACAAAGGATTAGTTCTGGAATTCAAAGGTGGAATTTGCAATATAATCGGGAAGAATAGTGAAGTTATTTCCACTAGTAAACAATCCAGAGGTAACCTATTTCAGTTGAATGCCAAAATAAGTTGGTGTCTAATGGCTAAGTTTGATGATAGTTGGATATGGCATAGAAGACTTTATCATATGAACTTTGACAACATTGTTAAAGCCAGAAAGATCAAGGTGGTAAGAGGATTATCATTGCTTGACAAACCAGAGAATTATTTGTGCAGAGAATGTCAACCTTGGAAGATGCCTTCCTCAACTTTTAAAGGTAAGTCTTTTTCAGCAGAAAATTTACTTGATCTTGTGCATACTGATTTGTGTGGTCCTATGAAAACTAGAAGTATTCAGGGATATAGGTATTTTATGATTCTTACTGATGACTGCTCAAGAATGATATGGGTCACATTCTTGAAAGATAAATCTGAAGCATTTGGAAAGTTCAAATCCTTCAGAGCATTAGTAGAGAAAGAAAGTGGTAAAAAGATAAAATGCCTGAGAGTTGATCAAGGAGGAGAATTCACTTATAATGAATTCAATAAGTATTGTGAAGATGATGGTATCAAGAGATAGTTGTCTGCCCCAAGGACACCACAACAAAATGGCGTAGCAGAAAGAAATAACAGGATTGTAGTTGAAGCGGCAAGAACAATGTTGATCCAAGGAAAGGTTGCTCACACTTTTTGGAGAGAAGCAATGAGCACTACAGTCTACACTATGAACCAGGTACTCATCAAGAAAGGAAAAGATAAAACCCCTTATGAGTATTGGACTGGGAAAAATCCCACTGTGAGTTACTTTAAAGTGTTTGGTAGTAAGTGCTATATCAAGAGAGGTGAGCATTTGAGCAAATTTGATGCAAAATGTGATGAAGGAATATTTCTAGGATATTACACTAAAAGCAAAGCTCTCAAGTGCTACAACAATAGAACACAGAATATTTTTGAAAGTATCAATGTCAGGGTTGATGAATCCCCTGAGGAACCTGAGGTAACATGCAGTGAAGAAGTAGAAGATGAACCGAGTATAGCCTTCTAGGAACCAGTTAAGAAATAAACTTGCAAAGATATTAGTGTTCCTGTACTGGTAGAAGCCACAGTAAGAGAAGAAGAAGAGGTTAGTGAGGAAGAAGAAGAAAAACTAGCAGATCAAGCTAGAATCATTCCTAGATATGTAAAGCTGCACCATGATTCAAAGCAAATCATAGGAGATAAAGATGCAGGGATGCTCACTAGAAGAAAAGTGAAAGAAAACTCTTGCATGATTTCTAAATTTGAACCCAAGACTTAAAAATAAGCTCTTACAGATGAAGACTGGATTAAAGCAATGGAAGAGGAGCTAGATCAGATAGAAAAGAATGCAACATGCTCTTTGGTGCCCAGATCGGAACATAAAAATGTCATAGGTACCAAATGGGTCTTCAGGAATAAGCTAAATGAAGAAGGCACAATTGTCAGCAACAAGGCTAGGCTTGTATGTAAGGGATATGCTTAGGAGGAAGGAGAAGACTATGGAGAAACTTTTTCTCTTGTGGCTAGATTAGAAGGTGTTCAAATGCTACTTGCATTTGCAGCATTTAAGGGATTTAAGGTCTATCAGATGGATGTGAAGTCTGCTTTTCTGAATGGGATCCTAGAAGAAGAAGTGTACATAGAGCAACCAGAAGGGTTTGCCTTATCAGAAGATAGTGACATGGTGTGTAGATTACACAAAGACCTGTATGGACTAAAACAAGCACCTAGGGCATGGTATGAAAGACTACACTCTCATCTTGTGAAGATTGGATTTCAGAGAACAAGTGAAGATAGCAACATCTACTTGAAATCAGAAGGTGATCAGATTCTAATTTGTGAAATGTTTGTGGATGACATATTTTTTGGAGGAGATGATAGAATGAGTCATGCATTTGCAGATGAAATGAAGAAAGAGTTTGAGATGTCTTTGATACGAGAAATAAAATTCTTCATTGGTTTACAGATTCAGCAAATGAGAGAGGGTATCTTTATTACCCAATCCAAGTATGTCAAAGAAGTATTGAAGACTTTTGGCATGGAGGAAAGCAAACCAGTTGGTACACCGATGGTAACTGGCTGTAAACTAACTAAAGAAGATGATTTAGCACTAGTGAATGAAAAGGAGTATCAGTCAATGATCGGTAAAATGCACTATGTCGTGCACAGCAGACCAGATATTGCTCATGCAGTGGGCATAGTAGCTCATTTTCAGAAATGTCCGAGAGAATCCCACTTGGTAGCTGTGAAGAGGATTCTTAGATATCTAAAAGGAACAGTTGATTATGGACTTTTGTATCCATATAATGGTGACTATAATCTCAAAGTATATACCGATTCTGATTGGGCAGGTAATATGGATGACCGGAAGAGCACACCCAGTGGAGAGTTCTTTCTCGGTGGAAGATCAGTATCCTGGACAAGCAAGAAGCAGAGCTATACTTCTCAATCTACACTTGAAGCAGAATATGTGGCATCATTTATGAACTGCACTCAAGCAATTTGGATAAAGCATCTATTGGAAGGTTTCAAGGTATCTGTATCTGAACCAGTGAATATATTTTGTGATAATACAAGGGCAATAAACATTTCCAAGAATCTGGTATTGCATGCTAGACATAAGCACATTGAACTTAAGTATCATTTCTTGAGAGAGAAAGTTCAAAATAAGGAGGTTGTATTACAACATGTTTCATTCAGAATAACGAGGTTGTATTACAACATATTTCCAGTAAGGAGCAGCTAGCAGATATATTCACTAAACCCTTACCGAAGACTACATTTACCTATTTGAGAGGTGAATTAGGGGTTCTTCCCCTTCATGAATTACACTAAGGTTGAGTGCTCCGCATCAGTCAAATACTAAAGTGACAAATCTTTCAGGATTGATGTGTTGAAGGATGTTACTCCTTAGGGAGAGCAACATAGTAGATTTTGGAAGCTTATGCCTCCACTTTGGCATTGTTGTCAAAGGGGGAGAAGATATGATAGATGTATGGGGAGAAGATATATGATAATGCAGATACACTGATCTATGAGACCGTTTTCAGTTGCAATGCTACACTGAGTATTTCCATCAATGCCAAAGGGGGAGATTGTTGGATATCCAATGATAATTTATGTTGTCATTGATGTCAATAAGTGTAAGTGAACCAGTATGCAGATTGAAGAAGTTGGTAAACCGATATGAAGAGGGATGAGGAGATTCAGTGAATCAGTGTCGGGGTTTCACTAAGTGTGATTACCAGTTGGTAGTCTCAGCTCTATGGTTATTGATTTGGCAATCCAGCTTGTGTGATGAACCGATGATACTCTGTGATGAGTTAGCTAAGAGATGCGATTGAAGTGCCACGTCAACTTTGTGTGCATGAAGGATTGAGGCATAAGAAGATCGATCACGTTTGAAGTCTACCTCAGGAATGATCATTCTTCTTAGTGGTATAAGAAGAAAGCATGATGGGTTACTGATTCCCATGAGCGGTGATGAATGAACGATGCAGATTGTCTTTTGATCTGTTTGAAATTGTAATGCTCTGTGCAATATGTTTGGACAGTCGGGATTGGACTGCCTGTGTTGTAAACCTAAGATACTTAGGGTTTAGGATTTATGTTACCGACCTATCTATTGTCTATAAGGTCGATGATGTTTGTTATTGTAAATTTTTTGGAAAATGTTGTGTATGTATCCAAGTGAAGAGATACTTGATACTTGCCACACCAGTAAGAGGTAAACTGCGGAGTGTGATTGCAGAGTAGAGGATATGAAAAGGATCTGTCTTGGCATGTAGTGTTGTTATCAGATCGTAGTTTTTCCTATTGTCTTCTAATCATTTCAACAGATGCAAAATCCCTTTACCGAGTAACTTTAACAAGCTTATTGTAAAACTTGTAACTAGGTGACTCAAGATCATTGAGTTCTTTAAATCCTCTAGCGATGTAACCTTTAACAGGGTTTCAACCTTTAACAAGGTATATAGTCATCCCTTAACCAGGTGATCTCTAATAGGATTGGTTCCTAGCAGAACTTTATTGTAAAGTCTTTAACCGGACTAGGATCCTAACAGGGCGAGCTTTGAAAGAGTTCAAAACAAGCTTGTGGGTATTCATCCCCACCGTGGTTTTTCCCATTTGGGTTTCCACATGAAAAATCTGTGTGTTATGTGTTATGCATTTTTCATGTGATTTTTATAAAGTATTTAGTTGAAAGATTATGCATGCAGGGTTAATGGGTTATGGTATTTTTAGTATATTGCATGCATATGTTTTTGGGTGAAGTTGATGTTGCATAATCGATCGTATTTGAAGTATTCAGACCTATGAGTTTATGGTGTCTTGTGTCTTACTGTGTTTAACAGGTATGGCCATGGTTAAGTTCAGTAATGGTGGTAACCAGTTAGTTTTGCTTTAGCAAGATAAGTTGTTAAGAGAGTTTTTATCTGTACTGATTCACCCCCCCCCCTCTCAGTACTAGTTGGGGTATCTGTTGTTCATCATTATTCATCAGTATCAACCCTTGTTATGCATTCTTCTCTGTGAGAGAAGTTTGAGGTATCAACCCTTGTTGTGCATTCTTCTTTGTGAGAGAAGTTTGAGGTTTGAGCCCTTGTTGTGCATTCTTCTCTATGAGAGAATTTTGAGATTTGAGCCCTTGTTGTGCATTCTTCTCTGTGAGAGAAGTTTGAGGTATCAACCCTTGTTGTGCATTCTTCTTTGCGAGAGAAGTTTAAGGTTCAGCCCTTGTTATGTATTCTTCTCTGTGAGAGAAGTTTGAGATATCAACCCTTGTTATGCATTCTTCTCTGTGAGAGAAGTTTGAGGTATCAACCCTTGTTGTGCATTCTTCTCTATGAGAGAAGTTTGAGGTTCCAACCCTTGTTCCACCCTCTACAAGTAGGTATGGTGGATGTCATGTGAGAGACTCCATGACTTAGCATTTGTATGTATTCACCCTCTGAGAGTAACCATTATGGTCAAACATCACGATTACGTGATATGCTATCACAATGAGGTGATAAGATTCTTTCATTCACATGAGTGTAATCATTATGTTAGTGATCATGATGAGGTGATGTGACTTGTAGAGATTAAGAAGGATACCTCCCTATCTAAGTGGGAGTGTTGATGATATAGCATTGGTACACCTCCTATAGGTCGACTCAGCAAGATCAAATGTGTGAATGGCCTATTGGCCTTACACATTTGATGAATATATCAACTTATATTAATCCTTTAATATCTTTATTAAGTCACATATGCATTATCAGGTTTAATGATTAAACATACATTATCGAGTTTGACTTATCAGATTTGTTTCAAAGGGGTCGACTTTTGGTTAAAGTCCACCACCCCTCATTTGAAGGCATGTAATGCTTCATGAAGGTTGTGCCTCCTTGATGACTGTCGACTCTTGGATATATCTTTTCGACAGATATATATGGATGTGGTCTTCCCTCTTTGGAACAAAGATAAGATAGCAAGTTCAATCATAATCACACAGATTGAATTCATGTACAAGCAGATCAATTGATGGTGATAAATTTATGTAGCGTGCTTAGGGGTGATGACAAGATCTTATCGTCTATGGTTGGGAAGGCAACAGATCTGATGTTTGACTGCGGTTATCAAGCACTACCTTAAAATCAACACAAATGGAAGATGAAAAAATGAAAAAGGTTGACCCAATATATAAAGGGGCACACGTTAATTTCAAGGATAGGTGTCATGATAGAATGATCATAAACTTTGAAATAGGAGGAGAGAAAGAAGATGATGTTAGAGCATTCGCATGCTCTACATTAATGCCTAATGATAAGTTTATGCATGTTAGAAGTATGATTGTCGTTGCACCAAAAGATTGTCCAGTTAATGCCTGATACAACCACAAGACTTATAGAATCCACAGGAGGTGGTTAAGCCATGTCACAAACCCAAGCGTTGCATTGTACATCACAAGGAGACCAAGGGCACACACCTTGCAATAATCCCCTCCCCAGTGCAAGCGAGGGGATTTGAACCAATGACCCTGGCTCTAATACCACTTGTTAGAAGTACAGTTGTCGTTACACCAAAAGATCAACCTGTTAATGCTTCATACAACCATTAGACTTATAGAATCCACATGAGGTAGTTAATCCATGTCACAAGCTCGAGCATTGTGTTTCATAGCACAACGAGACCAAGGGCACACACCTTGCAACAATGCAGTCCTTGAAATTTAGGGATTTTGTCCTAAAGAACAAAAGGAGAAATTTGCTAACATGGTAAAAGAAAGGTTGGCATTGAAGACTCATGAAGTTAGTGATAGATTTATAGTTGAAGTCTTAGAGGAAGTTAATTTTTATATATCAAAGATGACCCCTAAGGAGACAAGTAGTATTGTAAGGAACAGTGGATGTCTATTACTGGAAGGATGGAACCTCTCTTCTAAAATTGTATTGGATTCCATAAGAAGGGAATCTTCAAAGTTCCTAGCTTTACCAACTGAAGAGCAGGCTCAAGAGTTGTATTTTGGATCAGGTTATAGCTCCTAATATGAGGCACTAATAGTGTGGTCAATATTTTCTAATGGTCATAAGCATCAGATTACAAAAAAGGGAGGAGATCTTACTGGCAACTTGGTTGTTACAAGGTCGAGTGACAAATCTGCAATGCAAGTAGTGTACAATCAGAAATTTGTTGACAAGTTTCAAGTTGATTTTAGTAAGTTAAAAATTGTCAATAAAAAATTATGTGTGGAGTATCATAAGGTGGTGTCACTTCTCCCTTCTCTGTATGATAGTTCTACTTGTTTTGCTTCTCTATCTTTCCAGCCACTAATGTCAAATGCTTCAAGTTCAGTTGAGGAGGTAAAGGCCCTCAAGGATGAAGTAGCAAGGTTGAAAGATGAGCTCAAAAGGCACAAATGGGCTATAAAAAGGTCAATAGATGATGGAGAGAAAAGAGTCAGTAATTTTCTTGAAGAGTATTAGCTGGTGACACTCCTCCCTTCTCCATATGCTAGTTCTATAAGTAGATCTACTTCTCTTGCTCCTTCGTCTTTGCACCCATTTTCATATGATGCTTCAAGGATGAAGTAGCAATGTTGGAAGATGAGCTCAAAAGGAGCAAAGAGGCACAAAAAAGGTCATTAGATGATAGAGAGAAAAGAGAATGATTTTCTTGAGAAAAATAATAAGGTTGTTTCACTCCTCCCTTATCCATATGCTAGTTCTAGTTCTACTTCTAGTTCTCTTGCTTCTTCATCTTCCAAGCCATTAGCATCAGATGTTTCAAATTCAATTCAAAATATAAAGGCCCTCAAGGATGAAGTAGCGAGTTTGAAAGATGAGCTCAAAACGAGCAAAGAGACTCAAAAAAGGTCAATAGATGCAAAAAAAAGAGTCAGTAATTTTCTTGGGGAGTGTAATAAGGTGGTGTCACTGTCAAATCCCTCTCACCATTGTTAGATCAATATGTTTTAAGTGAGTTTATTGTAAATAATAAAGCACGTGACATCCAACGTCATTGGAAGTGCCGAAAAATTTTGGGAGTGCTATAAAACATTGAGAGATACAATCAAATTCCATGAAGAGGCACAAGTGAGATTGTTATGCTTCCAAAAAAGTTGGTCCCCTCAAGTTAAATTTTTAAAAGTCTTGCTTTATCATGCAAAATTTGATGAGTTGGGAACCATTCTCTACAGTCATGAGTATTTTCATGGCTTGTTAATTAAGTTGTTGAAACAATATGAAAAAATGCCAATACTAGTAGATGAGATGCTTGCTATTTTGACAACAGAAGGTAAGTTGGTGAAATATTTTTAATGAAAGATTTTTTTTTCCTTACTATTTGTCGCGCAACTCACAGAATTAATAATGATGGCATTATAAACTTTAATAAGCTAAATGTTACATTGGACAACCTTTATTGCATTGAACATTAAATGGGAAATCTTTGCAAAACTGTGAAGATAGTGATAGGACATTTAGGTCATGACAGTTACATTGATCATGTGACAATGGTCAATCAATTTCTCTAGCTTGAAGCCTAGAGAGAATTTGGAACAAAACAAAATTTTCCTCCATTGTAATTGTAATTTTATGTTTGAAAGCAAGCAACATATGTAACCTTACGGGGCCCTCCCCACTGGACCTATCTCTTGCTGGTCCTAAAAATTGTATCGCCTGGATTGTGGTTTGTCGTAAGCAAAAGGGGAAGTCCTCCCCACTCTCCCAAACCCCTCCTCTTCTTTGAGTGGGTTTGGGTTGTTTTTCTTTCTTTGTTCCTTTCTAAGGGTCTGCACCCTTGTTTTTGTTGTTGTTTTGATAGTCTCTGACTATGTTAAGGGTCAGTGCCCTGGTTCTTGTTTCTTTTTTAATCAAAAACAAATGTAACTATATTTTCATAATAGCAATAGCATAAATTATTATTTGCTCTCATGCTTGGATCTCAATATAACCAGTTTCATCTTATTTATGTTACAAATACTTTTCATGATATATGAGAAATATGAACTTAACAAATTTTGTAAAGCTCAACCCAAATATTAAAAATGGGTTTAAGTTTTGTATTGATTTTCCAATTAATGAATACATAGAAGCATTTCTAATTTACAAAGTACAATATCTATTTCAAAGCCCAAATAACAAAAATGAGTTTCAATTTTGTATTGATTTTCCAATTAATTAATACATAAAAGTATTTCTAATCTACAAAGTATAATATCTATTTCAAATTAACAAATTTATAAATTACTTTTCTAGCCCCTAGTAATTGTTGGTCTACTGGAAGTGGATCATCCAATTAGATTTTGTAGAATGCTTCATTGTTGATTTGATGGAGATGGAAGTTGTTCTAATTTATTATATCTGACTTGCAAATCTGTTGACAATTCATAACTGATAATGAGAATCGACTCGAATGTAACAATCAATATTAATTCAATGGTATTAGCAGAATGATAGAATCCAAAACTTTTGCCTCATCTACATTTAGAAGAATTCGATCCAGATCATTCTTCATATCCTCTACCTTTTTTGTAAATTAAAATTGTCAATGTCTCTCAGATGTGTCAAAAGGCTATGACAAACTAAGCTTTGTGAATAATTCAACTTTTTCATGTAAGTTCCGCAACTTTTTTTCAACCTAATCCAGAAATTCCTCAGTTTCACATAGATTATAACATTTTTGAATCATATTTGATACCTTATTGAGGCATCAATGTGGTTCAGAATAGCTTTCGATGCCAATTCACTATCACTACCTATGTAGAGTTTTTTCAACATCTATTTAGCCATTTTCTCTTCTAATTTTAAGTCTCTATTTTCCATGACATATTGTTTGATCTTCTTATGATGTTTCATCAAATTGTCCAACAATGAAAAAAAATGAAACAATTGATCGGTCATCTGCATTATTTCCCCCCAAATATTTTATTTGATATGCCTTATTGTTTTACTGCATACTTCAGATAGTCTTTTTTTACAAAACGCATTTACCTCTTGTTCTTTCATTAGACCTATGGTCAACTTTTCATTAGCCTTTCAAATTGTCATTGTTAGTTTGTATTTGACCTCCTTTTTTATTGGCTTGGTCCCATGCGGCATTGGCTTGCACTAGGTTTTGTTCTAATTTTTTTCTTTGGGCTCTTTCATTTTTATAATTCTTCATCATATTTTTCAAATTCCTCTTTATTTCATCTAACTTTGCCTTGATATTACTCAGTACCTGATCATTATCTTGGATTGCAAATGTAGAGTCATATTTTTTTATCCTATTTAAATCCTTACTCTTGTTATCTATTTCTTTCCTTTGTGCTTTCTCATTTTCTAGGTCTTCCTTCATCTTTTCTATTTGAGTCTACAATTGAATTTTGACTCTCTCTAGCTTTAGAAATGATGTGTACACCACTTGGTTGTTCCTTTTTGAGACATTCATTTTGTCAGTATTTTTCATTCCAAAAAAATCCATTTGGATAGTAATCATGTCATATTCAAATGGATCCATCTGATGCTCTGGTTTATTGTTAACTATGAGCACTAAAATTGTGTACTCTAAGGTTTCTATATCTAGGTTAAATGTAGGAACTACCTTGGTTGTTGCAAGCTCTAAAGTTACAGTAATATGCTCTAACAATTGCTTATTTCCTTCTCTATATGTATCTCTTTTCTTTTTCATCTCAGCTGCAAATTGTGTGCGATCAAAACCTTGGATTGTTGAAACAATTGAGTGCTTGAATGGAGAATAATAACTACTTGCAATCATGGTCATACTAGAAACTCGACTTGGAGGGGTGACTTGTGGAAATAATTCCTCTGGACTTTGACCTGACATAATTCTTTGCTTCTTTGAAATGTGTTGGCTATTTTTCTTGCTAGTAGTCAAAACAGAAATAATTTGGGCTTCACTACATTTACCATTTTGAGCTAGACAGGCAACTAACAAGAATTCCAAGGACAAGGAATTCTTCTGCACTTCGGGCTCTGCAAAACCCAGGCGAGTGAACCTATAGGACATTCATAAATATAACATAATTGACATGGAAAATCTCTCACAAATAGATAATCCTCAGAAATTTGTACCAATGCATGTATATATATATATAAGCAAAACCCTATTCCTTACCCAGTACATGAAAATTGGATTCATTTCTGAGAAAATAGGAACAAACAACACTAAACTGAAAATAAAAGAAAGGTTGAAGTGATTATTAGTGAAATACTGTCTAAAACATTGTAGTAACATATAGACCAGTGTCTATCCTAAGGTAACAAAGTCAGTATTTCCTAAGTTTTTCAATTCTACAATTAATTCATAGATATTGATGCCTCACACCAACACTTGATATTTCCCACCGTGAATCATACTTATGAGTCTGTTATTTCATTATCCCCTGTAATTCATGGCAAGCATTTAATATTTTCTTGGAAAAGAACCCTAACTATGCAATTACACATTCACACAACTACAAAGACAATACCCATTTATCCTTGATAAACAAGAATCTTGGAAGATAACAAAATAGGAAAAAGAGACAAAACATGGTGAAATTGCTTCATTAATTTAAAATCATGGATGCACAATTTAGAATAACACAAAACTCTAAACTCGAGAGTGTTTTCATTCAAGTATATGCTAGCTACAAAATCCCAGAATCAGAATTTTTTTACTACAGCCTTGGTATTGCTTTGATAACAACAAGGAATGCAACAAGCTACAAGTTGTTTTACAACTAGCCATCCTTGCAGATTGACACGTCGACCCCATAGACAAGAGGAAAACCTTATTGTCGGGTTTTTGAAAGAAATAAGAGAGAAGACACAAATATATGCACATCATAACCGCCTTGATGGAGAATGATTTTCTATTGTCGCCTAACTATTTTGAGCGTGCCACAATCGCATTGCAGTTGCCTTCTCAAAAGCACACTTGGTATCATTGAACATAGAAGGAATGACACATCCCAAAACCTAAAAGAGAAGCTCACAGTCCTGGATTGGTAGCAATGAAAGTGGAAAGAAGAGCCCATAAGAGAATCTTGTGAATAGAGGAGGGTCACAATTTTCATGATCTTACAGCATCATACCAAAGCTGCATCTGAACCATCCACTTTCCCCAGCTGCCTGTTTCCATTCCTCTTTTGCTACCTACGTGTCATTTGATGGTGCGGGGGAAAATGTGGATAACCCTTGAGAGATTCCTTGCAACTGAAAAGGCCTCTCAAGACCCCTTTGGTTATCCAACATATTCTCAAGGTCCCTTTGGCTATAAAACAGCTCATCTAAAAACTCTCCATCCTGTGTCATAGAACTTAAAACGTAGAAATGCACAATATTGCCCTGCAAGTGAAATTCCCATCTTCAAAACCACCCTTTGACAATCACGAAGAATCATCTTGACAATTTCCTAGCCAAGATTCAGATTGTTACACTTTATAGGAAACTGAGATTTTTAAAAATGGGTTATCCTTATGTAATTCTCGCATGCACGCTATTCCTTGCTTTATGTTTTCAAAACCTCTCTTGTACTTTTGCCACTGCCAACTCAGTTGTCCTTTTCAAAGATTCTAATACATGCAACCTTAATCGTTATTGTTTTGAATTCCCTATCCTATTCATATGCATGTAAGTGTTACTTGCCCTTTTTGGGGTGTTGTGTATTTCATTTCACTCATGTCAATCTCCCCTATCGATCCAGTCATCAATTTGATTGACAACTTGCAATTGCTTGCCGAGCCTGAAGAATTCCACGCGCCCGCCATTTTTTCATTTCCTTCAGTTTTATCTTTGTGGGGTTGTGGGCCTTTATGTAATAGCATTCTTCCATTCCGCTCTCCCACGAATCTCTTTTACTTCGAGAAATAACCTCGCAAGAACACGGTCTCTACTACTCCTCCTTTCACATCCCTGCAGAGGATTTAAAGCTTAATAAAATACACCTACAGAGTCACAGGCTGCATCTTTTGCACATTCTACACAAAACCCTTCCCCCTCATGCCCACCAATTTTCACATTCTCATCCATCCCTACCACATAGGGAAGCGGGGCCCTACTTCTTGGTCACTTAACATCTTCCTGCAAACCCGCAACAAAAGACCCTATGAAAACATACCATCTCGTAAGGACACAAGAACTCATTCCAATCACCCAAACAATACTTATGCAAGCCTGCGAGACAAATGATAAGGGAATAAGGGTAACTTGTGGTGAAACGAGGTCGGGACTTAAGGCGAGAAATGACCACGTGCAACTTAAAACATGAGTCATGGGGTTGTTGCTATTAGGAAGTAAATAAGTGGGATCCTAATGAAGGATACAAAACTATAGAAAAATAAAGTCCCTTTGTTAAGCTCAAGCACATACAAAATTCAACGGTCAAAAATGCAAACCATTTAAGGTACAAAACCAGAAGCAATATTTTGTAGTCCTAACAAAATGCTTTGGTCATTGAGATCATGTAGTTTTCTAGTCTCCTCTAGAGTTGGCCTCTTCTGAATATCAATGTGAGGTTCTGGAATTGAAGTTTGAGAAGAAACAAATTGAACTGGTCCTTCTGTCATTGTTTTCCCTTTGGCAGCTTTTTCTTTTAGATTGTTCTGGTACTCCAATTCCAGTTTTATCATGCACATCACTAGGGATTACTTCTAGTACATAGAAAGCTCCTTGTCTAGTAACATCCCAACACACTACCATCATAACCCATTTTTTCAACAATTTTTGCCCCTAAAGAATATTTCTCTTTTGCAACCTCACTTAAAAGATTCTATATCCATATTTTACCTGACCAATACCAACATCATATTCAGCAATTTCATAATCATCCTCACCAGCTTCATCGTCACTGTCAAATTCATTGTGATGCTCTTTATTCCATAATTTGCTAAATTCTTCATCCTTTGGGATGTCATCAAGATCTACAGTACTCTTTGGATCACTTAGGTTCTTCCTCATAGACAAGAACTCAATGATTTTGACCATGACCAATTTTGTTCTTTACAAGCTTTATTTAGGTTCTCCAGTATTTTTTATATAGTACATGGTTTGGCAACTCTTGTATAAAAAATTTTCTAGCTCTTTATTGGCACCTTTGCCTCTGATACTTTTTGTTGGTGCAATTGCATTATTTCGACTGAGATTTGATCAAAAGAAACTCTTAACTGGGTGGTTATTTCCTCCATTGTTTTTTTTACCTCATCCGAAGAGTTTTTTTTTTTCAATCTTTCTAGCATGAGTTTACTTTCATGTTGAATTAAAATTGCTTTATTATTACTGAATACAATTCTTTCTTTGATAACATCACATGGGTCATATTGTCAGTGACTGACAAATTTAAAATTATAAATTTTTAAAAAAGCCTTGACAACATTGAATGCTTTTATGTCGAATGTGAACCCTCCACATGAGAAAGGTAACAATGGAAATATTATCTTCTTATATTGTTTTTGGAAGTATATGTGATTTGTACTATTTAGTTGTTGTACATATTCCAATGTAAAAACCCTTTATGTGACATGAATGGGAAATTTGTAGAGTTGTTTTCTTGATCCATAAAATCTTAACACAATATAATCTTCCTTTAAGTACCAATCACCCAATTGTATTTCTGATCCCAATTGAATGTTATTTCTACAAGACTTGGGCAATCGAGGCATTGAAGTATTTATAATTAAATGATATAATGGAGCCAAAAAGTGCTAATAGATAATAGCCTCGGTAAGATAAATGATTGAAAGGGAGATAAATGAAGTCTCCCATTCAATCATCTATCTCATCGATAGATAATTTCAGATCTCACTGATTATTCCTTTATCTGATATTTATGTTATCATTGCTCTCCTTATTCTATTACAGCATCTATCAATTATGTTACTCATGCAAACTGATGATTAAATTAAATACAAACTATTAAACTGATAAACCGATAATGATCGGGTTTTATTCTAACCCCTTGATTCATTATCGGGTTACCATTTTAATAGCCATCAAATTTACATAATGATCGGGCTTGATGAATTGAATGGTTATTGGGCTTAATGCATTACCACCAACTAACTAATGTTATCGGGTTAAATGAATTTCTAACCAACTAACTTAAGTTATCGGGCTTAAACCATTTTAATTGCTACTATATATATTAATCGGGCTTAAAGCAAACATTGCCACCGATTAATATTGATCAGGTTTTATCAAACATTGCTACCGATTACCATCGGCCTTGTTATGTTGTATATTGACAACCAAAATGATATCCGTTCATTTGCATATGTTATGGCACCGATTAGCAATCGGTTACGGAGGGACACGACCAAGGGGTATCTTGGTCGGTCATGTCCAAAGGACATGATCGATCAAGGTACCACTTGATCGGTCCCCTCCATGATATATATACACCGATAAAATATTGTGGAGAGTACATAGAAAATATTAATGCTCTCTCTCCACCTGCAACAAAGAAAAGAAATCAAATTTATTATATTGTGAAATAACATATACTTGAAAAGAAGAATTACATTGAATATAACTTGCTCTTTGAATTGAAAATTGAAATACATTTACATGGTATCAGAGCCAAGTTAAATCGAACCTGAGGCTATTCAATTTTGTGGAAAATTCAAGACAAGCATTTATCCAACATCATATTTCTCCAAATGGACAACACTATCAGATTCGAAGATAGACTTGAAGGAGGTGATAACATCTCAGCATGGAAATTCAGAATTAAAATGATTCTAAGAGAAAATAAACTTGAATTATTTGTAAAAACTAAAAATAGAGAACCTGAGACTGAACCTGACAAAGCGGCATGGATAGAAGGAAATGAAAAGGTTGTCGAGATCATAGTTGATGGGGTGAGGAATAATATAATGCCCATCATAAAGAAACATGAGACGGCCTACAACATGTTCAAAGCACTTGAAAATATGTTCGAGATCTCCAATGCAAGTCGACCGTTGGCTTGAAAATGAGAAATAAATCATATAGCTATGATCAAAGGGGAGTCAGCCAATGCTTACTTCATGCGGATATCAACCCTAAAGGATAAACTAGCAACCCTTGGATATGAGATCCAAAGAAAAGAGTTAACACTCATTGCTCTAGATGGGCTACCTAGTGTGTGCAACACATTCATCTAAGGCATCAGTGCAAGGTCTAAATATCCAAAGTTTGAAAGGTTAAGAGATGACTGTCTCCAAGAAGAATCAAGGTTAAATAAGAAAGGAATAAAACAAAAGAATATAGATGAAGATCTTCAAGTCCTAAATACAAACTCTAATAAAAAAAGCAAAAAGAAACAATTTAGGAAGAGGAAAGGTCGTCAAGGCAAGAACGCCTCCAAGAAGGATCTCTCACATATTCAATGTTACAGGTGTGACAAATTCGAACACTATGTTGCCAAATGTCTGGAAAGAGTCAAACAACAAGCCACATTTGCCAAAGCAGGAAAATCTAAAAGGGAAGATGACACTGAGAAGTGTGTACTCTACTCAGCACTTACAAACCAAGCATCAAACAAGGTTAACTCTTGGGTGATCGACAATGGCTCAGCCAGACACATTACAGGGTTTAGAGAAGTGCTAGACTCCATGATAGAGGAGAATGATGAGGAAGTGAATATCAGAGATGCCTCCACACATCCAGGCAGAGGAGTTGGAACCCGCACCATCAAACTGAAGTCAAGCATATCATTGCAACTTAAAGGAGTAATATATGTCCCAGACATCAAGAGAAATCTAGTCTCTATATCAGAACTAAAGGATAATGGGTACAGAGTGACCTTCATGGACAATAGAGTGTTGTCTTGGCCAAGGAATTCATCTATCAAGAAAGCTAAAACCATTGGTCAAAGACAAGGCTACTTGTATGAGCTGTGTACAGAGCCCAACCTAGCCCTAATCCATGCAACTATAGATGCTAATGAAGTTTGGCATAGAAGACTAGGTCACCTAAATTTTAGAACTTTATCATCAATGGGAAACCTTGTCATAGGTCAACCTAAGTTAAAGAAATATCTTTCAGGGGCATGCAAGGGATGTACCCTAGGTAAAAATACTAAGGGTGTTTTTCAAAATAGTACTAGAAAAACAAGCAAAGTTTTAGATTTAGTTCATTTTGATATATGTGGACCTATGTTCGTACCTTCTTTAGGGGGATTTTTGTATTATGTAATATTTGTTGATGACTACTCTAGGAAAACTTGGATCTACTTTCTAAAATATAAATAATCAAAAGAGATCCTTAATAGATTTAAGGAATTTAAATCACTAACAGAAAACTACTCAGGAAATAAAATTAAAACCTTAAGAATTGACAATGGAGGGCAATACACCTCAGATTTTTTTAAGGATTTTTGTAAAAATACTGGGATTAAGAGGGAGCTTACTATACCTTATAATCCTCAACAAAATGGGGTAGTTGAGAGGAAAAATAGGACAATTGTAGAAGTTGCAAAAGCCATGATTCTTGATCAGAATCTAAATACCAATCTTTGGGCAGAAGCAACCAGCATTGTTGTATATATACAAAATAGATGTGCTCACTCCCATCTTGAAGATAAAACCCCTGAGGAAGTCTTTACTAAAACAAAGCCAGATATTAGCCACCTTAGGATATTTGGGTGCCCTATCTATATTCATGTACCTAAGGAGAAAAGAATAAAATTAGAGCCTTCTGGAAAAAGGGGAATACTTGTAGTGTTCCATGACAGATCCAAGCACATTGAGATTCCATACCATTATGTGCGAGATATGGTAGACAGGAATGTGATTCAGTTGGAATATATTTGTACAGGAGATCAGACAGCAAATATTCTTACCAAACAACTTTCAAGAGTGAAGGTTGAACACTTCAAAAAAGGTTTGGGTATGATAAAAAGGTAATTTGCTTTATAATATGTACTTACATATAAATAAGATGTTTAATGTGTAAACTTGTTTGTCGTGTTAGGACTTTTATGGGTTCAACCCCCTGTGTTCATTTCTAAGAGGTGGCGATCTCTCATATAATGAACACTTGTATCTAGACATTATAAGGTAACGATCTTATAATGATCAAACCAATTATCATGTGTGATTTCTGGTATGTCATGGATGTGCCATGATTATGTTGTGGTAAAACATTTGGAAAGATGTTAGTGCACATACCACAATGTGGATAAGTTGAGAATTTAAATATTCTCATGTGTTTATCCTTAGTATTGCTTATTTTGCAATATTGATATCACGTGCTTAGGTGATATCATGTCATCACAAGGTGATGAATTTCTTGTATCACGTGTTTAGGTGATACTTCTTGTCACGTGCTTAGGTGATATGGTTACTTGTATCATATGTTTTGATGATACTTCATGTCATGTGTCTAGGTGATATGAACCCTTGGAGAATGAGATTATAAACTATATAAGGAATACTGGTCATCAAGAGAAATGTGATGCTAGACACTTTGTCTGTTATTCATCTTCCCAAGCTAAGAGGGAGTGTTGATACATAATAGCTTTGGTAAGATAAATGACTGAATGGGAGATAAATGAAGTCTCCCATTCAATCATCTATCTCATTGATAGATAATTTCAGATCTCATTGATTATTCTTTTATCTGGTATTTATGTTATAATTACTCTCCTTATTCTGTTACGGCATCTATCAATTATGTTACTCATCCAAACTGATGATTAAATTAAGTGCAAACTATTAAACTGATAAACCGATAATGATCTGGTTTTATTCTAACCCCCCGATTCATTATCGGGTTACCATTTTAATAGCCACTGAATTTACATAATGATAGGGCTTGATGAATTAAATGTTTATCAAGCTTAATGCATTACCACCAACTAATTAATGTTATCGGGCTAAATGAATTGCTAACCAACTAACTTAAGTTATCAAGCTTAAACCATTTTGATTGCCACCGTATATATTAATCAGGCTTAAACCAAACATTGCCACTGATTAATATTGATTGGGTTTTATCAAACATTGCCACCAATTACCATCGGCCTTGTTATGTTGTATATTGACAACCAAAATGATATCGGTTTATTTCCATATGTTATGGCACTGATTAGCATGTGGTTATGGAGGGACACGACCAAGGGGTATTGGTGTAGGAGCACCTAGGACTTAGGCTCATATTCCTTCTAAAATTTTGGCTTGTACTCACCTTAGCCAAGTCAGGTTTCTAATAAGGACTCTAGGAGGATCCAAAGTGTGTGTGTAATATTTGGTTTGAGTCAAGTGTAGGCCTAGTTGAGTTAGTTTTCTTTCTAAGTTTACACTTTGTGAGTAGGTGTTAGTTTGAGTAGTTAAATTGCCTTCTTGATGGTCAAAAGAAGCATAACTTGTTGAGAGCATTAGAGAGGTTTAAAATAGTCTTAGGAATGTTGAAAAAGACATGAATGATGATATGTGATAGGTTTCCTAAGTTGGAAGGGCAAGATTTGAACAATTGTAAAAGATGTCATGACAACTTTTCAAGTTGTCATGATAAAATTTATCCTAAACTAGCTAGCGGTGAAGTTAGGGTTGAATCACTGCCCTAAGATGCCTCCACACATGGAGATGCCTATATATACCCTCTTTTGTATGGAGACAAAGGTTAGATGCATGGTATTTTTGAGTTTGACAATCTTAAACTACTCATTTTCAGACTGTTAACACTGTTATCTTCTATTTTTGCTTTGAACAGTCACTAGAAATGGATTGAAACCATTGTTCCAAGATTGGTTCTGGGTTCCTTTTTGTTTCCTAGTACTATTCTATCAATTTCATGCTTTGTTGTTAAGTTTTGTTAGTGTATTTACTATTTTGTTCCTAGATGGCCAATTTTGGCTTGTAAATAGCAAACTATGTAAAAATGGGTGCCCCATAAAATCCCACTGTGGAAACTTCATAGCCTATTGGGACATGGTTGGCAACCCTATGTATATTGTATATATGTATGGAGGAGCACTGAAAACAAAGGAAACTATTGTTACCACCTTGTCCTAGGCGAGTCTAGGAGCAACTCGGCTAGAGAAAACAAGGTGTAAACTGGATGTATAGTGCAAGGGTGACTTCAAAACCTAAACTATAGCATTTGACATTGAAGGATAGGTCCATTCAGAATTCTAGTTGAGAGGAGAATCTTTGACAACCTTATTGCATAGCCTTACCCCTTTGTTGAATAGTCACAGCCAATGGAAGCCTACAAACCCTAACAAAAACCCCATTTTTTGGGTTCGGGCACTTTACGGCAAGTTGGGGGACTAAACCCAAAAAAATATTTTGAGGATTGATGAGTGACTAAAGAATCACATAACTTATTGCAGGGTCTTTTGGACCGATTCACTCAAAACCCTTAAAAACCGGATTTAGGAGGCCTAATTAGGGCTCATCCTTGTAGCCCTATTTCTAAGCAATTTTATAAAATCGGTAAGGGAATTGAAGATTGAAAAACCTAAAATGAACCTAGTTGATCTCATTTCATGGTAAATACCACCTCCACACCTCTGCAATATCCCATAACAGTATGGGGGTGAAAAGTGAGAAGTTGACAAGTTGTTGTCAAGGTTGCAAGATTGAGTATATGAGAAGCATATTGAATTGGTAGAGTTCCTAGTCAAAACACGTGTTGCAAACACCTAAAGATTGGCAAAGAGAGAGTCCTAGTAGAGATTGACAAGGACTTGGAGGTCTTGAAGCATAGCTAGACCTGGTGAGGTTGGTGGAATTGAGCAACACCAACTAGGTGAAGTGTGACCAAACTAGTGGAACCCTACCAAATTGGTATTAGAGCCTACAAGATTTGGGCTAGGTAAAGTTGATGTCCTTAGAATTGGAAGAGTCTGTTGGAGACAAAATGGTGACTAATGCAGAGTTCGCAAAGAAAGTGGATGATCAGGAGGAAAAGAATAGGCTCCTGAAGGAAAAATTGGCAGAATTGGAAGGTAAGCTTGGTGAAATTGAAACCAAGGAAGATGAAGTGTTGGTAAAGGTTGAAGGAGTAGGGGGAAGGGTAGAGAGGTGTTAGAAGTAGACAAAGTACCTGAACCTGATCCTATTTTGGAACAGGAACCTTTCCTAAAAACATTGAAAGCCTTGAGTGGTAAATCACTAGAAGGATTGCCATTGTTCACTGGTAAGATAGAAGTAGAAGTGGTTCTATAATAGATAGAGGGTATGGAGAACCATTTTGAATGTGAAGGCATAACTGAAGCTCAAAGAGTCAAAGTGGCCAAGTGTAGGATGAGGGGAGCCGCTCTCACATGGTAGAAATTTATGCAGGATGAGAGGAAGAAAGTGGGTAGAACCCCCATCTCTTCTTAGAGAGGGATGTTAGTCAAAATCAAAGAAGCCTATCTCCCTGATGACTATAAAGTGCAGATCCATAGGAAAAGACAAAACCTAAGACAAAAAGACCTTGATGTAGGTGGTTATACGGAGAAGTGTCACAAACTTAGTCTTAAATCTCATGTAGTGGAAGAAGAAAGCCTTAAGGTAGCTAGATACCTAAATGGACTAAAGATGGAACATCCAAGAAGAAATTAGTCTATTGAGCCCAAAGACAGTACATCAAAGCTATCAACTTTCCCTTAAAGTGGAAGAAAAACTGAAAAGGAAACATGATTCAAGTAGTAGCAGGGGCAGAGGTAGAAGAAAAGAAAATAGAGGCCATAGGGGAGGACTTGGAGGAAGAAATTATGAGCAAAGAACACAAGGTGAGTCTAAACTCACTGAGCATCAAGAAGTTGTTTCAAATAGAGGAGGACCTAGTAGAGGAAGGGGGTCAAATAGTGGTTTTAGAGGAAGGTCTAGTGGACAAGGTAGAGGTTCATCCTATTTTACAACAATGAAATGTTACCATTGCACTCAGCTTGTTCATCCAGCATATAGGTGTCCAAAGAAGGGGTCATCATCACAAAGTAGTGAGAGGAGAGTGATCTAACTTCAAGAAGAGACTTCAAGCAGCAAGACTTCAGAGGTTGCCTTAGAATCAGAGGTAGGTGACAACCTAATGATAAGAACAACTTTGATAAAACAACTTGTCAGAGAAGAGCTTATCCAAAGGAGATCATTATTTAGGATCAAATGCAAGATTATGGACAAAGTTTGCAAAGTGATAATTGACTCAGGGTCAACAGACAACATTGTGTCTGAAGAGGCAGTGAGTAAGCTTAAATTACAAAGGATACCTCACAACAAACCATATAGGGTCACTTGGTTGAATAAAGGCCAACATGTCCTACTCAATGAGCAAACATGGGTGGATTTTACCATTGGGAGGTATAAGGACAAGGTGCTATGTGATGTCCTGCCTATGGATGCATGCCATCTTCTATTAGGAAGACCATGGCAATTTAATAGACAAGCTATTCATGATGGAGCCAAGAATGCATATTCGTTCAAGAAAGATGGAGTTACATTCAAGATACAATCTATCCTTGAAGAAGGTGAAAAGAGAGCAGCAGGTCCTAATATCCTTTTGGTAAGTGAAAAACAATTCTTGGAGACACTAGAGGAAGGTTTGCATTAGTGATGAAACCTAAAGAGGAAGACAAGAAAGAGAAGCCAAATTTGCTAATAGAGGTTCAAGACCTATTGAAACAATTCAAAGAGCTTGTGAGTGATGGTCAACCAGCCACCTTGCCTCCTAAAAGAGCCATAAGCCATCAAATTGACCTCATCCCTGGAGCCTCATTACCTAACAAAGCAGCCTACAAAATGACTCCCCAATAAGATGTTGAAATTGCTAAACAAATTCAAGAGCTCTTAGACCAAGGCCTAATTAGGAAAAGCATTAACCCATGTGTTGTACCTACTGTCTTAGCCCCAAAGAAAGGTGGTACATGGACATTGTGCACTGATTCTAGGGCTATAAATAGAATCACCATAAGATATAGGTTCCCAATTCCTAGAATAGAGGACCTAATGAATTGTTTAGGGGAAGCCAAATACTTTACCAAAATTGACCTTAAAAGTGGATACCACCAAATAAGGATTAAGGAGTGTGATGAATGGAAAATAGCATTCAAGACAATAGAGGGTCTTTATGAATGGCTTGTAATGTCATTTGGCTTATCAAATTCCCCAAGCACCTTCATGAGGCTCATGAATGAGGCGTTGAAGGACTTTATAGGTAAATTTGTAGTGGTGTATTTAGATGATATTCTCATTTTCGGTAAGAATAGGGCAGATCATGTTTAGCATTTGCAAGTTGTACTTCAAAGATTGTATGAAGAGAAGCTAACCATAAACTTGGACAAGTGTGAATTTATGAAGCAGGAATTGATTTATCTTGGGTTTGTGTTGTCACATGGAAATCTCAAGATGGATCCTAGAAAAGTTGAAGCCATAGTAAATTGGCTGACTCCTAAGTCAGCAACAGAGGTGAGAAGCTTCCATGGTCTAGCTCAATATTACAGGAAATTCATTAGGCAATTCAGTGTTATATGTGCACCAATGTTGGACACTATTAGAGGTGGACTAAAGGCAAAGTTTCAATGGAATGAACAAGCAAATAAAAGTTTTTAAACCTTGAAAGAAAGTATACCCACTCAACCGGTTTTGGTGTTGCCTAGTTTTGAGAAACTCTTCACAATGGAATGTGATGCAAGCAATGTTGCAATAGGTGTTGTCCTAAGTTAGGAAGAAAGACCAGTAGCTTTCCATAGTGAGAATCTAAGTGATGCTAAGAGGAAATACTCCTTATATGACTTGGCTTTATATGCATTAGTGCAGGCTTTGAGGAAGTGGAGACACTATCTCCTTCCTAAGGAATTTGTAGTCTACACATACAATCAAGCTTTAAGCTTCTTAAACTCACAAGAAAAGTTTAGTCACAAGCACATAAAGTGGGTAGAATACATGCAAGCCTACACATTTACAATTAAGCACAAAAAGGGAGAACTAAACAGGGTTGTTGATGCATTGAGTAGAAGACTCTTGACAGTCCAAGAAATCCAACTAAGAAGCATGGGTATTGATAGTTTTAAAGACCTATACCCAGATGATGAAGACTTCTCAAATGCCTATAAGGTATGCAAAGAGTATCAAAATCATTTTCATAGTGATTTTTCTGATTTTACCCTGCAAGATGGGTTATTGTTTAGAGGAGGGCAACTTTGTGTGCCTAGAGGGTCAATAAGAGAAAATCTCATACAAGAGAAGCATAATGGCAGCCTTAGTGGTCATTTTGGAGTCAACAAGACTCAAGAGTTAGTCCAAAGGTATTATTATTAGCCTAGGATGAACAAGGACGTTAGGAAGTATGTGGAAACTTGTATTGTTTGTCAAAAGGCCAAGGGCACATCTTCAAATGTCAGTTTATACCAACCTCTTCCTATACCAAATAGACCTTGGGAGTGCATTAGTATGGACTTTGTAGTGGGTTTTCCAAGGACAAAGTAGGGATTTGATAGCATTTATGTCATAGTGGATAGGTTTAGTAAGATGGCCCACTTTGTACCTTGCAAGACCACTCATGATGCATGTCATATAGCTCATTTGTTCTTCAAGGACGCGATAAGGATACCATGGTTTACCCATGAGCATTGTTTCAGACAGGGACTCAAAGTTCATGAGTCATTTTTGGAAGACACTTTGGCAAAAACTTGGTACCAACCTATCCTTTGGATCAGCCTACCATCCATGAATAGATGGGTAGACCGAAGTGGTTAATAGGAGCTTAGGAAACCTATTGAGGTTCCTTACCAAGGATTATGGTCAGACATGGGATCAAGTGTTATCACAAGTTGAATATGCTTACAATGACACTATGAATAGAACCACAGGCAAGAGTCCTTTTGCGGTGGTCTATGGTCTTCACCCAAGGGGTATTCTAGAGCTAAGGGACTTAGGAAATGCAGCAATAAGGAGTGGATATGTTGAAGATTTTGCTCAGTCAATGAAAGAGGTACATGAATCAGTCAAGCAAGCATTGATGGAGAACACAAGTAACATCAAGCAAAAGGTTGATGAGAGAAGGAAGAACCTACAATTCCAAGTAGGTGATCTTGTCATGGTGCACCTTAATAAGGAAAGGCTACAACAAGGAGTGCCTAATAAGTTGCAGATGAGAAGGTTGGGTCCATGTGCCATTCTATCCAAGTATGGAGAAAATACATACAAGGTGGAACTACCCAAGGATATAGCATTGTCCCCTATAATGCCCCGCCAGGAACCCTAAAGGAAAACAACACAACTAGGCAACTAAAGGGTGAAATAAAAAAAAATTTAAGATTAAGTGCATTAATTATAACCATTCAACGGCTAATAACACAGCGGAAGACTAACACATGATTTCCTAAAGGTTACCAATGAAGATTAATCGTAGATTATATTAACACCATGGTTAATCCAATTGTTCATTTAATTAGATAAAGTAAATGCTTCAGTTCAAAACTACACATACATCTAAATTCCATAATGAAAGAAATCAAAGTATTCCAATGCATTCAATTTTCCATAAATCATTTATACATCAGAACAAAGCAACTGAATTAACATACATTTCACTGACATACTATTACAATATCCATAAATACATGGCTTCCAATAATACCATGGATTACAAAGTTACAATATCAAGGTTACATAAAAGTCTGATACAATGACCACAAGGTCTCAACTAAATAATGATCACGAACAAGAGCTGGTACATGAACCATGAACCAAAAAAAAACCAGTGAAGCCTTTCCTCACCTAAAGATACAATCCAGAACATCCGATGGGAAGTGGCACTACCACCCGACCATGTGATCCCTAAATGGAACCACCCCACCGTACTAGGAGATAGTAGAAAACCCTCAAGCAAGCAAAGTAGACAAGTACGAAAGAAATACAAAACTCCACAAACATCCATGTGACTCAACTCACAAAACACTAGTGACTCTAAGGAGAGAGTGTCATCGCATAGCTTGATGGTTACCATGGTACAGCCTCCATAGGTCTCGGCCCACATCCTGGGTTATCCTGGTAACCTCTCCTGAGCCTCCGGTTCCAACTAAGTCTCATGCGGACCCTACCAATCCTTTCGTGAAGACAAGGTGGTAAGTTTGTCATTCTACGCCTTCTCGTAATATTATGAGCCCTGTACAAGCACTACACCTATGCACGAGGTACATTATCTTAATTAATATTTATTCTACCCACCCCCTAATCAATTATTAGGTTATCACTTTTTATCTGACTTTCGACGAGTTATCTTGTCATCCACTTCGAGCACGGCCCCCACTCGAAAGCCACTCTCTCTCATAGGACACTAACAGGAAAGGTCTCTCTACGAGAACTCTATGGCGAAACAAACAGCCATAACTAATCCGGACACAACACGGGTGAAGGATACACAATCACTAACCCAAGATTGACCATTTGGACAAACACACACAATGGCTCACATCAAAAAGGTTATACAACAACACCTGACCAAGGAGATATAACAACATAGGACACAATGACAACTCAACCGAAATTGCGATGAAATTAAGCTTGACCAAAAACATCATACACAAGATCCTAATACAGGCAATCTTTTATCAAAACAGCCAATAGCATAAATAACTTGCAACTAAAGATTTTCTAGACAATAAGGATTACAACCAGATTAAATAAATCAATTTTGTCATTTGTCCAATAAGTCAAATAAAATCACATAAAAATTAATCTCCTAATGTATTTCCCGACATACATATAAAATCTAAAAATTATAAACTTTTATGATAACACCCATACTATAAATTGATTATAAATATATCAACTCATAAATTAATTTCCTCAATATTAAAATCATACTAAAATAATATAACACCCATAAAACAAAACAACTTTTATATAAACATGTGTGTGTGTGTGTGTGTGTGTGTGTGTGTGTGTGTGAGAGAGATAAACTAATAAATTACTCAAATTATCCAACCCCGACACGAAACCCGAAATTGTCATGTTGCAGTACGCACAGGGAACAAAGAAAGAAAAGCATATAACTGCCGCCACTGTGCACGGTAGCCCATGCTACCACACAGTAGCACATGTTGCCGCCGGTAGCACTGCTACCGCATGGTAGCAGGTACTACCATCCAGTACCACTACTACTGTAGGTGGCTCGCTACCCTCTATTTTATTTTTATTTTTTATTTTATTATTTTTATTATTTTTTTTAAATTAATTTCCTTGCCCAATATAACCATAAAATAAATAAATTTCCAATATCAAGGAAATTCTTTCTCACAAAATTTTATAATTAATATATATATATATATATATATATATATATATATATATATATATATATATTTATTTATTTATTTATTTATTTATTTATTTTTATTTTAAATTAAATAAATTAAATTTTCAAGACCTAAATATCCCAATAAATTTAATTAACAATTAAATTTATTTCTAAAGTAAATAAACCATTTCACACAAATATAATTAAAAGACTACCATAGCCAAATACTGGAACAAAATCAATCAAGAGGGAGTGATTTCTCTGGTAACCCCATTCCTCTCAAATCTTGAAATTTCCATACACAATAAAAATCTTGACAAATTTTCCATAAACTAGAAATTATCTTCAGAAATGGATTTTAACCAAAATCAAGAAATAATCAGACAGGATTTCAAATTTGACAAACACCTTAATACACACATCATTCAGAGAGATAGAAGAATAGAAATATTTTCTTAAAACAAAATCAAAAGAAGCCACCCAACCTGGTATAGCTTTCCTGGAAGAATTTTGTAGAAGAGCCCTAATCTTTCCAATAAATTTCTTCACCTAAATCCTGACATGTTTCCTGTGTATCCTAAAATAATGACATATTCCTCTTTTTAAACTAAAATTTTAGGTTGAATAACTTATTCTAAAAAACCTAAATTAAGAATAAAAACAATTTTATTTTCTTTTCTAATTTTGTAACAAAAGATAAGCCAACATGCAATAATTAAAAATCATTATTCTTTCTTTTCTTTTCTCATGCAAATTAATTAATTTTCTAAATAAAGAATTAAAGCAATACTTTAATTCTAATTAATTCTTTTATTCATTTATTTATTTATTCTTTTATTCTTTTATTTATTTATTTATTTATTATTTTATTTATTTAAAATTCTAGGAAATAATAAATACAATTAATCAAAAAAATTTAAATAAAATATATTTCTAATATCATGCAGCTTGCAACTTAATTTAATAACTTCTTTTAATTAATTAAATTTATAATCTCAATGCATATATAATTCAACTATGAGATAACTCCATAAACTTAATTAATTAATCAAATCCACTAAAACACACACACAAAACAAATATCAAGCAAACACATAAAAGATCAAACGACAAAATACAAAGGCCGAACAAACTGACAAGATGACCAACTGACAACACTCACATGAGTGTAACTAAGTAAAATAGGGTCAACTACTATCTCCTCCACTTCCATCGGAAAATATAAGGCACGCTCAGACCTATGAAGCCAGGTGGAGATGATACCTCGTACCTACCCGGTACTTGTACCTGCAATACCCTGCATCATCGAACCACACATGCATATATACAATATAGAAAACACGGTATACACACCGATGAAGGAGAATCGCGACATTCCCTGTCTCACCGAAATGAGTGAAGGAAAATTGTCCCCTTGCATCCAATACACTCGCAGAAACACAACATATAATTCCACATTGCATAAATAAAGTAAAATGTCAGTACATAGCAATAATCCATAAAATGTCATAAATCACAAGTGTTGAAATACTACAAATAAATTATGCATCTCGTATCCAGATAAAGCATGAAATAATGTCATAAAAATCTGAATAACACATCATGGTAATGTATCCACTAAAAACAAACAATAATAAAGTATGAGTCTAATGAGTTCAAACGAGTAGGGGTACTACATCCCCAGTCTTCAATGTGGCAGACTTGGTTGCTTACAAAGGACCAACTCCAGGTTCAGATTACAGTCACTCAGAGGTATCAGATGATGTAAATAACCTTCAAGTACTAGCAAAACCAAATCCAAAGGCTAAAAAGATAATGAGTTCAAGGGTCACTAAAAAGACTAGACACCAAACTTATTGGTATCACCTAGTTAAGTGGCATGGGATGGATGATGCAGAGGCTACATGGGTGCCTGAGACAGATTTCAATAAGTTCGGCATTGATCATAAATTGATCCCAAAAGAGGTAAAATGACTTCTTTTTGTTTGGGAGAATGGTGCAAGAGCACCTAAGACTTAGGCTCATAGTCCTTCTACAATTTTGGCTTCTACTGACCTTAGCCAAGTCGGGTTTCTAATAAGGACTCGAGGAGGATCCAAAGTGTGTGTGTAATATTTGGTTTGAGTCAAGTGTAGGCCTAGTTGAGTTAGTTTTCTTTCTAAGTTTGCACTTTGTGAGTAGGTGTTAGTTTGAGTAGTTAAATTGCCTTCTTGATGGTCAAAAGAGGCATAACTTGTTGAGAGAATTACAGAGGTTTAAAATAGTCTTAGGAATGTTGAAAAAGACATGAATGATGATATGTGATAGGTTGCCTAAGTTGGAAGGGCAAGATTTGAACAATTGTAAAAGACATCATGACAACTTTTCATGACAAAATTTGTCCTAAACTAGCTAGCGGTGAAGTTAGGGTTGAATCATTGTCCTAAGATGCCTCCACATGTGGAGATGCCTATATACACCCTTTTTTGTATGGAGACAAAGGTTATATGCATGGTATTTTTTAGTTTGACAATCTGAAACTACTCATTTTCAGACTGTTAACACTGTTATCTTCTGTTTTTGCTTTGAACAATCACTAGAAATGGATCGAAACCATTGTTCCAAGATTGGTTCTGGGTTCCTTTTTGTTTCCTAGTATTGTTCTATCAATTTCATGCTTTATTGTTAAGTTTTGTTAGTGTATTTACTGTTTTGTTCCTAGACGGCCAGTTTTGGCTTGTAAATAGCAAACTATGTAAAAATGGGTGCCCCATAAAATCCCACTGTGGAAACTTCACAACCTATTGGGACATGGTTGGCAACCCTATGTATATTGTATATATGCAAGGAGGAGCACTGGAAACGAAGGCAACTATTGTTACCACCTTGTCCCAGGCGAATCCAGGAGCAACCCGGCTAGAGAAAACAAGGTGTAAACTGGATGTATAGTGCAAAGGTGACTTCAAAACCTAAACCATAGCATTTGACATTGAAGGATAGGTCCATTTAGAGTTCCAATTGAGAGGAGAAGCTTTCAAAACCTTATTTCATAGCCTTACCCCTTTGTTGAACAGTCACAGCCAGTGGAAGCCTATAAACCCTAACAAAAACCCCATTTTTTGGGTTCGGGCACTGTACGGCAAGTTGGGGGACTAAACCCAGAAAAATATTTTGAGGATTGATGAGTGATTGAAGAATCACATAACTTATTACAGGGTCTTTTGGACCGATTCACTCAAAACCCTTAAAAACCGGATTTAGGAGGCCTAATTGGGGCTCATCCTTGTAGCCCTATTTCTAAGCAATTTTATAAAATCGGTAAGGGAATTGAAGATTGCAAAACCTCAAATGGACCTAGTTGATCTCATTTCATGGTAGATACCACCTCCACACCTCTGCAATGTCTCATAACAGTATGGGGGTGAAAAGTGAGAAGTTGACAAGTTGTTGTCAAGGTTGCAAGATTGAGTATATGAGAAGCATATTGAATTGGTAGAGTTCCTAGTCAAAACACTTGTTGCAAATACCTTAAGATTAGCAAAGAGAGAGTCCTAGCAGAGATTGAGAAGGAATTGGAGGTCTTGAAGCATAGCTAGACCTGGTGAGGTTGGTGGAATTGAGCAACACCAACTAGGTGAAGTGTGACCAAACTAGTGGAACCCTACCAGGTATCTCGGTCAGTCATGTCCAAAGGACATGATCGGTCAAGGTACCACTTGATCGGTCCCCTCCATGATATATATACACCGCTAAAATGTTGTGGAGAGTACATAGAAAATATTAATGCTCTCTCTCCACCTACAACAAAGAAAAGAAATCAGATTTATTATATTGTGAAATAACATATACCTAAAAAGAAAAATTACATTGAATATAACTTGCTCTTTGAATTGAAAATTGAAATACATTTACAAAAAATAGTCTACAAAATATTTGCAGTTCCTTCTATTATAATGCATTCTTATCTTAGGGGTCCACTCATATACTAGAAGTAGATCTAATGTTCCTGTCATACCCCCATACTATGAGTCTTATTGAATGTAATCTAAAGTTTGTTGTCCATTTCCATAAACTTTTGACTATATTTTTGTAGAAATAAATAGCACAAGTAGGTTTTGAACCTGAATGTCTTAGTGGAACCTCCTTTAGTCTGCAAATTATTTCTACATAGTTTTTGCAACATGCTCAATAAATCTATATTTAGCAGGTGGATTTACAAAATGAATATTATATACCAATTCAAGGAGGCTTGCACCCACAACCCCGTTACTATCCAATCCAAGGAAAAATGCTAACATCGAGAAAGTATTTTGAGCCCATGATTCAAAAATATCAATACTATAAGGAGGCATATGATCTTGTGGGAGTACAATGCCTTCCAATTTTATTTTTTGAGAAAATCATTTTTTTGTTGTTGACTGATCCCTTCATACTAAATAGCTAGACTTTCAAGGTCAATGGGGACTACTCCAAAATCTTCTATAGTAAACCTTAACAGTTTACCAAGTCCTTTTGCAATAATGTGTAACACTACTTCCTAGCTATCTTTCCTACGATTTCTTTTTCATTGTCATCACTTAGTTATTGCCATTATAAATTTTGGGCAAGGAAATACCTTAGGCAACATCATGCGACTCAATCCACTCATCCAAAATGCCCTCTAACTAGGGTTTGGTATTGTTTGACCATGTACCTTGGCGGTGGCCTTATTCTCAGATGAATATCTAAGTGTTGAGGTAAGATAACCATAGATTATAGGATCATAAATATCATGGTACTCATCATTGAAACCTTGGGTTTTAAGTAGATTGAAATAGTCTTTTTTTTTACTTTCTTATTAATTTTAGGGTTACTACTACTGTTGGTGGTAGACATGCTTGTAAACAATCAACCTTGAACCTTAAGAAATTAAAATTATAAACTGTCTGGAAAGCCTAAACCTTACCCATAATTTGAATAATCGAAGAGAAATTTTGAAAACCAAGTCTAATAAGAAGAAAAGCCTCATCCCAAGTGCTAAGTCCCCACTCTCTTCTCAAATTTCAAATTTATTGAACAAAACGTATTCGTGATGAGACAATGATCATTGCCACTAATACATATTATATTTACACATGTCAGGCAATTATTTTAATGTAACGATACCCACATTACACGTAGTGGCGACTACTTGCCTTTTTAGCATTGTAATTTAAATATTCAATAGCATAGTAAAAAATAGTAGATTTATTTTTTACGTTAAATATTTTAATTAAATGTATTTAGAAATCATAACAAGTAATTGTATGGAAATAAATCTAATACTATAGTCTGTGAAAATCTCAATTACTATTATTAATATTCATGTCAAAATTAATATTAAGCTTAACCATATTGTTATATTATATTTCATTTATAATATAAATAGAAATCCTAATATATATAATATAATTTAATATTTTTTTAAGCAAAATAATGAACAGATATGATATCTTCGGTGTACTTTACCTATATTCCTCTAAGTATATGTAATAGTTATGCTAGTTTAATGTTTTTGTTATATAGGACTTGAACACAAACACATCTCTCATTCAAATAGAGGGAGTAAACACATGTGATGAGGTGGAACAGTATCAAGGAAAAAGAATGGAACATGTCGTGAGCATATAGAGTTGCATGGATAAAACAACAAAAATGTACTAATAAAGCTGACAAAATATCTTTAAAATCCTACAGAAATGAAAAAAGTCATAAAGAATTGGCAATTTCTAATCTATATACACAACTTCTCTCCAATACAGTGTCATGTTCTCGAATCCCAATGCATTAATATTGACGTTGATTGTCCTTGACTGATGTTGACAATGTATTTTCGAGTGTGATTTTGGACATTTCAAATTTTCAAGGATTTGAAGAAATCAGATCAAATATATTTTCAATACAAAATCATCACCTTCATGTCATGTTCTCGAATCCCAATGCATTAATATTGACGTTGATTGTCCTTGACTGATGTTGACAATGTATTTTCGATTTTGATTTTAGACATATCAAATTTTCAAGGATTTGAAGAAATCAGATCAAATATATTTTCAATACAAAATCATCACCTTTATTTAATGATCGAGTACTTAGTTAACAATAACAATTGAAACTTTCTATAAATAGGGATGTGGAGTGTGATTGGAATCATCCACATAATGGTTTTGAATGCAGTATTGGGAATTTATAATTTTGATAAGAGATTGAAGTCAATAAGGATGACACCATCCTATTATTGGGGGTACTATAAATTCTCCTACCTCCAGTTATGTAGTCTTAGAGGAAAAGAGAGACTAATTCCATTTAGAGTTAGGAAGGGCAGAATTGGAAAGAATCTGATGGGTAGAATAAGGTAGGAGAGGCTCTCAAAAAAGTGTTATGGAATATTAATGCCATATTGCTCTCTTATGGTGGCTTGGTACCGGTAGCTGCTAACGATACGACTTTTCGTATCACTAAAGCTACTTGTACACCTGACAAAGAAATCCATAATAGAAACCACTCGTACTAAAATAGGAACTATGGGGCTTTTATGTAACTTCAGGAATGATGTATTAAGCATCTTTTGAGGCCTTACGAGAAGGTTGCAAAGCCCTATTTCATATCATTACTCAAGGTCTCTACTGCCTTATTCTATCATTTTAAGAGGTGAATCAGAACACTTGTCACCTTGGTGAACACTTGTAGTCTTATACCATTAAACCTCTATGGTATTTGAATTGGCGGCAAGTGTAGTTGAAGGTGAAGGTGTCAATTGAGGAGGACTATGGGGCTTTTATGCAATATTGGAAAGGACTATGGGCCTTTTTATGCAATATAGGAAGTTGAAGCTTTGTATTAAGTATCTTTTGAGGTCTTTTTGGGGTTATTCATTTGCACAATGACAAAGGAGTTGTTTTGTTCTTATTTTCTCAATAAGGGTTACTATTATTATTGATGTGATGTTCATTGTAAATGATTGATCTTGATAGTTGATTTTATATTTTTGATATGATTGGTGATGTTGATTGTACATGACTAATCTTGAGTTGATATTTTCAAGGTGATTGTCGTCATTTCCAATTTCAAGGCTCTGCAGAATCCACATCGAGATATATTTTTATATGTAGTCATCACCTTTAATTAATGATGGAGCAGGGTGAACTCACAATGTTGGTTCCCACTTTTTGGTACATCCTGATTTTTGTTAAAATCATACATTTTTTAGACAATATAATGATTTAATCTTTAAAAGGTCCCATTTAAAGTAATTAATTAAAGACAGTTACATCAAAGGCTCTTAGATCAAAATTTCTTGGATAGAACCTCTCTACTTCTAAATCATACTTGCAATGGAGCCTCTTTTACATATGTCAAATGCTGATAAAAAATCAATTTTACATTAGCTTTTGGGGGGTCAAATGAATTCATTTAGAGGGTTTTTTTTAAGTATTTAGTCCTTATTATAAGATTTCTAAATAGTATAATTTTTAATATATTTTTATTTTATTTCTTATAAATGTAGGTTTCTCACCGAACATGAACTTCTTTCTTCAATGCATTGGGAAAAATACTAAACTAATTGAAAAAAAATTGAAAAATATCTATGCACTAGGTATTGATTTCTTATTTCTAACAAAAAAGATAAAATTGAATTTTGATATATATAGAACAAGTTATGTGTTCAAACATACACCTATATCTAAATTATAATTAGTCGGACTTCAAAATTTAATAAAATAAAAAATATTCAACATATCAATATGAAACCAACTGCATGCCATGTTTATTGATGTTACCAACCAAAACTCAAAATAATTAAGTTTTTATCATTTATAGAAGAAAAAAAACGTTATGTGTTTCGGGATGCACATCACTCTTAAAAAAAACTATTTGCTGTAAAAAAATACTTTTTGAGGGAGATAGAAAAATCAATAATTTTTTATTCAAAAAAAATTGAAAAAAATATATTTAGAATCTACAAAGAAGATGTTACAAATCACTAGTTTACATCATCTTCAAATTCTTTACGGTTTAAAAGTTATAGGTGTCGGAAAGTGAAGGTTTTTTTCAAAATGTTCATCTAAGTATCAAAGTTGCTCAAAAAGTGGGAACCAGTATTGTGAGTTCACCCAGTACTTTGTCAACAACATAATTTTCTATAAAGAGGATCATGGTGAGTTTTGAATGCAATGTTCTCATTTCTCAATTCTGATAAGTGTTTGCTTAGGTTAAAAAGTACTAATGATGATGCAAACATATTGTTGGAGGTATTGTAAATTCTCATGCCTCCAACTATGTAGTTTCAGAGGAAAACAAAGACTAATTCTACACAGACTAAGGATGGGTGGAATAAGCCATGAGAGAGGCCCTCAAATAGGAACTTTGGAATTATTACACACTTTCGAAGGTTTCCTTTCTCTACTTCGTCCTCTATATTTCCATCCTTTTCTTTCTTGATGGCTTGATCTTGTACGAAGATGTTGGAAGCAGTTTTTCTATTAGTAAATTGTTTTTCTTTGTCATCCTATTTTTTTATAGATTCATCTTTCCTAAAGATCAGGGGAGAAAGTTGGTTGTCACAACATTGAGTTGGTATTTTGGGAATGTTGATGGATCCCTAAACCCATAACATTTGTAGCAAATTGATATCAATTATGTCAATTTGTAATTCATTTGAAACTTCATAGATGTATCATGTACCGTCTATCATTGCAATTCATTATTAATACAATTAATGGTTGTGCTATTGTTGTTCTTTGTTATTCATTTGCAGTAAATAGTTATTTGTTTGTTGCAATTGTCGTGTGCTTTATTTGGAGCATTTATTTATTTAATTTTTCAGAGGACTTTAAATATCAATGCCTTTCACCAATGCATCCATATATATTATTGCATAACCCTACTTACAGATCCACATTATTTAGTGATTCACCCAAATTCACTATAATTTTAATAAAGCATTTGATCTGTTGGTGATCATAAATTGTATAATTTTGAAGGAAGTGTCTATAATTTGAATATTACTGCATAACCCTACATATATATCCACATTATTCAATGATTCGCCCAAACTCACTGTAATTTTAATAAAACATTTTATCTATTACTGACCGGAGATTGTAGGATTTTGAAGGAAATGGCTATATCCTTGACTAATAAACTCTGAGGACTTTGAGAACAAATAGTTCTAACTCTAAAACTAGAAACTTGTAATAAAACAAAACATAAAAACAATAACTTCTTTGATTTATCTGAGATGTGTCAAGGCTGATAATACTCAACTTGATCAGTGCCAATCCATTGGGCTAAAGAATCTACAACTATAGTAAAGCACATAAAACAACTGCAACAACTACAATTAGAAACACCCACTCCTCAGTGATAAATATCAGATATTAATCATAGCATAACAATGAGTCAACAAGTCATACTTGTTTCCAGCATGAATTCCACAAAATATTTACATCTAATTTAAGCATTTTAATCTTCTACTTTAGAAGTGAAAATCAGACACACGTTAGCAACACAGTGCAAAGACAAAATCAAAAACCCTTGATTTTTTATTTCATAAGATTTTGGAGTACAATACTGGAGACAACTTGAGAATCATTGAATTAGATTTCAAGATTCCTAATTCAAAATTTTAAAAATTGAAAATAAGAGAGAAGAAGAAAACAAAGAAACTAGAGCACTTCCAGTCGATATTCCTTGGTATGTTGGAGCAGTGTGATATGTCCCTAGTATCCTTTATTGTCTAGGATGCTCCTTGAAACTTACATCCTTGTCATCCTACTCTCAAACTCTGATAGAGAATCCATGTAGGCACAAGGATTTCTCACAACCTATGTGTCATCTGCCAAAAAATCCACCATCATAAGTTCCAACATTGTTTTGATCTCAACCTTGCACTCTAATTTTGACCTAAATATCCTCTTTCCTTTAGAATCCTTTGCTTCCTTATCAAACAGAGGGGGCATGTGAGAGGTCACCAAACTTTGAAAACCTGAAAGCTCATATTTGATCAACTTTGTATGGTTCCTATGAGTAATGAAGATATGAGTAAGCACTTTCTTCTTTCCCTTCATCTTAGAAATTAACTCATGCAAACAAAGAGGGGTTGGCTTGATAAAACCAATCACAAGAGCACCGATCATCTTGTGCAGAGATGAGAGAGAGCAAGCTATAAATCTATGCCACTTCAAGTGGGATCTATAAAACTCCAACAATTCCCTATGCTCATCCCAAGCAATATCTGCATGATCTATAATAACATCAAACTTTGAATCCAATAAAGCATGTGTCATCTTTGTGATCGCCCTCTTCTCTGTCCTAGCAGTATCAAACCTTAATTGATCAACCTCATTCTTCAACTTGGAAATTTCAATCCTAGTTGTAGATAGGCCATTCCTTAATCCCATGGTGTCCTCAAATGAGTAATGTTGAAAAGATAGAGGCCTATACGTCGGTCCTGAGTACAATTGTCATTCAAGTTTCTTTACTTTGTCCTTTAGGTACTTGTTCTCTTCATCAGTCCTCACTGCAACCTTGTGTGTAAACATAGCTACAATTACAGACATGTATGCTGCCTCTGTGGTTGATGTACCTACCACCCTTTTAACAATTAGACTACCATAGAGTCTCATCCATTTCCTAAATCATTTATGGTTTCTTTGTTACAAAGGAAAGACACCACATAGTAAGCACATCCAAATAGTCATCAAAAATTGTCCCAAAGAATAACTTTTGTGTGTCCTCAAGGTCCAAATTCTCCAAATCAATGTCATGTCTCCTCTGTAGATTATCAAAAGCAATTGTTGAGGAGATATCCAAGCCCTCCAAGAGTAATATCCCACTCTTTTTAACTATTTGCTTCCCCATCTCTGGAGTCATGCTTGCCAACTACTCTTTTTCTTTCATCCTTGAGTTTTCTTCTTCATTGAGTTGGTCAAGTGGTATAGCTCTCTTCTTTTGCATTTCCTCCACCATGTTTCTAAGTACAAACTATTGGAACTCCCTTATATGGATGAAACTATCATCCCCCATCAATTCTTCACAAGCAATGAGTCTTATATCGTCAATAAGATCTCCTCCCAATCTGAAAGCATCAAGGGCCCTATCAAAAGAACGGTCCCCAATCCTTACTCCAAGTCTAGTATCAAATCTATGAAGGGGCATAGGAGGCTCAACTTGGAAATCAAATCCCTCATAGGATTGGAAAGGTATCTATTTTTCGAAAGACAAAATATTCAGTGGGGTTACTACTCTGGGGCTCTTAAGGACAAAGAGAATTTGCTCACCTGATGAGGAAGAAGCAACCATAGGCCTTTTTGAGGCTACTTTGTCAAATGACCTTGGTGGTAGTAGTGGTGCCACCTGTAAGGAAGGAAGAGTGTGGAAAATGCCTTCCTAATGTCAATTTCTTAGAGAAGTGAAGTTGGTGAGTGTTAATTTGAATTACAGCAACTAAGATACACAATACAAGATAAACAGAGAAACATGAAAAACACAAACACAGAGATGTACACCATATTTCACGTGGGAAAACCCTTATGATTGAAAAACCCACACACCAAAATAATCCCTTGTATTACAGTAAAACTATTACATACAAGTTCCAGACCTTTGATCTAATCTCTATTTAGGGAGTTGTACAAAAGATTGCAATCTTAATCATCTTTTCATTTCAGTTTTTTAACAGAATTACCAATCGATTGCTACAATCCTCTTTAGCACAATGATAGAAATCATCACCACACAATCCAACCACCTGCAACTGTTTTTCACACGTTTTTTATATTTCTCTGTTAAAAAATAGTTTGTTTCAGTTGCCCGACTATCAAACTTCCCACATTGTCAATACCACAGACGTTGTCTACATCGCTTCCTCTGAGTCATTCCAGTTTTCACCAATCGTTAGCAGACAATCGGCAAGTCAAAACGAGTCCATCGTGGTCCCCACCAAGTCTCAAAGGTTATTATCATATCACCACTCCATTGAAGTGTAACTCACTAGTTCTCCAAGCTTTTTTCCATGTGATCTCTGATCCCCGATAGTGGGTCCCTCACAAGTCTCTTATCGATTGATCGCACTTTGTCAGATAAGTGACTTTGGCTTCTGAAAACTCATGTTCGACCCATAACACTTTTGCGCGATATTGGCTTGGTAAGTCTCAACCAAAGTTAATGTCATATCGAACTCCTCTTTGTTGCCAAGACTTCAACACCATCATACCGGTATAGCCTTCATTGCCACAAAGTGAGACTTTTATTACCTCCTTCAGACAATACACTGAAATGTTTTTTTTCGCCTAGACCACTATGTTGTCTTACCGACATGGTATCTCATTGGAGAAACAAAGTGACTTCATCCGACTTCTTGGAGTATCTTAGCGACATCGAATGTCACACCGAAACCGCTTCATGTCGGCAAGACACATCAACGGTCTCCCTGACATCGGTAAGAGGAATGACTTCTCTAAACTACCTAGTGGAGTCTTAGCGAACCCAAATGCTATACCGAAATCACTACTTCTCCAGCTGAGTGCATAACATGAAGTCATCAACTATTGTATCAATAACATGAAGGTTATTCAGACTGAACTGCTCATTTCAGAGACCAAGTGCCATTTGTTTGAGATTTCAACCAGTAAGTTTGAGACACCCATTCTCAACACCACCGAGGGTAACTTTGAAACTTCAAAAATAGGTGGAACAATGGATGGGACCTCAGAGCCAAGTGGGGGTGATGGTCAAGATGGGCTATGAGTTGGGGAAACTAGTCCAATAGGGGAACCAATGGACTAAGGTGAGTCAGACTCATCTTGTGCTTGAGGGGACTCTTTTTCTACTACTCTTCTCCTCTCATGAGGCAATGAAAATTGATCAAGGTTTGGATAGGCTTTACAGATTGCATTCATCTTCTCCTCTAGCATTACTTCAATTGCATCCCAAGATGGGACATAAGAATTGCCAACTCCATTCTTCAAATTCTAGAGTATTGAATCGTATACCATCTTTCTTTTTGTTTGAGGACCTCGCCATACTCTGAATCATTTCTACTCAGGTACTCCTTATCCCTTTGATGCTCAGGGCTCTTTTCCTTTGGGCTTTGTACTAACCCTTCTAAATGATAGAATCTATAGGCAGACCGAGGGAGATTGTATTTATTCAAAATACTATCCAAAAGATCATAAGCTCATATATTTATAAATTGATACATTCATATCCTTACTTGAGAGGGAAGGAGTGATCCCTTTTTATGCACTCCCCCGACTAAGGACTTCTCTGCCTTAGATAATTGATACATTATTTCCAAAAAATCAACCTTATCAGGTATAGTAATAGGAAGAAGTCTTGGAGCAACAAGGCTACCAAAAATTCTTATAACATTGTGGTCTTTAAAGTAAAACCATGCCCCCAAATTGTGGTCAATCTTATTTTTTGGGTCACGGTCCTTTAGCCTTTAAAACTTCTTAGCCCTCTCACTCAAGCCCCATGGCACATCCCCTTGAAGAATAATCAATAACTTTCAAAGAAAATAATTTTCAAATACAAGATAATTTGATCGTCCAGAATGCCTATCCCATAAATATGTTCATTCTTGGACAGGGATGGCCTCACCCTTAATCACTTGTCCAACCCTTAGGTCTGGGTGTCAAACCCTAAGACCCTTTAAAAGAAAAATATGCATAAGGATTGATAATACCTGAAATTGGAGATAGGGACCAGCTTTGAAATTATAGACTTCCTTATGTATTTGTTCTGCTAGCACACTTGCATAATCAAAAGGCCTATTATGATCCATGTTCTGAATGTCCATACACAAGACTAGCATCCAATTAGGAACGAACAATTCATTGTCAACACCAAAGACTTGGCATGGAGCAAAGTATGTATCCTTGAAATAACCAATGAACAAATCAATGTTATAAGGTGTTTGATCCCTTGGGGTAAGGGATTTCTCGTCCCTCTTCAAATATGTTGGCCTAAAAGTAGGGATTCTGCTTCTATAAAGTTCATCATGAGACTTCTACTCCTTAGCCAGTTCATCCTCATTTAGAGGCCAATCCTCTCTTTCATCCAACATAAAAACCTCCTCAATTGGTTTCTTATTGACAACAACTAATCTTCCTCTATCCCTAGCAACAATTTTCTTCACGTTAAGTCTATAGTTGTTGGCAATTGTTGTGACCAAGTCAACATTCACAAAAACATTAGGGACAATTAGCCTTCATGGGTTCAAATTCTAGATATTATAAACTAGAACTCATTCCTTCTTCTTGTTATATCATCTTCTCCAAAGGCTAAAACCAGAGGGTTCCATAATTGGATCTCTGTAGTGAGTTGAATAGTCAATCAAAAATCCCTTAGGCCTGGCACCGACCTTAGCTCTATTTTTTGTTTGTTCATCCAAGCAATTGAGAAATTATTTCATCAGAGATTTTCCTCTTACCTTGGTTGGCTGATTTAGCCATTCCTGTTTTTAGGGTTTTGATAAATATAGACTAATTAACTGCAATTAGGGTTTTCAATCTAAGCAATGGAAATTAGTATAACAGTACTCAATTAAGAAAAATTGTGGATAGTTTTCAAAGTGAAGCGGGACATAAAAGCATGAGAGCACTAGGATAAACACAACATTTACCCTCAATAATAACCCTACTACATGAGAACGTATCGTAGAGATAGTAGAGAATAGAAGAATTATCATAGTACGTAGAGTAAGAACAAAGTGAAAGGATCTAACCAGGAATTCAACTTATAATGGTGGAATCGATTCATTAATTGTAGGCAAGTAACTATTTGGTTTGTGCAAAGTGGTTCTTATAATTCATATTTAGACATTGTGTCAACAACTATTTAGTTGTTTCAGGTGGCGACCAATAAAAAAAAACATGTCATCAAGCGATCCACCTTTATGCAGTTGCAGACTTATCTCAGGATCGAGCATCTTTCTTTAGTTGCATAGTAGTGCACTGATCATATCTTGTTGTCTTCTGGTAACATGTGCCTTGTTTAAAGTCCACCACTTGGTTGACTTTGGGGTTGCGAAGTTAGCTCATATGAGTTCTTTGGGCTAATTGCACAACTGCGCGATCATTTCTATCTATTGACAGCCTTTGGTATGATCCTTCTTTTATTCCTCTGACTACAATGAGCCTTGTGTGATCGATTGGACCACCACCTAGGTCTATTACACCTAGAAACATTTTACGAGTCCATGTATATTAATATGTTCGCAATGTGAGTTGTCATACCACATCGACAAGGCAGGCTTGCGGACTTAAGGTTGTCATGCATCTTAGGCTATTTGCACAATTGCACTCAAATCTAGGTCATTGATCAAAGACTAAGATGCATGATTTTAAAACATCGGTGACTTTGACCATGAGCTTGTGGGCTTATGGTGTAGTCACAGCAGGAGTAAGTCCTCAAACAGAACAATCTGGACCGTCAAATGAAACACAACATAAGAAACTCAACATGATGGAGGCAATGCAGAATCAAAATTATATTATGTCAAGACTTCAAATACAATCGGTCGGCAACATGCAGGCTTACAAGATACAACACACAGGTTTGATTACAAACATGCTCAAATACAGTATCCGAGCTTAAGCAAAAATGTGAGCCATCTCTGGACCTTCTATCTCTATCTTACTTGCCAAAACTTGTGTCTGTCAGCTTGATTACATTGATTTATATGATATTCATAGCTTAAGGATGATCTGTGTCATCCCTAGATGGAACAAATGCCAATGAAGAACATGTAACATGTAAAACAACCAAGTCGGCCTCCGCCAAAGGAATCCCTCTGGAAATAACATAGAATGATGTGTGGACCCCAAGGGAAGGTCGGTCACAAGCCAAGGAACGTTGGAAGCAATGAAATTAGGCTCCATAAGCTACGAAAAAGACCCGCAAGATTCTCTGCTAGCAAATAGGTCCAAACGGCTCCGAAGCTCTAAGCTAGAAAACTATCCCAGATTCCAGAAACAATAACTTCCCAGAAAAATATCCAAACGTCCCGCAAACTTAGGATAATGTAGATGAACATGTCCACAAACAAAGTCCAGCTCCACAAGATTTGATAAACAAATACAGCAAAACGCAGAAAGAAATACCGAAACTGCAAAACAAAAAGAAAAATTTATTTTTTTTGGTTGATGCAAGATTGCCAAGGACTAGGGATGCTCTTGCATCAGCTTAACGCTACCGAGCACTTTTTACTAATCGTGCAGTTGTGCCTGAGGTTGAATCTAGGTCATAGATTTGGACAAATGTGCACAATTGATAACATATGGGTGAAAAAGTAAAGTGAATACGCTAATAGTTGGGGCCATTCAAACAACATTGTAAAAGGCATAAGTTAGAACTTAGACAATCGAGAACCGCCTGCAGGGCTCAACTTAAAAACAAATCGAGGCAAAAGAAAAAATTTAATACATAGGCTCTACGATTTAGGGTTTAAGGTAATAAAAGGAAGCAAACTAAACCTGCATTTATACCCCAAATCCAACAAAGCATTTATTTACTTAATTATTTCAAAGGACTTTAAATATTAAGGCCTTTCACCAATGCATCCGCGTATATTATTGCATAACCCTACTTATAGATGCACATTATTTAGTGATTCACCCAAACTCGCAGTAATTTTAATAAAGCATTTAATCCTTTCCTTTAAAAATAAGAAAGCCATACACATGAAAATTACTGATGTGCATTGTGTATACATTAATCTTTCCAGAAAATTACACTAATTCACTAATTTCATGGCACATTCTAAAGACTGGTAGAAGCTCTATAAAATAAATTTGGCTCTCTGCCTAGGTAAAATCCTACCCCCAATTTGTGTGTCTCAAAAGTCAAATCCTAAAGCCTTTGGTTTATGTTTTGAAGTTGACTTGTGTTCCCCCGTTGCTAAATCTTAAGTTACAACCTTCAAGGGTTAGCGGTCATTCAAATACTGGCACTGTCCCCTAGTAACCAATGGATCCGATAGTTTTAATTTTTAAGCTTAACCGGAATTGAGACAATTGTCACATTTTTAATCGCATCATGGAAGGATTTAATATCGCAACTTTATGAAAGCGGTCCCACCTCTAGTTTGGTAAATGTAGTATTTTTTTTCTAAAAATAGATGTACGAGTATTCACGAATCAAGTCCACCGTCAGATCATCAAATATCAACGACGAAAGTTCAATTCCGGGCCTAAGCTCTGACAGAACAAAATTTGTACAAAGCATGACTGGAATTCAGACAAGTGTCATTTTCTATTGTATCGTGAGTGCCATAGCGATAAATTAAAATTAGTTGAGCCACGAGCGTTTGAAGCCCTTTCTCATGTGGGACCCAACCTTTAGCTCCAATTCTAGGCCTAAGCTCTAACAAAACAAAATTTGTACAAAGCTTCATCAAAATTTGAGACAAGTGTCACATTTTTTTATCGCATCGCGCAAGGATTTAATATCACAACTTTATGAAATTAGTTGAGCCATGAGCGTTTGAGGCCCTTTCTCATGTGGGACCCGACCTTTAGCTCCAATTCTAGGCCTAAGCTCTAACAAAACAAAATTTGTACAAAGCTTCATCGAAATTTGAAACAAGTGTCACATTTTTTATCGCATCGGGCAAGGATTTAATATCACAACTTTATGAAAGTAGTCCCACCTCTGGTTAGGTAATATCACAAATTTAATAGTAATGGTACGGCAAAGGTCTTGGGGGATTATCAAAATCTTATGAATTTATCCCAAGTGGATTAAGAGGGTGGTCATTCTCTAACATGGGTAGATGACGATCATTTAATGACATGTTAGTGTGACCTAACCCATGCAAGTTCTGTTTAAGGGTTTTGAATTTGGCGAAGGCAGCATGTTGAGCTTTCGTGCTAGTGGGTGGCATTTCTTTGTAGCTACATGAAAGAAAATTTCTTGCTTACTACTCCCTGACAACAATTGGCTTTCTTGGAATTGATTTCTGCAAAACGACTCAAGGCCCTTTTCAAGTTTCAGGATGACGCTTTAGTGGAGATTATGGAGACCTTGTTGGGTGATACTTTCCTGCATGTGAAACACACATTCTGCGCCAATGTTGACATTGTGTCAATGGTGGTTGCCTGGGGCTTGGAATTGGGTCGTGGAGAGGAGATAAAATGGCTCATGAACGATTATGTTCATGAAGACTAGACTCACGAGTTGGGTTCAATTCTAGAATGGGCAATATCGAGCGCGCGCTTTGATATCTAAGAAGGGGTTGACGGTGATGAGGAATTGCATGAACTGGTCCCCTCCATGCAGTGGCCTATCAGTGAAAATTGGGACAAACGGTGAGCGCAGGCGGCGATTGGGTGGGATGCATTACAATTTTTTCTACGGGAGAAGATGAAAGAGCTGAAGGAAACTTCACTAGTGGTGGGCAAGAGTTTGGGCGGTGCAGGGAAGCGGAAGAAGACAGAGAAGGTAGCGACAGAGTAGGGTAGTGAGTCAGGGTTGTGTGTTTAGTTTGTCTACGTATAATGCTCAAATTTTGCATGATTTTTGTCTGTAATATTGAAATTTGTAAAACCTTTCAAATATTACAAAATGCTTCCATTTCCAGCCATTTTTGTGTCTAGGGTTAGTCTATAGAATAGGGTTTCCCCTATTTTGTGCATTTTTCAGGGATTTGTATTTCTAATGTATGGAAGGAGTTATGTAGGGGGTTAGGAGTTGGGGTAATCTGTAGAAAGAAAGCATGTCCCTTTCTTCCAGGAAATTTTGATTCGAAAATGTAATATCATTTATATTATTAATAAAACCAAATATTTTAATAAAACTAATCTAAAAACTATTTACCATTCAACAAGAAATATAAATTATTATGATTTGATATTTTAAATCAATTTTTCATTCATTCTACTAATTTGTTTTTATTTCAAAAAAGAAAAATCTTTACAGAATTCATATTATTAATTATTTTTGGGCTTACTAATTTATTTAAAAGTTCGTGCTAAGATAGTTTACAAGTTAATTAACTTTAATAAATAATGTCAATTAATTTTTTTAAATGGTTTGATTTAAAGTACATAATTATTTTTATCAATGATTTGGAAACTAAATTTAATTCTTAACAATAATAAATATAAAAAAGTGTTATTGTGTAAAAGAAACTTAAAAATTTATAATTTATGTTTTAAATATTTATTTGCTTCTAAATGATTTAAAAATTCCAAACTCCTAAAAATTATTAAATAATTTCACACTCTTAAAATTACTTTTTGTAATTAATCCATCAAATTGGTTTGCATAGAAGTGATTTTTTTTCCACAAGGTATAAATATAGCATATTTTCCATTATTTTTTGTTATGAGATAATAGTATTAAGCTTCTCTCAGTTCATAAAATGTCGATTATTTTTTATTTTATTTTTATCAGCAAAAGGTCGAAGTCGAAACTACTATATTAAGAGTATAAAGTTTTACATAATTTGCAGAATGGTTGAACCAGTTCCAGACCATTTATCCACCCAGAAACCTAGATAATTACACAAAATATTTTTGAAGTAACTCCCAGATAGCTTAGCAAAATTGTCATGGGGAGTAAAACGACATAGAGACCAAACTAGACTGTAAACAAGTGAAAAAGTGGAATAGTAACTATGGTGCTACCAGTTACCTAGAGACGGTGCTTTTCGCTTTAACATCCAAGTTTGAAGGAGTGTTGCACCTTCCAGCCTAAGTCTTGCAACCCGAATCTCCTCCTTTCATAATGTCCTCGACCCTCCGAACTCATGGCTTCCATATCCTCTTCATCACTGGAGTCTATCCATTCGCCCACATGTAACCACTGATACATTCACCCCCTTTGTTTTGCAAGATACATAAAAGATTCAACATGAAGCAAGCATTATGCATAATACCAAATTTTCTAATTCTGAAAACCTTCACTTCCTCAATAACCAAAACTCGAAGCCAAGGCAACGATTTCTCATCCCTAATGATGACATTGTAGTCTTTAGGGTATGGGATAGAGAGGTCCTCGTAAATGTTTTTCATAACCTTTTCAAGTTCCCCAAAAAAGCTTCCTTGAACAATTTCAGACACAGCATCACAATGTTGCCCTTGGGGACATCTACATGTAGAAGGGTGGCTATAAACATTGTTGGTATCTTTGTATTCACTCTGTATTTATTCTTTGTGAAGAGGAACTCCTCTCTAAGTATCCTTCTTACTGCCCTAATGATCAGACAATGGGAATAATAATTCAGAACCTCTAAGAACCTTTTGTCCATAATTTTTCCTAAGAATGTCGCCTGCCTCTTATTGGCAATAAGGTGTATTGGGGACTCCATACCAACTAGCTCTTGACTCCTATTCTCCTCAATTGATAAAATTCCTCTACAGAGATGTTGTGTAAATACCCTATCTGCCTTTTATAGAAATTAATGTATCTCGCCCAATTTTTTGCATGTGATATTAATAAATGCTCCATAACATTTCCTATCTCCAAATCCTTCAAATCCCACCATCGTAATTCCATTTCCTCTAGATTTATTTCTTTTATCTTTTGTTACCAATTCCACCAACTTAGGCTCAATATTCAACCTTCGATCTTCAACTTTGCTAAATTTAGATAGCGGCAACCTCCGTATGCCAACTACTTCGCATGTGAGAATCGCTCATATTATCTCCTCCTTTGAATTTTGACTTGCAAAAGTACATTCATGCAATCATGCAAGAATTAGCAACTTTTGAAAGTTACCAAATGAGTTGTACTCGATGAGCAGGTAATGACGTGGCAGACATACTATCAAAATGGGCTTTAACTTTTAATGATATTAGAGCAATGTGTATTAAAAATTATCATAATCTCTCTTTTGATCCGTAACATCATTGGCACAATGTCACACAATTGCAGCATTTATGAGTGTTTATTGGAAGGTGGATGATGGGACAAGGGTATTTTGGTGGTTTCAAAAGGTGGAAGAGGGTGGTTTTTGGATGCAAATAGATGTGACGGGGGCGTTTTAGAGAAAGGTGATGGAGGTAAATTTTATCTTGGTTACATCCCAACAACAAGTGACATTTTTGGGAGCGGTCTCTGCAAATAGGCTTAAAAGTATTTTCAAATTTGCTAATGCGAAATTTGTGCAAGTAATGGAATTGTTGATGGGGGAGATTTTTCTGCAGACAAAGCATCGATATCGAACAAACATGGATATTGTTTCCATGGTGGTAGTGTGGGGGCTAGACCTAGAAGAAGGGATGAAGACAATTAAATGGGTCATGTAGAAAATTGTGGAGGAGGATTAAACTTTTGGGTTGGAGTCAGTGTTGGAATGGGCCATTCCTGGAGCTAGCTTTGACATCGGGGAGGACATTGATCGTTTGAATGCGGAGGAGGTTTACGAGTTAATTCCTTTCATCTGTTAGTCGATTGGGACCAACTGTGAGGAGAGACGTGTTGAGGCCTTAATTGGGTGGGAGTCTCTAAAGGCGTATCTCTGTCAGAAAGAGGTAGAGGTACAAAATGTTGTGGTAACCATTGACATGGGTGTCAAAGGTAAAAGGAAGCGGTCTAGGAAGATGCAGCCGAAGGCTACAACCAAGAAAATGTGAGCAGAAGCAGATGAAGTGGGCAAAGATTGGGGAAGGTCTCTTTGCTTTTTGGCCGTTTTGAAAATGTAATTATTTGTATTTATTTTTTGGTTTATATCAAATATTTGATACACCAAAAAATTGTTTTATATTTGAAAATAAAGATAAATATTCATCAACATTTTCTACTGATTTTTGCTAATTTCAAGAAATTCGCCAACCAAATTTATATTGTGTTTCAATAAAAAATGAAAAAATCACCAATAAAATTAAATGTTTGATCTGTGAGTAACAAAACATTCTCCCATATTTTACACCATTTTTAAGGGGGGTTTCTTAAAGTTTTCACTGCCTTCATCTCTTTTAAATTATTGCAGTGAACTCCTTAGTTTCCTTCCGCACTTTATCCTTATCCTCCTCTCTCATGTTCATAAGGGTGTTCACCCTTAGTTTTGTTCTCAACTCTTGAGAGTTTCTGAGTGTAATCTTTGTTACTTCATCCTTGGTCAATGTGGAATCAGCTTGTATAATGGCTTGTTCTCTTATGGTAGCTTCTAGCTTAACTGCATCTTCTCTCTTCTCTATTAAAGAATCTACAAGGCTCTTTGGCAGCTAATCAAGAATATCACTCAAATGGCTTGTTCTCTTATGGTAGCTTCTAGCTTAACTGCATCTTCTCTCTTCTCTATTAAAGAATCAACAAGGCTCTTTGGCAGCTAATCAAGAATATCACTCAAAAGTTAGATTACATATCATCATATACATAATGATTTCTTTCTCTATGATCTCATGATTGTATAATGGTGCATCCAGATAAAGTTCAAGTGTTATTTCTGGCATTCAAGTGCATTTAGAATTACATCCACACTAAAATGATCTTCTTCAGGATACTCTAGATGAATCTTCTTTGTATTCTTTGCTTCTTTTAATTTTCCTTTTCGCTTGTCCTTTCTTTTGGAAATTCCTTATTCTTCAACATGCCTGGTTTTCTTTTCTCTTCTCTTCAATTCAAAAGCCTTCATTTTTTATTCTTATTCTTCATCAATATTAACTGCCTTTATCTTCTCTCTTTTAGCTTCTTTATTTCTTGGTTTCTTCTTCTCAACTGCCCAAATCTCCTCCTTGGTGGTGTTTGCTTAGTTTCGAAAGGTGTAGGAAGTGTGGCAGGAGAAGTAGCAGACCTTCCAAATTTCCAATCCTTCTTGGCTCTTATGGTGATTGTGGGGCATCAGCAGCAGAACGAGATCCCTCAACAGTACCTCTAGATTGTACACCTCACTTATTTTTCCAAATCACCTTTCATTTTCTCCAATTTCTCATCCACCTCCTTAATCAAATTATTTGATATTTCTTCATACGTACCAAACCTTTTTGCACTAAGGTCTTTAAGCTTATTGACCAAGATGTCAGCATAAGCCATCCACTCAGGTCCAAAGACATCATATGGCAATTTTGGAATCTATGAACTTCTAGGACAAGAGCCTCCATGTAATAGTTGTCCTTGTCAACCATGAATGTAATTAATTCCTTGATCTTTCTACTACATGTGTTGGTATCCTATACCTCATTTTCATCTCTCTGAAAGGTTTTAAAGATGCCCCAATAAGTTTTATCACTAGCATCACTAGCCTTCCCATTTGAAAAGCTATGGATATGATCTCTAATTTGTGTACCAGCAGAAACATCTTTTATCCAAACCATATTTTTTACCCCAGAAAATTATTTCATGAAATATAGCATTAAACGGGTAATTAAAGATTTATACCAGAATTGATACTTTGTTTCCTTTTTCTTGTGTAAATTCCCTATCAGTTGTTATTGTAGTAGCTCTCAAAGATCAAAATCTTTACCCTCCTTCAGCATTTAATATGCGGTATGTATGGTAGTTGTAGAGGTATAACCCTCTCTGTTAGCGAAATACATTTTATAGGCAATGCCCAGGCACATACCAAACTTCCAAATAAACAATATCATCTATTGTCGGTGCTCTTTTATCAAACTTGGCTCTGATTAATCTTATTACTTCATCATTCTAAACTAGCTTAAACAATACTGGCACCTCTCTGGTAGAGAACAAACTTGTTACTTCCCTCATAGCTTCTTTGGTAATCATATAGGGTTGATCCCACTAGATGAATTCCTCATGAATGCGACTCAAAAAAATCTGGATCATCTCTTCTTCATATACTTCCAAGCATCCAATTTATTTTCTTCCATGCTGACATATTCTAGTTTCAACATAAATTGATCATCCAACAAATGATTCTCTCTAAACTCTTCCATTTTCGTATGACTGTACTCATCCAAGCGAGCATGCATGTACATGTAAACATCATTAGTGAATTACATTGATAGGCACGTGAGAAAATGCACTGACAGTGTCATTTGTAGTAGATTTGTATGGCCGCTTCTTAAAGATAGGTCTTGGTTTGTCCACAATGTCTATAACCTTAGGACTAGGCATTTTCAACTTTTGAACTTAGAGTTTGCAAAAAATACTAAACAATACTTAGAAACTCAATAGCTAGGGTCTGCACATGGATGCACTTGCAAATTTTCTTTGCTCAACTCCTCAATCACTCTTAAATGCTTTGAATGAGTTCAAAAATTACAAAGTGTTGCATAAATACCTTCTTCATCTACCTAATAGTTCTCCATTAACATAGTTTTATAAGATTTTAGCTACTCTATCATATCAACAACTTATTAAACACTCAACAATCCTCTGCAAAGAAAGCATTTACTCCTAAAATCTGACTAAACAACTCAATATCAGTACACCATCATGTCCACGTCATCTTTGACCATTATGTTGAAGATTTTAGCATCTATGCTTTGCAGGGGGTTTGGAAAATCTAAAAAATTTAACTCCCCGTGAACAAATACCATATACTTTAGTTTTTGGAAGAACCATCTGCACCATTGTGAGGTACAGATCTATCCTTCACATCGTTATAAATTTTCCATCTTCCTCTTTTCCTATTTTACGTCAATCTTCTTCTGTCGAGTAGAAGATCTCAACTTCTTTCCTTTACCAAACCTAGCAAAATGTCATTGTTTAATGCAATTACAACATGCAATACCATGTTGTGGAGCATCTCCACTCTTCACATTGGATCTATAGTAAACAACTTTACGGCCAAACTCATTGCATGTGTAACAGTAACCATTCAAAGTGAGCATTTGTAGCATCGTTCATATTCATGAAACCATTCCTCATCATTCTACTTCTACACTCATTTGCTTTATGGCCAAATTTTTTGCAAATACATCACTGGCTATTAAATGGTTGAGGAGGCCTAAATGAGTTCATGTTCATTCTACTCCGTTCAACAACCTTATGTCCAATCTTATTGCAAGAAAATCAATTACCATTAAAGATTGAGAGTACCTACTCTGAGCAGTTTAATTTTGAGTTGAATGTATGTAATTCTTCCTTTTGTTTCGGACTTGAGTGAAGTTGTTCATATCTCCTTCTATCTTCTTGGATTCATCTTCTGCTTTTTCTTTACCTTTCTCATTCATGTCATTAGTCTTAGAGATTTCTCCCTTTTCAAAACCAAATCCACAATTGTGGTTTTTAATAATTCAGCATCTCATCAAGCATATCACTACCACCTTTGAATTTCAAACCTTTCTCTATTTGTACTTTTGCATCCCTCGATTCCTTTCTCAGAGCAACAATGTCTTCTTCAAGTTTGGTAGATTCGGTAGTTTTATAGTGAATTTTGGTCTCCAAACAATCAGCAACTTTCTTCCCTTCTTCAACTTGAATCTTCAAATTTACTATATCATTTTCTACCTTCTTGAGTTTACCATCACAATCTCTGCTTCCTACATCCTCATTTTTCAGTTTTATAATTTCATCTTTTGCATCTTTGAGTTTGAGTTTGCATTCATTTCTATCTACAATTTGAGCCATTAGCTTGATAATCATCCTTCCAGCCTTATTGAATTCATTCTTGTATTCTTTACTTTCAGCTCTTGCAACATCTAGATTATCAAGAGAAAACTAGAGTTCCCCTTCTAGATCTACCTCACAATCACTAGGATAAATATCCCATCTTTCAAGTTCCATTGCTTCCAAATCTTCTTCCAAAAGAATCTCACTATTCAGCATCACTCCAAATCCTCTATGTTCAAATGTAGGATCTACCTTAGTTGTTACATTGTTGCCTTAGTAATCTTTCTTTGAAATCAACTATCAAACACATTCAAATGCTGAGAGGAGGGGTGAATCCACATTAACTAAAACTTAACCATTTGTAGACACCTAAAACTGGCACAACTAATTAAATGAATTTTATTCATTTAATCATCATTGAATCGCCTATTAATTAAACTAAGATTTAATTAATATCCCTATTCTTCTAATTAGCCTATTAATCAAATTAATAAACCCTTTTTTTCTAAAACCTAATCCATTAATTAAACTAAGGTTTGATTAAATACCCTTAGCCATTTAATTAGTTAATCTTGTTTATTTAATTAAAATCCTATTTTCCATTTAATTAAATCCCCCCCCCCCAACTTGCAAAATCCTACAAATACAAGTTGCATCTTCCTTTGGCTAAATTAAATCTTTTTAATTTACTAAAATTCCTATTTTCCCTCACCCACTTGCCAAATCCTACATTTCCCACTTGCCCTCCTAATTTCTTCTAGAATCCCTCTAATCCTCCTCCAATAATTAGCCTAATTCTCCTCATCATGTCCAATCCCTAAATTTGGGGGAGTCACTTCCTCAAATTTGGAGGAAGTCTTCAAAATGCATTTAAGACCTTCTCCTTTCAACAAGGTAACTTGTTGAATACCCCCAAATTTGTCCCCTAGACCACTAGTGGTTTTCCTCTTAAAGCAAGTTAGCCTCCAAAGTCTTCAAAAGGCGTTTAATGCCTCTTACAAGCCCACACTCCTAACCCATGATGGTTGTCCACTTGACTATCTTTTATCCTTGCACAAGAGTTTACCTCTTGGACAATAGCCTGCTTCCTTGGATAAAACCATTATCCAATGATGTCACCCTTGAAGCCTTCCCTAATGCTCAATTAGCATCTAATGCTTGCTTAGCATCTCTCAAGCCCTCTCAAAATGACATTTGTCAACTTGGGATTGGATTGAATCCCTCACATGGATTGATAACTTTCAATCCTAGCCCTTGTTGAGATTGCTCAATCTCAACCATCCATTTCTCTATTTTCTCTATAAATATAGCCCATTTCTTCAATCCATCAATCCACTTCTATTGCATCCAATCTATAGTCTAATTGTGTTGTGCAGGTTATCAAGGAGCTCAATCCGGCCATCTTAGTAGCATTATAGCTTAGTTCTTTTAATACATGTTTAGAATATCTTGCTAGCTTAATTCATATCATTTTCATAGCATTCTCATATCTCATCCTCGTATTAGCCTAATTAGTTCACTTAATCTTTCAATTTGGAACTCAGTTCATATCTCCATCTTGCATCTTGCATCTCCATCCATCATCTCAACTTAGCTAGGATCTTAGTTGTATGCATTTTGATCCTAGAATCATCATTCATAACTCGTTCTCTAGGTTGTCATCTTGAGGATCAAGTGCTCTTCCAAGTGAGGGCCACCTTGAATCTTAGAGATCTTTAGAGATAGAGGAGCATGGGACGGGCTTGGCAATCTTGAGATTTCTTGGACTAACAATTAGATTAGTTTTCTTTTTCGATCTATTGATTTCACTAACGTAATGTCTTGTGTGTGTGTGTGTGATTTATGTTTTCTTGCAGGTGCAGGCATCCCCCACATTTTAACCACACACCATTCATTAATCTTTTAACTATTAAAACAAATATGCTAAAGTAAAGAATAAAAAAAGAACATACACCACACAAGAACACCAAAAAATTTAAGTGAAAAACCCAAGGAAAAATAGTGGTGAGGATCAACTCACACTATATGAAACTAATATTACAATATTTGTTTTAAACACACTCCCAAGGAAGCTCACTACTCCCTTAATGGACTTGTAGGCTAAGGCTCACTGCCCTAGGGCAAGGTACAAAAGACTTGCAAACTGAAGATCACTTCTCCAAGGCAAGATACAATGAAATTGCAAGTTGTTGTAGAAGAAAAATCTGACATATCTTGATAGTGCGTATTTATAACTCAAATGCTTTGTCACACAAATTTCGCACACTTCATTATCATCTAATTATCACTGAACTATTTCACACATCTTAACACTTCATATACAATCTTATATCTTCACAAATGATTTATCCTTTCATATATATCCTCTACAACACCTTAAAACATTAATTAGGTCATGTCAAATAGAACTTAACAAATGAAACATGTGACACAATATAGGTTGGCCTCAAATGCATTCATCATCAACAAAAATACTTTTCTAATCAGCCCAAAAATTAAACGAACTCCAAACATGTCTTAACACATCCTTCAAATTCAATAAGATAGGACAAGATCAACCCCAATTGAAGGAACATAACCAATCAGCTCAAATATCAACACCACTCTCAAAATTGTTTAACTGTTTTCCTTCACATCATCAGGTCACCCTGTGGACCATCGTGAAGGATATGCAGATCAACAACCTATTTACAAACATCTCCTGAAGCAATAAAGCATCAAGTGTTGGCACAAAAGAATCAATCCATTGAACTAGTAAACACAGTGAAGATTGAACAAACTGTGTGACATCAACATAATGAATATTGCGCACTAGAGCACCAACACACCTGAAACTCATATTGTTGATCCAATATACCATTCTTAACATATCACCAAAACCACACTATCATACCAATCACCGTGAAATAATGCAGAGCATTCTAGTGAGCCAACAAGAACACCTTACACTAGCAACCTATGATTTCAAGGATAAACCCTTATAACTTTCTATGTACAAATATGAATGTCATGAAAACTAGTAGGAAGACATCTTACATACTCTTGAGATTAACTCTAGAATCGCACATCCAAAGCATACAATGCGGCAAGATGTGGACTAAATTCCCAGTCCACAGCCATAAGGAATCACACTATTCAACACAGACACATTTCTTCAACAACAAAGTATGAAACTAATCTCAAACATCAACCAACTCCATTATTGAACATGCAGACACCAACCAAAGTGACTCCATCTCATAACCAAAACATAAATCATGTGTATCAATACTTATCATGTATCTGGATTGATATAGTGCCATGAATACACCTGATGAACCTTTAGACTGTCTTTTATGTCATTGAACAATTTGAATTGCAACAACTACCCTAAAATATGCCCAACACACATCATCAGACTCACCAATGACCACAACACATATTCCATTCATCTCCTCAATAATAATACATATAGTCAAACATCAGGTTGATATCAATGACAACACATATTGCCAACAAAGGACACACACTAGAAACTAGAGGCTCATCATTATCCTAGATGGATTCATCAAATGGAGAATCAGTAGACTAGATAGTCAAGTGATCACCATTAGCATTCTTCCACCAAGTAGTAGTGCCTTTATGATGCTAGAGAGAACAATCTGTAGCCAAGTGACCAATTGAGAAGCAACGACAAAATCGATAGGGGAAGCCCTCGTAATCAAGTGATTGAGTCTAAGACCAATCCCCAATCATCAAAACAAAATTCTCATAAAGAGGCTTGGATATGTCAATGTCCACCAAAATGTGAGCAAAAGTAGAGTGTATGAAGTTGAATCATCAACCTTCAATAAATGGTCAATAATGTTTCAAATAGCCTCGTAACAACATCCTCCAAAATTAGAGGGAAAGATTAGGAAGTCTAACTCATATCAGGTTCAGATTGAGTTGTTTGGCAAGAGGGTTAAAGATAGTTGTCCAAGGTTCTATTGAGAGTGCTCTCCCCAAGCCCATGACTTACTTGGCACCAAGTTTTTATCCTTGGAAGAAGCAAAGGAAACAATGAGAAAAACCTTAACACATTGGAAGAGCTCAATCTTACTCGCCATGAAGGGCTTCCAAGAATCCAACACCCAATTGTAAAGGTTTGAAAAAGAAAGATAGAGATCAAATAATTTGCACACCAGACCTCTATGTTGGTAAAAGTCCTCATTTTCCACCACATCTTGGCAATAATCACTATTGGGAAGGTTTGCCACGAAGAAGAGAACAAGGCTTTCACTTGGAAGGATGAAAAACAATAGAACTAGCTACATGAGAAAAGTTCCAACTGCCAACAACAGTAGCAAGCCTCAAAACAGGGCACAACTCTCACCCAAAACCCCAAAAATGACCCCAACAAAAGCCATAGGAGAAAATCTCCCTTTTGCAAGAGCAGTAGGACCATTTGAACTACCAAGCAAAGCCAACCTAGAACCCCCCACACTACTAGAAATAGGGTACACAGAATCCTCCACACCACCAAAAAGAGGCAAAAGAGCAATCCTTTGGGAGCATAACAAGCATACAAAGACATCCCCAACAACTAGGGGCGTGATTAGAAAACTCAACTTGTGTCACCAACTACTCAACGACCAACCAACAAAATGGCATGTGCAACAACACCCAGAGTAACCCTAATAGGAACACACACAGAAGATTAATGCAAGAGCATTCCTGGTTCTTGGGAATCTTGCATCAACCAAAAACATTTATTTTCAGTTTATTTCCTATTTTGCAGTTTTAGCATTTCTTTCTACATTTTCGTGCATTTGCTCACCCAATCTTGTGGAGCTAGATTTTGCTTGTGAACATGATTATCTTCCTTACCCCAAGTCCGTGGGACGTTTGGATCTTTATCTGGCAAGTTATCGATTCTGGTATCTAGAATAGTTTTCTGGCTTAGAACATCGAAACTACTTGGACCTATTTTCGCTTTGGCGAATCTTGCGAATCATTTCCATAGCTTGTGAATCATTTTCATAGCTTGCGGAACTTCAATTCATTGTTTCCAACGTTCCTTGGAGTGTTGTTGACCTTCCCTTTGGTCCGCACTTCATGCTTTGGATTTCCCAGAGAATTCTCTTGGCAGAGGCCAACCTTGTGGTTTTACATGTTTCATCTTGTTCATCAGCATTTGATTCTTCTTGGGTTGACATGGATCCCTCTTGAGCATATAAATCAATGTAATCTAGCATGTAATAGGCAACAGGGAGAACAAATAAGATCTATCTAGAGACTTAGACGTTCGGAGTTGACCGATACTGTAATTGAGCATGTATGTATCAGGCCAGTGAGCCCAATCTTGTAGCCCGCTTGTTGCCAGCAGATTGTTATCAGTTTTCATGAAATAATTCATTCAGTTCTGCATTGCCTCCATCTTGTCTCGTTTCTGTTGTGTTTTACTCATGTTGCACGGTCTAGATAGATCTCATTAAGGTCCCTCCTAACCATGACTGCATCAAGTGGTATCAGAGCAAGATTTCATTTCGGAGATTGTGTTGTCCTAAAGATTTTGTTGTGGGGTGGCAGATTGTGGATCCGGCCTGCAGCTACAGAGGACTAGCGTAAAGATGGCACGAAGAGGAAATAGGAATGGTGGAGCACGTGGGAATGCAGACCCTGCTATGATGGAGATGTTGAGAGGAATTGCAGCCCAGTTAGAAGATGTTGAAACAGCCCAGAGAAGAGGTCAACATATTGAAAATGCGAGGGAAGATGAAGAACAAGAAGCAGTGGAAAAACAAGTAGCAAATCCACCAACAAATGATCCGGATGAAGAAAGGTTTATAAGAGCATTGTCGAGGGCGAATACCAAACCACAATTTAGTCCACCGGATTATGATGGTAGATTCGATTTGGATGAATTTTATATTGGATCACAGAGATGGAAAATTATTTTAATTTTGAAGGCACTGCGGAAGATAAAAAGGTCAAATATGCTTGTACTAAGTTGAAAGGTCATGCATCACTTTGGTGGGAACATTTGCAGGTTGATAAACAGAGAAGAGGTAAAGAGAAGATCAAATCATGGGAGCGGATGGTTACCAAGTTGAAATCGAAGTTTATGCCAGTTGATTATCAAGTGAATTTGTTCCGGAAGTTACAGAACCTGAGGCAGAAGCAATCAAGTGTGAAGGAGCATACTGAAGCATTATACGAGTTGACTATTAGATCCGAACATGAACAAGTTGCGAGATATTTCAATAGGTTGTGGATGTCTAAACAAGATGAACTTAGTTTGATCAAGTTGCAAAGTGTTGAGGAAGCTTACCAATATGCCCTGAAAGCATAAGAGAAGTTGACCAAAAGACATGAGCAGAAACACAGAGGTAGAGGTGGAAGGTTTTCCGGAGGAAGAGGAACCTGTACAGATCATAACAAGGACAAGGAAGTAAGCAAGGATGGTAGTTCATACCGGAAGGATGATAGAAATTTCTATCGGAGAAGAGAACCTGATAGTTACTGAAAGGAGGGTTTTGGAAAAGATGACAGAAGACAAGATAAGAGAGTGTTTAGAGGAACTTGCTTTAAGTGTGGAGTAGGACATCATGCTTTTGAATGTAAAAAGGCAGAAAACACTGGAAGAACAACATTGGTAGAAGAAGACCCTACCGGATCAGCTAACAAACCAAAAGATGGAGACCTATTCATGATGAGGAGAGCTTTGTGTCATGTCAGAGATGAAGAGGAGCCCTTGCAGAGAAGGAATTTGTTCAAGACCAGATGCAAGGTATCCCATAAGTGTTGTAAAGTCATTATTGATAATAGTAGTTCAAACAATCTTATTTCAGAGGAGATGGTGTTGAGACATGGACCAGCTAGGACTCGAACCTAGGACCTTCCATACGCTGCTGGAGTGCTCTACCACTGAGCTACTGGCCCCTCTTGGACCAGTCCATCGTCGGTCCAGGTGTGGCTTATTCCAACACCAACACCCCCCCTTAAGCCACACCTCTCGTGTGCTTGGGGCTCCTAGCCTGGACCTGGCTCTGATACCATGTTGAGACATGGACCAGCTAGGACTCGAACCTAGGACCTTCCATACACTGCTGGAGTGCTCTACCACTAAGCTACTGGCCCCTCTTGGACCAGTCCATCGTCGGTCCGGGTGTGGCTTATTCCAACACCAACAGATGGTGAATAAGTTGAAGTTGGAAAAATTGAAACACCCAAAGCCTTATCAAATTGCATGGATTCGAGATGATCATAAGATATTAGTAAGTGAGCAATGTTTGGTGAAATTGAAAATTGAAAATTATCATGATGAAGTTTTGTGTGATATTATGCCTATGGATATTTGTCATATCTTGTTGGGTAGGCCTCGACAGTATGATAGACAGGCAATACATGATGGGAGAAAGAACATATACACTATTGTTGCAAATGGGATGAAGCAAACCTTGTTACCCTTGGAGGAGCCCCTGAAGAGTGAAGTCTGTGCGAATGCTAGAATTTGTCTGGTTGATGGAAGGAGATTCCTGGATGGAATGAGACATGAGAGTATGTGTTTTGCCTTAGTTCCTAGGAAGACTAACAATCTGGAGCGTGAGGAAGAACAACTGGAGGAGATAAAGGAGTTACAGATAGAGTATGCGGACATCATGTCAAATATTGTGCACGATGGATTGCCACCTGTGAGGAGTATCACTCATTGCATGGACCTGAATCCCGGAGCTAGTTTGTCTAACAAAGCAGCATACCGGATGACACCAACAAAGAATGAAGAGTTGAATAGACAAGTGCAGGAATTGTTGAAGAAAGGTTTGATCAGAGAAAGTTTCAGACCTTGTGCACTACCAGTCGTGTTAACACCTAAGAAGAATGAAGAATGGAGGATGTGTACCGATTTCAGAGCAATAAACAAGATCACAGTGAAGTACCGATTTCCTTTTCCTAGGATGGATGACATAATGGATTGTTTGAGTGGAGCCAAATACTACACAAAGATAGACTTGAAGAGTGGATATCACCAGATAAGAGTCAGGGAAGGAGATGAGTGGAAGACAGCATTCAAGACAAATGAAGGATTGTATGAATAATTGGTGATACCTTTTGGGTTGACTAAAGCACCGAGTACTTTCATGAGATTGATGAACGGGGTATTGAAGAAGTTCTTGGGTAAGTTTGTTATTGTGTATTTGGATGACATTCTGATTTTCAGTAAGGCAAAGGAGGAACATATGTTGCATTTAAGACAAGTTTTGCAGAGATTGAGGGAAGATAAGTTGTTGATAATTCTTAAGAAGTGCAGTTTCATGAAGAAAGAATTAGTTTATTTGGGATTTGTGATATCTGAGGATGGATTGAAGATGGACGTTGGGAAAGAAAGAGCGATTGTTGAATGGCATACACTAGAAAGCATTGGAGATGTTAGATCATTTCATGGACTGGCTAGTTTCTACCGGAAGTTTATCAAAAAAATTAGTTCAGTTTGTAACCCTATGACTGAGACAATAAGAGGAGATAGGAAAGAATTCAAATGGACAACCGGAGCAAATAGGAGTTTTGAATTGTTAAAGCAAACAGTGACTGAACAGCGTGTGTTAGCTTTACCAAATTTTAGCAAGGTATTTCAAGTGGACTGTGATGCAAGTGGAAATGCAATTGGAGCAATGCTAAGTCAGGAAGGGAGAGCAGTAGCTTATTTTAGTGAGAAGTTGAATGATGCAATAAGGAGATATTCAGTGTATGATCAGGAATTTTATGTCATAGTTCAAGCCTTCAAGAAGTGGAGACATTATCTGTTGCCTAAAGAGTTTGTGTTGTATATCGATCATCAAGCTTTGCAGTATTTGAAATTTTGAACAATCAGAGTAAGTTGAATCAGAGACATATGAGGTGGGTAGAATTCTTGCAAAGTTACACCTTTGAGTTGAAGCATAGAAGTGGAAAGTCAAACAAAGTTGTTGATGCATTGAGTAGAAGAAGAAATTTGCTGATGGAAATGAGAGTGACAGTGTTACGATTTGAGGAGTTGAAGACCTTGTATGATGATGGACCGAATTTTGCAGAACCTTGAAAAACATGTAGTGAACCAGTTATGGTGGATAAAAGTAAGTGGTTGGATTATTTCATTCAGGATGGGATGTTGTTCAGAGGAGTTCAGTTGTGTATACCCAAGAGTTCTATGAGGGAGAATTTGATAAAGGAGAAGCATAGTCGAGGATTAGTTGGACACTTTGGTATTGACAAAACAGCAGCATTGGTGAGTGAACATTACTTTTGGCCCCAGATTCATAAGGAGGTCAGGAAATTTGTGCAAAGTTGTAGAGTTTGTGAGGTTGCAAAAGGTAGTAGTCAGAATGTGGGATTGTATAAACCTTTGACAGTTCCGGAGCCACCTTGGGAGGACATAAGCATGGATTTCATACTTGGATTACCTAAGACACGGAGGGGGAATGATTCTATATTTGTCGTGGTGGATAGATTCTCGAAGATGGCTCATTTCATACCTTGTAAGAAGACATCAAATGCAGTGCATGTAGCTGACTAATTTTTCAAGGAGCTAGTAAGATTGCATGGATTACCTAAGAGCATAGTTTCAGACAAAGACACTAAGTTTGTTGGTTATTTTTTAAGGACACTTTGGAAGAAAATGAAGACATATTTGAAGTTTAGTTCTACTTTTCACCCACATATTGATGGACAGACAAAGGTAGTAAACTGAAGTTTGGGAAATTTGTTGAAATGCTTAGTTGCAGAGAAGATTAGAAGTTGGGATTTGATTCTTGCACAAGTAGAGTTTGCCTACAATAATTCAATGAACAGGAGTACTGGAAAAACACCTTTTGAGATTGTGACTGGAGTACACCCTAGAGGTATATTAGAATTGAGAGGTATCAGTAATGAAGACGAGGAGTGCAAAAGTGGAGGAATTTGCAGATCATATGAAGGCCTTACATGTTCAGGTTAGGCAGCATTTGGAGGATATGAACATCAAGTATAAGGAGAAAGCAGATGAGAAGAGGAGACATAGGGAATTCGAAGTTGGCAATGAAGTAATGATGTATCTCTAATTACAAAATTACATCACCCAATACATAAATCAATAACTAGACCAATACAATGTCGGCTAAGACATAGAATAGACCCAAATCAAATCCTTTAACACAAAACACCATCAAATAATTCGCCAAGATCAACCGCAACACGCATCATCCATCGGGTTGGCCAAAAAGTTACATAACACGAATAATACCACCGGACCAATAAAATCTTCAATAACGCACACCACAATCAATGCGCACCAATTTCCGATTGGAACATATAACAAGTTGCAGATGAGGAAGTTTGGACCTTGCAAGATCGTGAGGAAATTCAGTTCCAAAAATGCATATGAAGTGGAGTTACCGGATAGTTTGGGGATTTCACCTATATTCAACATTGTAGACCTACATCGGTATCATGAACCGGAATTCAATGAATACGGTATTGCAGACTTGGAGAAGCAGATGCCCCGGAAGGATCCAGATCATATTGAAGACATTTTGGACAATAGGATTGGGCGTAGCACCCGGAGCAACTAGTACAAAGAGTATCTTGTGAAGTGGAAAGACAGACCAGTTGAAGATTCATCTTGGATTTCTCAGGCAGAGGTGGATTGTTTTGGTTTTCCTCTAACCCCAGCAAAGTGAGAGACACACTTTTTCAACAACCCCAGATGTCTGATGAGGAGCATCCTTGGTTCTTGGAAATCTTGCATCAACCAAAAACATTTATTTTCAGTTTATTTCATGTTTGGCAATTTTAGCATTTATTTCTACATTTTTATGCATTTGCTCACCAAATCTTGCGGAGCTGGATTTTGCTTGTGAACATGATTATCTTCCTTACCCCAAGTTCGCGGGACGTTTGGATCTTTTTCCGGCAAGTTATCGATTATGTTATATAGGACAGTTTTCTGGCTTAGAACACCGGAACTGCTTGGACCTATTTTGGCTTTGGCGAATCTTGCGGATCATTTTCATAGCTTGTGGAACTTCAATTCGTTGTTTCCAACATTCCTTGGCGTGTAGCCGGCCTTCCCTTTGGTCCACACTTCATCCTTTGGATTTTCCAGAGGATTCGCTTGACGGAGGCCGACCTTGTGGTTTTACACGTTTCGTCTTGTTCATCGGCATTTGATTCTTCTTGGGCCGATGCAGATCCCTCTTGAGCATATAAATCAATGAACCTAGCATGTAATAGGTAGCAGGGAGAACGTAGAAGATCTATCTAGAGATTTAGAGGTCCGGAGTTGACCGATACTGTAATTGAGCATGTATGTATCAGGCCAATGAGCCCAATTTTATAGCCCGCTTGTTGCCGGCAGATTGTAATCAATTTTCATGAAATAAGTCATTCAGCTCTGCATTTCCTCCACCATCTTGTCTCATTTCCGTTATGTTTTACTCCTGCTGCACAGTTTGGATAGATCTCATTGAGGTCCCTCCTAACTGTGACTGCATCAAGGATAGAACCCCCTTGCTGTAAAGCACAAGGAACAAATATGAAAGAGGAATAGTAGGTGACAAAGGTGCATTTGAAAATTGAGTGTGTGAGAGCGAGCAAAAGTCATTGCCATCGATCAAAATAAATAGGAAGTCATTAAATAATTAATATTACAAGATTTACAAATTGGGTATGTTATTTTTTCTTTAGAATTAACAGTGTTGTGCACCTTCCCTATAAATTTTAGAGAAATGTAACTCACTAAATTCCAGATATTAGTGACATAACAAACTATTTTTCATATCAGTTTGGTCATTTTTAATTTAATTATAAAAAAATAAAAATAAAACCTACTTTAATCATCAAGTATAAAATATAATACATAAAACTATAAATTTTGGTGAATTTTTTTAGTCTTTAAATCTCATGTATAAAAATAAGAATTAATTTCAAGGTTAGCACTAACTAATTACTTAAATATTAAAAATAAAAGATGAATATGTACATTTTCAAACATGCATGTTAGAATAATTCATACTAATTTCAATTCAATAATAGACTTGATTCATTTAAAAGAAACTCTCCTCCAAAGTATTCTAATATAATCTTACGACACAAGAAACTATGGTTTTTAACCTTTCTAATTCTAAAATAAGTTTATCAACTTATCAAATCTACTTAATGACTTTCTTAGAATTTCTAATATGATTTATTACTAAATATATCTGTAATTTACATGCATAATCTAAAATAATGGATTTACAAATCATCCATAATTTTCTTCTTACACAAACAATAACTAGCATCTCCTTTGGAGTTTTTTGAAATGGCAACTCCCGCCCATCGTTGCAACTCTGTTGCGCGTCCCTATGGCTCCTCCCTCGGCCCTCGCAGGTGATGCCAATGCCACCGTGGGTGATGGGTCTGTCCCTACCGTGGTGAGTGGTGTGGCTGTGAGGGAGGCACCTGCGAAGCCTCTAGGTTCTGTGTTTGCTGGGGAAAGGAAGGGTTTTGCTCGCCCCTCCTTTTCCTTAGTGGCGGCTAGGGTTTTTGGCCCTGGAACTACTGCGACCGCTTCTGGTGTTCTGCTTGGTTCTTCGTGTGGAGGTGGTGACAAAGGGTTTATCCTTGTCTCCTGTGCCATCTCTGTGAATTTGAGAAAGGAGACAGAGCTAGATATTGAGCATAATGAGAAGGTTTTTGTTGCACATAACGTTATTTGTCGATTTAGGGGCGTATGGCCCAGTCTTCCCAAGCTGCATGGATGGATCTCCTAGCATTGGGAACTTCTTATTTCTAGTACTGTTCATATCTACCCTATGGCTAGAGGATTTTTTGTTGCAAAATTTGAGAATGCTAAGGACAGAAAGAAAATTTTGTGTGAGATTTTTTTCTGGAAGGATAACTTACCTTTAATGATTAAACCTTGGCACTCTGATTTCAACCCTTTTTCTGAAACATTCAATAAGATTCCAGTGTGGGTTCAGCTTCCTTATTTTCCTCTTCATTTTTGGATCGATTCTCTTTTTCAAGAAATCGGTGATGCTCTTGGTAAGTTTTGTTATTACCTGCATACCTAGCCCCATTAGTTTTCTTATCTTCAAAATATGGGTCCCCCCCTTATTTTGCTTTTTGTAGCTTTGTTTTTTAGTTTTTGCCTTGACACCCCGGAACCCCGGAGTCCCGAGGTGTCCTTTGCCTATCTTTGAAGTCCTACCCCAGAACCCTAGAGTTCCGAGGTAGGCACTTGTTTTTTGTTGTTTTATTACCCCGGCCTTGGAACCCCGGAGTTCCAAGGTAAGCTTTTATTTCTTGCGTTGGTCATGGCCTCGGAACCCCGGAGTCTCGAAGTCGTGCCTTGTCTCTTTTTTGTCATTGAAGCCTCGAAATCCCAGAGTCCCGAAATTCCGAGTTCTTCATGTTTTCTCGTTAGTCAATTCGGTACCCCGGAACCCTGGAGTCACGAAGTTGTGTTGTGTTTCTAACTTTGGAACCCTGGAGTCCCGAAGTTGTTTTGCTTGTTTTTCTTTTTTCACCCCAGAGTCCCGAGGTGCCTTGCTTGTTTTTTACCCCGGAACCCCAGAGTTTCGAGATCTGTTTGTGGTTTTCTTGTTTTTGACTTCGGAAGTCCGGAACCCTAGAGTTTCGAGGTGTGTTTTTGTCTTTCTGTGTTTTCCATCTTGGAAGTCCGGAACCCCGAACTCCCGAGGTCGTGTTTAAGGTGACTGTACGGATGGAATATCGGGGGTATAAATAAAGGAAATGAACTTTTTTGAGCTCATTTGTGCATTCAAGTTTTCCAACTTCCTAGCTCTGCCTCCCGACTTTGCGCCTCCGTATCGCCAAGTTTTCGTGGGTTTTCTTCCGCCAGGTTGGTTGATTTTTTTTGCCATCTTTGTGTTTTCTTGTTTTGATCTTTTGGTTTGTAGCTTAGATTTTCTTTTTTTCGGTTTTTTTTTTCATTGTGCGTGTTAGTGTTCTTCCCACGTCCCTTAGGGTTTTCCAACCCCAGAACCCCGGAATCCCGAGGTTGATCTTTTTTGGGTTGTGCTTTTACCTCGGAACCCCGAAGTTCTAGACGATCCCTTTTGACCCGTCGAATGAACTACTCACCTCGGAACCCCGGAGTTCTGAAGTTCTTTTCTCTTAGGCCACTGTTTTAACTCGGAACCCCGGAGTCACGCGATTTCGGAACAACTTTTGGGCCATCATTCAAACTACCCCAAGACTTCGGAACCTTGAAGTCTCGAATGAGCTGTGCTAACTTAGTCCACCTTGGAACCCTGGAACCCCGAAGTTTCGGATTTATTGTTTTGAGCTTAGTCCACCCTGGAGTTCTGGGTTTATTGTTTTAATCTTGTCCTACCCTGGAACCTCGGAGTCCCGGGATCCATCGTTTTGCTCGGAACCCCGAAGTTTCGGGCCATGTTATTTTAGCCCATCCTTACTCGAAACCTCAAAGCTCCGGAGTTCTGAGGTCAGTTGTTTGAAAAAGAGTTTTCCACCCCAGAGTCCCGAGGTGCGTTATATAATTGATATATTTGATGATGTGGTAGGCTAATTTGTGGTTCTTTCTTGCAGATCGAAGCAATTAGATGGACCCAACCTCCAGCAAGAGAGGAAAGGAATTGGATAAACTCCTCGTAACCATGAAGTACCATTATCAGGGGCAAGTTTATGTTTCAAAACTCGATGATCAAATCAAATGGGTAACTCACACTAAGGTGGGACATGTTGAATTAGAGAATATTGGAACACAATTGGATAAACCAAGGCTAGAGGCTCCTTACAGGAGAATCAAGAGGCTCCTTACATGTTGAATTAGAGAATATTGGAACACAATTGGATAAACCATGGCTAGAGGCTCCTTACAGGAGAATCAAGAGATCAAGGCTAGTGGAAGCAACTGTTTTTCCTCAATCCATCCATGCCCCTGAATTCATTATGGCCGTGGCACAATTCTACAATGCAGACACTAGGAAGTGCACCAATGCCCAAGGAAGGACAGTAATATATTTATCTGCTGATATGCTGGGATTTGTGTTTAGCATTCCTTCGAGAGAGGAAGAGATGTTGTTGACAACTGAGGAAGAAGCAACCGAAGTATGGGATGGGGATATTGCTTCGAGCAAAAGGCATATGAATGAAAATTGGCTTGAGGAGGAGAGAAAAACAGGATTGAAGGCCAATGACATTCTAAGGGTTGATTTCAAGGAGCCACAACGTGACCTAATTATTATGCTGAGCAAGGCCTTTGGCAAGACAGATTGCCGACACTTCCACCCATGGATGTTTCACTACATGACTACTGTTCTAATTGGAAAGAAATATTTTGATTGGGCTCAGATCTTATCAGACAATATACATAAGCAATTGGTGGGTGTGCATAGAACGAAGAAATTTTTATTTACCTCATATGTTGTCTGGGTAGCTCCTCGAGCAGGAAAATTTTCAGGGTTGCAAACAAAGGGTTAGCTCGGAGATGAAGAAGGGCAAAAGAAGGTGTGGGAGTATTACACCCAACTCCCTCTAGGCAATGCAAAGGCACATTACAAAACAATAAACGATACCTTCCTTTTCCCTGTCATCATCAAACTCACAGGTGATATAGGCTATAGAATAAGCCCAAAAAAGCAATGGCCATAATCAAGGAATGAGCATGTTGGTTCTTCAGAACGAACGTTCCACGTATATTAGGGTCAGTGGATTCACAAGGAGCCCTATGTTGCTGCCAAGATACTGCAATGACCGCATTATATTATTAGAGTATGTTAGGCAAATGCTTGGGTTACAACCACTTTTGTCTTCAAAACATAAGGAAGGTGTGGATTTTTCAGTTTCTATTGGTTACTTTTCCTATTCCAAGATTCAGGTAGCTAAGACGGCAGAGTAGGAGTTGCAAGATTTAAATTTAAAAGAATTTAGTTATGCTCGATAGTATTGCGACCCATTCGGAAAACTAAAGCAAATAATGCCAAAGGCATATGAGGGACATAAGTCAAGATTGGAGGATTTTTGGGCCAACCTCCAAGACAGTTTTGAAGTTTGAGAGAAAAAGTATTCCAGGCTCTTAGTTCCGCAAATAAGGAATTTTGAAATAGAGACCAATCTCCCTAAAGAATTAAACGATGATGGTGATTTATTAGACCCTACATATAAGGAACGGGAAATTGATAAAATGCCCCTCTCCAATCAAATGGTCGGGGCATGAAGAGGTGGATATAGATAAAGTAACTCAAACTATTATAGATAGAACTAGGCAGTGGCTAAGTTTGAGGGTTAGGCCAAGCGCTTCGAAGGGGAAGCAAAAAGAATCAACCTCCGGTGTTCCTCAGTCAAAGGCTCATAAAGAGTATGCCCGCAGGACAAGGTCCAGCTCTAGAAAGAATACCTCTGCGGACCCAGAAGAGGCTGCATAACCCGAAGAAAGTATTGAGAAACTCCTCAAGCAAGTCAAGGAGCAAATGTGGAAGGCCGAAATTTTGAAGGTTGTTGATTTCGGACTTGGAAAAGGGTTAGGAGTTGTGCCATTGGCAGAGGTACTTCCCGTTAAGGCAGCAATTGGGCAAAGGCCAAGAGAGGGCACTCAGGAGGAAGATGAACAAGGGAAAACTGATGAAAGTACACAACCACCTCCCGATACAACAAGTACATCTACTCAGCCCCCTCCAACAGCAACCACACACGCTCCAATTTTGACGTCAACCACTACAACCCCTCTACCAACACCATCCGGTACTTTTGTAACAACATCAGCAACATTACCTCAAGTAACCACAGTGTTGTCTCATATTGTAGAAAATGTAAGCATTCATAACAGTGAATCATATTTTGACCAAGAAGATGAGCAACTTATGGAATAATTGGTACAAAAACGAACCAAAGGGAAGAAAGAAAAGAAGTTTACCAAGCTCAAGAAACAGGTACCAGTTGACCCCATGAACATTGATGAACAAGGTCTAATAGTTGAGCAGCCACTTGGGGGAGAGAAGGAATGAAATGAGCCTGAGGATTCACAGGATGAAAGATTGGTCTTAACTCCAAAAGACCAAGAAGATCTATTAAAAGAGATAGTTGCCAAGCAAGGTATGGAGGAAACGGATAAAGGTGGTAGGGAGTTTGAAGAAGAGATGAGTGATAGGTTAGGAGAGTTGCATAAGCAATAGCAGTTGAATATTGATGTCACCCTTCGAACCGCCCAAATTTCACCAGCTACATCAAACCCAGATATTCAAACCCAGGAGCAAGCTGGAGAGGAGAAAGATGAAGCAGAAGAGCAGTCAGACGTACACGTGGTGATTGCTGACATCATGCCACATGAAGGTGAAAAGGATAACGATGTGCGACAATGCTTAAACTTCACCTTTGAGAAGAAGAAGGAGGTCAAGTGCTACCAAAGGTTACACTACAGCAGGCCATCATTAAAGAACCACAGAAAACAAAGAAGGCAAAGATAGTGCATCATCTGTCAAGGACAGGTTCTAGTGAAGTGATTGTTGATGTAGCAGTTCCAATGCAAGCTGAAGGTCAAGACTCCCCGAAATACCAGGTGTCACAGGTCAAATTTGGGTAAACAGACCAAGTGGGGAGAGCCAGATACATTGGAACTTGCTACTAGTGTCATCAGGGGCCGAATAGAAAAGGAGCACATCTCCCATTCAGAGGTCAAGGCACAACTGGAACAATATAAGCAGTTGTTGGTAGAGATGGGTAAGCCCCTTTATACATGTATAGATAACAACTTACCTTCAACCTCATCACTCCCAGAAGGAGATATAAAAGCACTAGTTGAAGTAAGATAGGTGGCAGCTACAGCAAAGGCATGGGAGCGAATAAATGCCTCTAAAATTATATTATTCTTGCAAAACACCATGAGAGAATATGCAAAGGCCATGTAGATTGGAGGAGCGTTAGCTTCTTTTTATCAGCAGTGGGAGCGGAAGCTCAACATTTTTGGCAAACAGTTCCAAGTTTTGAATAAACTTTTGAATCTTGGGGAAGAGGTTATAGTAAGAGAAGACCTCTTAGGTGGAGATAGTTGTAAAAATTTGCAATCCTACATATACATTTTGGAGTTGAAGATTGAAATGCTTCAACAGTATGGGAAGGATATAACAGGTATTCGGTCTCCCCTTCTCAATGTAGTAGAGAAGTACAAGAAGTTTGTAGGGCAGTTATTAGGAGTTTTGGGGCTTGATATAACCAGTACTAGACATATGGAGGAGGACAAGGTACTCTGCCAATGGGATGCATATGAGGCACAGTATTTTGCAACTCCTGCTCAGTTTGATGTTGCGTTAATGGATAGGTATACATATTTGATAACTCAGTGTCAACAGGCCACGGAAGTAGTAGAAGAGTTGGAAGGTGGAAGAAAGAATGCGGAGGAGATTTTGAAGAAGTACAAGTTCAGAATCAAACATGTTGCTGACCCTCTGGCTGAAGTGATTGCATGAATCATTAGCAACTACAAGACCTATAAAAAGAAGTGAAAGATAAACATATAGTTGCTAATGATAGCATGACGTTTTGAAGGAGTTTGCACGACACTACACCGGGACTTCAACTGCACCTCTAACTTACACTTTAGTTTTGAGAAAATTTTGCATGACTACGAAAGCTTGGCTCGTGCAACATTGTTTTCGTAGTGCTCTCTCAATCCCAGTTTCGTAATAGTTAACTGGAGTCTAAGGCAGAGACTTGCATGTCAACTACGACTCCTTGCTTTTTAGTCCTTAATTTAGGTACATTTATTTCCTAGAAAGTAGGAAAAGAAACTCTATAAATTGAGGAGTTTGGTTCATTTGTAAGGGTCCACAAATTGATGATTTGAGGCCCACTTAGAGATTTTAGATTTTTTTTTGCAGATTGTTATGAACTAGATTATTTTTGTGATACATTCTTTGAAGTCAATACAAGAAGCAGCTTATAGATTGTCTGATCTATGCGTATGTGCTATTAATTTGTTCTTTGCAGTCTGGTAATGTCTATTGTTTAAAATCAGCAACTTGTATTGGTCTTATGTTTATTGCTTTATGAATCATACCACGCACGTAAGTGGTGTATGAGAATTACTGGGATAGACATATTGTGGTGATATTCTTGCCGTGAATTTGTGAGGTTGTTGACTTTGCAGGTTTATCAGAGGTCCATTATTGAATGTTGGTATAGATAATATTTATGATTTTTGGATTGCAGGGTACTTACTAAGTAGTTCATTAAGTTGTTATTGAAATAGTTTCATTGTTATTTTCTTGTTTCCCTATCTTTTGCATTTTATTTTGAAAGAGAATCTTAAATCATAAAATACAAAAAAAAAAAAAAAAGTTATTGGAAGTTATTGGGATTCATTTAACCAACAGGCCCCTTAATAGGTACAACTGCATCAACCATTGAGCTACCCATCACCGTCGAGACCCGACTATAGAGACCTTGGAGTAGTTAGTTTTTTGGAACTTATTTCTTTTCAGGAGAGGTGGTGAGTGTTTACAAAAATTACCTAAATGTTGGTGAGTGTGTCAAAACACCCGTCAACAAGTTTCTACTTATGGACGAGGATTCCTATGATCTTCTTCACTCTACCTTTGCCCGTATTTTGGTAGAGCTTGATATTTCGAAGGGGCTGCCAGCTGAGATAGTTATCAACTCTTCTAAGGGCAGCTGGGTTCAAACCTTGGATTACGAAGGGATCCCCTTTAGCTGCAGAAGATGCTTTAAAACAGGGCATGGGGCTGAGCATTGTGGGCTTGCGAAGAAGAATATGTCAACCTCATGGTGGAAGGGGGCTTCTAATTTGCGTTACACTATTGAGAAGAATTCTGAAATGGAATCTTCAAAGGCAATGAAGGGTACTACGGTTACTTCTACGATTGTTCCGACTTCAAATGAAAGGGTTGTTGAGATGCAGGGTCCTGCGGTTTCTAGTGTTGGGGCTATTGAGACTGATTTGTTGTCTCTTGCCCCTCAAGGTAACCTGTCTGATACTAGTGTTGAGACTACTATTTTAGGATGTGCTAAGAATGATGCTTTGCCTGTTGGGAATTTTTGTGCTCCTGAGAAGGTGGTGGTGTCCTCTACTGGTGCTTTCTCTCCAACTTTGGATGGTCCAGCATTGAGCTCTTCGGATTGGTTTGACGTAGCAGCTAAGGTGGAAGAAGGATGGATTACTGTTAAGGGGAAGAAATCTAAGATGTCCAGACCTTCTTTTGATATGACTCTCTGGTTCCACAAGGTCAGCTCTAGACGTTAATCTTGGGGCTCCTTGTTTGTGGATGATCGGGTTGGATTTTCTTTGGCCCTTTCTCTAGTTTTTGGCTGCATGTTGGCTTTTGTGTAGCTTTCGTTTTTGGTAGTGGCTTTCATCTGTAGAACTACACTTCTTTTTGGCTATTGTTTGTAATGTTCTATACTTCGTAGCCTATCTTGCTTTGGATCATTTTTTTGCTTTGATTCTGGATCTTTTAGAATCCATTTTGTAAAAGGTTTCAGGGCCCCTTCAAAACCAATTTTTGTCTTAATCCAAAACAATAACTAGCACAAGCTCTTTCACAAATAGCTTATATCATTATTAATTCAAAATAGAGATTTTTTTAAGCATTTCATGAAAATAATCCTATCTCAACCTTGAAGTAATCTAGAAAATAAATGAAGATCAATTTAACTAATTCCACAACCACAAAAATCTTAAAAAATTTCCAAAAAAAGCAATTAAATATTTAGGCTGCATGATAAAAATTAATAATATTAAAAGAAGAAGACAACTTGAATGTAAAATAAAACTAATTATTTTTCTTTTAACAAATCTTATTTTTTATTAATTTTATTTTTTTATCTTCCCAAACCTAAAATAATATGATATAATTAATATTTTTTCATTCATGTATATATAATCTATTTGCATTCTTTGATGGAATACAATTTGTTCTTATCATATTTGATTTTATAAGGTTTTTGTGCTTTCCATTAAGCTTATAAATCTTGGGTGACTATCTCCATAACTAAATCTTACAAATCTAAATATAGTCAACTCTAGATTAAAAATAACAAATGCTATAAATAGTATACACTATTGGTGGACATTTGAAAGTCACTTTTGGATTATTATAACCGATGCAACTCTTAACAATTTATCAATCTTGGTGACTCAAATTTGAAACCATTACTTTGTAAGTTAAACTTCTATAAGCAGCTCTATCTTCAAGTAATTATTCAAAAATTAGATTGCTTAAGTAGTGAAGACACAAACCACCACCAACTTTATGTTGACTCAACAATCATAATCATTCCTTCATTGTAATGAAGTATAGCAAGTATCTTAATTTTTAAATTTGAAGACCTTTTATTATTGAAATCTCTTGGATCTTGAAGGTGTTGATTTTATTGTAGCTGTGGTCGGAATCCACAAGCCAACATTGATATCAGAAAGGTGGTGATTATATTTATATTATTATTGTGAGATAATATAATTATGTTATTATGTGATAATATAATTATATTATAATTATAATGTATAATTATTGTATTATAATATAATTATATTATAATTATTATGTATAATTATTATATTATATGATAATACAATAATTATTATATTATATTAATAATATAATAATTGGTGCCACTTGGAAGAGTGGTGACCCTTGGTGTAAAGACAACTCTCACATATACATAATGAGATGTGTGATCTCATTCATAGTATAGTATAATATAACAAAAATATGCAGATCAATATAAATCATAGTGCTCGAGGGAGACGAATATATCGTCTATGGTTGGGAGGGCAATATGAGTTATTACTCGTGGATAATCGAGCATACCAGTAAAAATAACAGAAGGTAGCTATAGAAGTTGATAATACAACCATAGAAATGTTGCACATATAAGTTTATGTTGTCATTGATGTCAAACTTGTTGGTCTGGATATGATCTAGTACAATGCTAAGTCTAATATAGTTTGGATGGTTAGGTTGTGGATTGAGGTTTGATACACAATAGGATGTTTGATGAGGATTTTGGAGTTTTCGTAATATGTTCTGAAGTACGGATGATTTGGATATGGTGCAAAGGTGTATGCTTGACATGTTGTATGCAGTATGTTGGCAAATGTCTATGATGGAGAAATAAGGTATTTTCAAGACTATTTGAGAATTGTGTATACTGATATGTTGTTTCAATCCGGTGTCTTGGTCTAGAATGTGAAAAGGTGTATTGCAGACAACTGTGAGGTTGAAGTATGATGATTGTCATCCAAGTGTTGCTTTGTTGAAAGTGTATTGGCTTGTGCAGTGACAATAAGTCTATGTGAAAGACTTGGGTGATTTTGTAGCAATATAGGGTGTGTAGATGGTGTACGAATACATGGAACTATTTAAGGGTGTTTTTTATTATATATATTGATGGTATGTTATGTTTCTGGAGCTTTGATGTTGGTTAGTTTAGTCTAGAAGTGGTATGTTGTTACTTATGACTACTTCGGTGAACAATTCGACTACTCAATGTTTTTGTTCCAGTTTGTGCCAGAAATATATCAGATGATGTTGAGGATGGTTGTTATGGTTCTATTGACATTACATGTTAACTTTGTGGTTGACTGTATGTTGTGTTTTTGGTCTGGATTGAAGTTTGAATTTAGAATATCGATGTAAGCTAAAAGGTTCTATTTTTGGGCTGATCTAAGGAGTTTGGTCAGTGTCATTGTGTGTGGTGTTGTTTTGGAGATGTCTGGAAGGTGTGCTAACATGGTGTGGTCCTCCCCATGTTTCTTTTTCCTACGGAATTTGCATTGAAGATTGTTATTGAGTTTGACAGATGCTCATATACGTTTCACCTACTCTTCGTCGACGTATTGATGTTCTAAGTATTATTGATGGTATATAAAGGACAAAATCATCATATATAGTGTGTGCGTACATAGTGCAAAGATATACAATGATTTGAATCTGTGATAGAATAGAGATGAAGAATGTTTCAGATATAATTTAACATGTAACTGTAATTTGTATTCTGGTAGATGCAATTTTTTGACAGTTCAATCCTTTGATATTATAATATATTTGAGACTTTATATCTTGCCCTCAAGAAGTGATCTTCAGCTATGCAAGTTCTTGTATCTTGCCCTAAGGTTGTGCGCCTTAGCCTACAAGTCTTTTCCAGAGCAGTAATCCCATGGGTATAAACAATCCACATCTAAGTCATCCCACTACAAGAAAATGGATAGTTGATCCATAACCTACATAACTTATAGATCCAAATCCAATGAAACATACAAACTCATCATCACATCATAATCAATAAGCCAATATATCAAAAGGATAACATAAATATATCCAAAAACTCCCACCAAACAAGTAATGTCAAATCTAAAATTAGATCAAAGCATACGAAGTCTATTTATAGTACTTCACATAGAGGATGTGGCTAACTTATCTAATACATAGCGTCAAAGAAAAAACATACAATGATATGCAAATACTACAAACAAATATGCTACAATACATTCCTCAACATCAATCTCCATAGCTCACCCAAGTTCTTCACAGTCAACCATGTGAAAAAAAAAATTCAGGAAGAAGAATAAGACAATTTGACACTCTAAAAACTTCTTTCCTAAATTGTCTTCATCTTTTACTCTCTTACAACGAAGCTCTGCCAAAATACTCTTAGCTCTTAGACTCTCACAACTGCCAAGATCTATCATGTCTACTGTCTCAAGAGGGGAGTTATAGTTGTTGGTAACAATCTCTTGCATCTTGTCTATTATATGAACTCATCTACAGCAAATCTTATATATTTATTATCTCGCCTATTGTATTATATCATGGTAGGGGTTCTCCTCTATAGTGGGGTTTGTTTTTATCACACATTTGTTTCATTTAATGTCTTTCAATCTTATCTAGTTGTTCGTGGAGGTGGAAACACCAAAATAGAGGTTTGACTAAGGCAAACTCCTATATAGCTCCCAACAATGTGTCTATATGTGCGCAAGTGAACAGGTTTAGCGAAATAAAGTGCTCTTCCTAGTAGCTTTCTAGTTGTTTCTATACATATGGCAACATAGTTGTATAGATCTCCATGTGGTGTGTGGGCATCAGAGGCCGAGGCTTAGCCCATCTAGTATCAAATTGTATATTCTCTATAATTTACATTTCTATAGTTTATATATTTTTATGATACTCTATATTTGAGTTATTAAGGGTTTTCAATTATTACGTTCTTAGCATTTCCTTCCTAGTTCACTTGAGCAATTTTACATTGAGATAAATAAGGGTTATTTTCTCCTTGAGACACCATCGTCTTGAGGTTTGTGAATCTCTTCTGCATTTTGTTGAACCTAACATTAAACTCATCTTGAATATCTTTATTCAAAATTTTAATATATTTGTCAATGCTTTTTCACAGCTAGATTTTGATATGTTAGAAGATGCTTTGGATGACTTCCTAGAGGCATCTCCTATTAAAAAATATATTCCACAAACTCTACCATTAGAATCTCCTTCCTTGCAAGATGAAAAGTCCATAAATGTGATTATAGTCTTTGTTGCCCTTAGTCAGCTGAAGAGACCAATCATTTATGTGACTTTGGCTAGTCCTTGAAAGAGATTTCATTATATTCGCGGTGTTCTATTTGAAAATGATTGACAAGATATCTTTACACAATCTAATGCTCCTTATCAAGCGATAGCTCATACTTATAATACTCGAAGGAATAAACAAAATGTTGATCAACCTACTCATTTACCACTTGCTCAACCCTACCTTCCTCAAGCACCTAAACCTTCAGCCAAACAACAAAGTGGGTATGATCTTATCAAGAAACTTCATGTTACCCCCGCTAAGATCTCACTTTGGGATTTGCTTCAGATTGCTCCACTTTATCAAGGTATGCTTCAAGAAGCTCTTAAAAAGATTCTCTTAGCTTCTTCCGCTAGGCCAATACATGTGAATGCATTGATAGATCATATTTGTAGGGTATCACCAAATAGTACATTCTATACACATGAACTCCCACCTCTGGAAGTGCAAAATAAAGATCATGAATAACATCGGCATTAGACGAACTCTCATTGATACCGGTTTAGCACTCAATGTTTGCAGTCTTGATCTATTACCTAAAATCAAAGTTGATTCAAGTTCTCTTATAGTGTCTTCTTTGTTCATTTGTGGATTTTATAATGCTAATCAACAAGCTTTGGGCACTATGACTTTGCCTTTAAGGATGGGAGCTATTATCATGCTTGCTTTGGTATATGTTATGCTAGGACCCTTATCATATAATCTTTTCTTGGGTAGACCTTGGATTCATGCTTTAGGAATGATTACTTCTACTCTTCATCACTCTGTAAAGTTTGTTCTTAATAATCAAGTAGTTACGATCAAGGCTAACCCTGATGCTATACATTTATGTCAAATTGTAGCAGCTAGTCAAACTTTGGTTACACCTACCTTTTAGAACTTCACTCCATCATTATCTTCTAATGTGTTGAAATCTACTCATGTAGTATCAATTGAAAAGGTTACCTTCAAGAAATGTCCCTAAAGAAAGATTCTTCTAGAAAGCATGAACCTCCAAAAGATGAGAATCTTTGAACTTCACTAAATCTTACATCAAGGAATATAAAGTTAATTTGATCCACCTAAATATTCCTAAGATTTCATTTGCCTCTACTGAAAAAGATGATTATGCCTCTATAAAGCAAGGTGATACTTATAATATTGATTACGCCCTTTACAATAATCCTCCTCAAGAGTTACAGTTACGTTATGGGATGGGATTCCATATTCCTTCTAAATTAAGTTATGGAGGTAAAGGTTGTGGACATGATGAACAAGGTATCAAAGTTTCATTAGAAGCTCACCCACATGGTTCTAAGACAAGACCTGGATATTGTCCCATAACTTCTACGGCAAAACCATGGTTGAATGTTCACATGATTTTTGTCGAGCGTCTTCCACTTAAACTTATTCACCTTGAGTATATTGCAAGTGAGGTAGACTCAAAACAAGTTCATCTAGATGTTTTCTCTTTGGAGGAAGCTTTGGATGAATTCTTAAATGTCTACTCTAATCTACCTTCTTATCTCCATAACATCAATTCCCATATTGCTTGAATAGTATGCCATTTTTTGGTGAATTTGTTACGAATGTTGATAAGAAGGCTCCTTTATCTAATGTTGATGAGAATATTTTTATGCCGTGTCATGAAGACTATAGTCACGGGGCTTCACTTAGTGAAGCTGGATTATAGCACATGCATTCATGGCATACTAAAGAATCCCCCTATTTTCAAAAAATATTGCCCTAAACTTTTTTTTCTCTCCTCCCAATGCACAACCCAAATTAAAAGCCCCACTATTTTCACCAAATATTGCATTTTTTCATAGCCGAAATTAAAAACCCCCTTATTTTCACCGATAGGCGATATATTGCACCCTCATTTTTCGGATATTAAACCCCCCAATATGAATGCACGTGATATAATATTGCCTAGAAAATGAAGCCCCCATGACTATAGTGCTCTTCTTAAAAGAGATACCTCTAATGTCATCATGGATTCTAGGTCTTCTAAAAAGGTGATTAAGTTTGGGAAATGCATTTCTTTGGAAAAATAAAAAATCACACTCTAACCTTTTACATTCTTATTCTAATATCTTCACTTGGATTTCATGTTCATGTTCCATATCTTCCAAGCACAATTATTTCAACCTTTGGGTAGACTTCTCAATCCTTCTTATGTTCTCTCTTTAAGGGAATTTATTTTCTATAGGGTTTCTCCATTTCTCTATTTGTGAAAGAATCTTTTGTAAATGGGCACCTAATCAAGCCTAGTTATTAAGACTCGCTCATTTCTCTACCTCTACCTAAGTTTCATTTCTAGAAGCACTGATGCATTGTATTTTACTTGCATTTAGTTTACTATCATATTGCCTTATACACACCTAGTTAGGATAAGCTCACTTAAATATTGTGTCAATTACTCATGTGCCTATGTCTTAAGCACCCAAGTTACTCTTATCTAGTCTTAGTTAAGTTGCATTGCTATCATGTCATTTCATCTAGTCATCTTACCCTATTATGCATGTCTAGATTTAGTTTTTGATATTGATACAGGGCCCAAGCCCTTGTACAACAAATCAACCAACACTCAAACAAAACAAATACTATGACATATGGGAGGAACCAAACAACCCATCAAAATGAATGAGAGAGATCCAACTACAACCAAGCTACCAAACACAACCACAACCAAAAAGAAGAACCGATAGAGATCCCTAGGACCCAACCTAGACAAAGTCAGACCCAACCCATTCAATCTTACACCCTTCACTCTACCATGAGATTATTTGGGAAAATCTTTCTTCTACCTTTGTACAACAATCCAAGAAATACTATCCATGTCATCAAAGCAAGATGAAGCAAGTAGGATTCCTCCACAAAGGGCCCATCTATGTATGCAATTAGAAGAATAGAATGTTGAGAAAAAGTGGCCAAGAGTCAAACAAACTACATAAGTCGATTAAAGTGGATCTAAAGCCAATGGCATAGCAAGCTAAGTAACTAAAGCATAAGGTGGTTAAGACTCGCCAATAGGAGCCAATAGGGCAATAGATGTGAGACTCACTATAGTTGTACCATTAACATGAAATCTAACCTTTAGAAGACACATCATCTTGAAAGGGACCATCATCCAAAGAGAAAGAGGAATGAACAATCAAGTGATCTTCACAAGCATTCTTCCACCACATCATCACGCCCTTACATTGGGAGAGTGGAAACTCCACAACTAAGTGGCCTATGGTAAAGCATCATCTACACCAAAAGGGGAGTCCCTCGTAGTCAAGTTCTTGAGTCCAAAACCTTCCCCCCACCATCAAAACCACATCCCTATGAAGAAATATGGAAATGTCTCACTTTAATTAGATATATTTATCATGTATGCCTAATTTTAGTTAGTTTTCACATTCTATGAATTACCTTGCTCCAAATATGAACAATGCTATTTATAATTTGTAACCTAGCTATTCGATATAATTATTTTGTTGGCTTGGTTACTTGGTTATTTGTGCCTCTTTTATTAGCTTTGTTTTGATTTTCTTGTGAAAAGTTTGTTAGTTTGACAGTTCCTAAATCTGTGGAATATTTCATGATAAGTAGAACTTATTCAAACAAGTTATATCTTCAACCCATACAATGCTACACATTCTTTAAAAAAAGAGAACTAATCTTAGCTTCCTCATTAGACCATGATTTGCTAGAGCTCTTCCTTTTATGTACCATTCAGTCTAATAGAAGATTTAACATAATACTTGATAAAATGGGAAGGGAGCTAAAAAATACTCAGTATCTAGCATATAGCATGCCATAACAATCTAACCTTAAATACTTGTTTCTAATATAGTATATACTACTGTAGAAATCTAGCCTTAAACACCTAGAATACGTAAGCAACAAAAGATAGCCTACATGTCTTGTGAGTTCACAACACAAGATGAACTCTAAACATTCATACAATTATCTAACCTTAAATACTTGTTTCTAATCTAGTATATACTATTGTAGAAATCTAGCCTTAAACACCTAGAATACGTAAGCAACAAAAGATAGCCTACATGTCTTGTGAGTTCACAGCACAAGATGAATTCTAAACATTCATACAACTCATAATTATAGAGCGAATAACTCATGCTTACTAAACAAAAAAGCATCCAAATTAGGTATATCCTGTGGCCCTCAATTCCTTACTATAACAATATGGACCAATCTTAGTTCCTTAAGAAAACAAAGGCATCTCTTCGACAGGAGATTTAATCAAGTTTTTCATTATAGAAAAATGAACTCAATTTCCTTATCAATCCATGAAATTATATGTTCATTTATGGCATATCATATGGTTTGATTAAAAACCAATAGACGTCATTCTAAATTACAACAAAAATATAGAATGTACTGGATTACAAGAGGGAGCCTTAAAACTTGTTATGAGGAACATAATAAGCATCTCTTCATTATGGTATATACCATACTCGAAAGTTTTTAGTTAATTTCTAAACCATAGGTTTGCTGTGGTTGACTTCCAGAAGGAAAAAAGACGGCATCATTAAGGGCTTGAAAAGTTTAAACATAAAAAACGAGCATAAGAAGCATCCAAGCAGGCAACCTAAAGATTATGAACTATCAATCATGTTAGCCTGGTTACAAGAAAACGCATGAGAATTATTGAACAAGTTGTACAAGTATGTAGGATTGAATAACACTGCCACCACGTCTCCAGAATAAACAAACCAACGTGGTGGTCAGGTGACCTTAAAACACATTTGGGTACACATCTTACTCTGGTAGTTCCACCTAAAACAATCTTGGGTACATCTACTAGTTTAGGTGGGTGGACCATAAATGCTCCTAACGGTGATCCCAATAGATATTCCACATTCTTCGGTTTATTAATAACCCACTTGCCTCAAGATCCATATTCTCCTCTGTTTCCATTGTTATATGAGGGAAACGGCTTAAAATCAGCTGGGAAGAACAAATGACATAATTGCACCCCATTTTCAATAAAAAATAGGAAAGACTGTAATTTGATGAAATGGATATTAGAGTGCAAAATGAGGAGGTGGGTTTGCTTGTTTGTACTCCTAATAAAAGCAAATGAACACCCACAAGCAAGTCAATAATACTAACTTGACAACTTGCAGATTTAAATCTACCTGAAAATTCCATCTATTTTTGTAAAGAAAAATTTGTTCAGCAGAAGAAACAACAGACAAGATTAGGTGTGCTCCAAAGGATCGTTCAATTGGAATGTCATACCAGTGCTTGCAGGCTATGCAGCAACTCATTATGGAGTATTAATTCTGTTGTGTTAATTCACAGAGCACCAATCCTTGTGCTCTGCGCATCTGGGTTGCAAGTAAATTATATTCATTGAATAATCTGAGAGCCCACAATGAAATTTAACTTGATGAAGCAAAATATTAATTTTAAAAGAGATTTGTAAACTATGTCAAAACATTAGATTTTCAAAATTGTAGGGTGAGATTAACCTATAGAACCAATGGACAAGATCGTTTCAATGGTTTGTCAATGCCCTTCATAGCTTCCAAGCCACTGAATTCACTTGTAACTGTACCTATAGCCAACTCTTTCTCAAAGATGTAATGCCTATCGGCATAAAGATCATAGAAAGCTGGCACAGAATCAAAACAAAAAATCAGTAATGGATCAATTGTTCAAACAACAAATCATTAATAGGGATGCCACAAGGACCCCTAGTGATCACCAAATTCTCCGTTTCCTTCCCGGCCCATACATGAGGCTCAATTTTGATGAAGCCTCACAAATGGGAGAGGAGAGGCAATATGTATTTTTAAATCTGTGAAATGAAGTGGAAATTTTAGTAGGCACCTCTTTGACTTTAATTCCAAGACATATCTATAATAAAGCCAAAGCAATAGTCCTTGTAGAAGAGTTGAGGATGGTGGTAAAAATGAAAGTTCAAGAATTCCAAGGGGGGAGGAGACTCGTAAGTAATTATTAATGCTATGGAGAAAAAGGTAAAAGTCCTCCCAAACATCCACTCTGTGAGCTTCATTTATTGCTGCTGGAAAGCTAATAAACCAGCTGACCTAGCAAACATGGGAATTGATTAGAATCACGTGGCTCATACATTTAATACTGGAGTAACAGAAAGCACTCCAGCTTCTAGTTAATAGTGATTACCCCCAGCATGATATCCAAGGACATAAACCCTCGTCTAAATGCTAAATTTATAATCACGTGGCTAAGGAGGTACTTAACTGATTTTTGAAAGAAAAACAAGGCACTTTACTGCCTTGCCTTAACACTTATAACTTTACCTAATCCAGGGGTAGGATAGTAAATCAAGAAGCAACTTTTACAATCTCTGTTCTTTCAATGTGTAGTGGGTTAACAAGTATGAACAATATCTGTGTCTAACAATTCATTAGTAAACAAGCATGCTATGGACTGTTACTTCCAAAGAATACAAATCAAAAACTTATCTTATGTGGTACTCACATTTTATCTGGCAAAACTATATATGTGCACACATGTGCATGAGCTTGTGTGGGCGCATGTGTGCATGCTTGCACATAAAAATTGCTAAGAATTTGAGTCATTTGCTTAGCCAAAACAAATGATCGTGAGCAATCATAGATGCTTTCAAATGTATTGTACTTTCTCACAATTAGTTAGAAAATTTGAAAAGTACACTTTAATCAAAGAAAAAGCATAAGAAAGACTAGATGAATTGTTGGTTACTACATCCATAACGTCGCATTAACACAAAAAAAGTCAAATTGATCATGCTACCCACATATTCAATTCAAGGAAGACCAACGTTACAAAAACAATGGCTCGACTAAAAATAATGTTTATCTCATTTAATAAGGATTAACAACAGATTTAGCATTTATCATGTAAATATGCTTACTACAACATATACAAAAATCATTCGTCTCCTCTTCATTAATTACACTCGCATTACATTATGCTATTGGCATACTTTAAAATATTCAACAGTAAGCATCTGGGCTTGAAGTTTAGTCATCATTCATTTTCCCTGCATATAAAATAAAAATAATGTAAATTAACTAAAACAAAAACTACATGTCGCGATTAATAAATTCTTGTTTGTATCTGCTTAAAACTTAAAAGCATAAATTTTACTTTGACTCGTTTTATGATTATAGATGTTATGATTATTTTTCTATCCTTAAAATAATCTTTTATTTGGGCAAGACAACTATATGATGTTGATACAATATAATTGTTAATGTAATATGCGTGTATTGATGTGAAGAATAGCATGAGTTAGTATTGATTATGCTTTATCATGTTGTGTTGAGGACTAATTACTGGTTTTGCACAAATGGAAAGTACTCTCAATGAGTTTTTCGAAATGGAGAAGAACGCTTCAGTTATGCACAGCATATGAGAACGGGCTGTGCACACTCCCTATCCTTTAGACTGTAGGATTATTTTTCATTTCAATGGTTTTTACATTTAGTTTGTCATCGGAACATTTAGCATAAAGTAGACTTCTTGTTTTCTTTTTAGCCATTCCTAGCACTCTTTAGGACAAAGTCATCCTTTTTAGCATTTCCCTTCAGATTAAGTTCAGAGGACATTAAAATTTGAAAATAGAAGAGGAGAAATACAACATTTAGCATAAGGTTGCTATTTCTTATGTTCTTTTCAGCCATTTCTAGCCCTCTTTAGGACAAAGTGATCATTTAGAATTTCCCTTTAGGTTAAGTTTAGAGGGCATTAAAAATTGAAAATAGAAGAAGACAAATAGCGCAGTGAAAATTCATGGGGAGTTATCACATTATGAAACCTTAATTTAAAAAATCTTTTGGACAATAATCAGTAGTCCAATTTTTAATTTTAGGAACAGGGGCCTAGGGTTTCAAGCTAAGTCACAAGGTTCGAATTCGAATTCGAATTCAACAGCCATGAAATTCGACATGGGAAAAATTCAAAAAAAAATTCGGCTAAAATTCGCCTTCTATAATTTTGTTTATTTTTAAATATATGTATACTTCTAATAAATTATCAGAATAGCGACCCTTGTTGGAGAAAATCTGAGGGCGACCCAGCAGTTGCAGACACCCATGACCCAATAGATACAAAGCATATACAAAGAATACCCACGACCAGCTGAGTTGTGTTTAGAGGCGGATAGCAGTGCTTTATAGAGGAAATTCGATTAAATTCGATTTTTTTTATAGAAGTTTGAAATTTGATTAAATTTGAACCTCATCCATGAAAATCGCCGTATCCTGTGACTTAGGTTTCAAGGACAGCCAAAAAAATGGATATTGAGACAGTAGGGATGCAGCAATTAAATAGTTTATAAAAATAATATCTGAATTTCTCAATACAAATAATTACAGATAACCTAAAAAGGGTAGAGAAGCTGCAATTTTAGAAACATAAACATTTATTTAATCTACAGAGAACGTATATATAAGCCCATGCAAATAGTATTAACTATGAAAACTTATCTACAATTCAAAGGGAGAGACCAGTCTGAAATGGATTCAATTTTGATGTCAGTGAATTTATCTTACTTTGAGTAAGTTGGAATGTTTCAATATGTTTCCTCCCGAAAGTAGAGGATAAGGATCTCTTCTTGTGGGTAACCTCCCAAGATTTACTAGTTTAACATTGAGTTAGCCTCCATCCAGAACAAGGCTCTTGGCTGCCATTAAATGAACATTTAACCACCACCAAGAAGACGGGATCATGAGTTTGCTTTCCACTCGACAGGTCGCTGGCTTTAATTAGTGGCTGTGTTTTATTCCTTGCTTCTATCCAGCAATGTCCACTTGTCTACATTCTTCCTTTTGTACAGAGAAATGGATACCAAGGAGTTGACATTTATCATTTTGTTTGTCAATGTATTTTGGTTCAACTGGATTTTGTCTGAGGAAGGAAATGTATTGAATTTGCTCAGAAATAAACTTAGCATTAAATCAAAGAATTTGCTTGCTTCATGGAATCAGTCTTCACAACAACCATGCAAATAGGCAAATTCCAATAAATAAGCTACCAATTGAGCTTTTCTTATCTAGAAGGCTACCTAGGTTCTCAGTCTCCTCTCAACTCCACCTAAGAAGGCTTGTTGTCAGTCACAACAAACTCACAAGAAGCCTTCCACATTTTTTTAATTTAATTTTTTTTCAGTGTTTAAAAGGTGCAGGCACGGGGGTAACACTGATGCCCCAAGGATGCCCAATTTTGGCAAAAAATAAGCAGACATCCCAATTTCATTTAAAAAATGGGAGGGAGAGATTGAAAATAAGGGAGAGATTTAACAGTGACAGAGTTGCTGTTAATAATTTGCCACAGAAAGGATCACAGGCATCAGAAATATAGATCGCATTGTCCTTTGGTTGGAGGTTGGTATTTCTCAACCATTCAGCTGTTAAAGGATTCACCTGGAGTCTAGGTAGTGATGATTAACATCTGCCATCAGGATTGATTTATACTATAAAAACGCATTATGATCATTTCTTATACATAAACATTGATGGAAGTTCACAGAGTGATGAGCTTGGCATTTGTTCTTTATTACTTGATAAATCTCTACTGGCAAGAATTGATATTAATGGTTTGCTTGTGTTTTATGTTTGAACTTTGAAGCACCTTGTTTCTATTTGGGAATTCAATTTTATAACAATCGATGACAAAGTATAAAATATATCTGTCTTGGTAGTTGCATGCCTTTGACACTGTACCAATAAGACTGATCTTTTAAATTATGCCCTATTTGGATATATGTGATGTATGCTCTAAGTGGCTAAGCATGACAATTTGATCACAATGGAAATGGATTTGAGAATTGTAAAATGATTTATACCAATGTAAAAATGTATTATTTAAAACTGTCTACTTTAAAATAGGAGTGCTCTAATGTAGGAACAAATTTTATTTTTTGTGACAATCAACCTTTTAAATGTGATGTCACAACTTATTATTTCTAAGATGAACTGGTTATTGAAAATGTGGCATTGTATTGTATACAAAATGAAATCGTTTTGCTGCCTTGTTGGCATGGCCCTATACTGCCAAAATATTTGGAGAATCCTGGTGTTCGTACCATGCATTACCACTGCGATTGGGGACTTAGAGCAACTCATAGTGATCGGTTATTAGACAATATTTTTCTTCAAGACCTCTACGAACCCACTTGAAATTTGATATGCCACTTCCTCCTATCGAAAGCTGTCTGGAACAGATCTTGATAAATTCTGAGGAGTATCTAAAGCTCTATACAACCTAACGAAAAATGCCCTTAAGAAGAAAAAGACAATTGCCCAAGTTCTGAAGAGTGCTCATTGCTTTCCTTGATATTTTAGGTGTTTTACCATAGAAATGTGTATATAGAAGCCAAGAAGAGATCGCATTTTTCTCCATAGTTAGGTGCATGTTAATATTTATAAACACATATATGTTGTGTATGGGCTCATACCTAGGATGTTGTGAATGGGCTCATACCTAGGATTCCAATAACGGACCAAGGTGCCACCAAACTTTAATTCTTCACACAAACAATCTGCCAATCTCATCTAAAATACTCCAATACAATTATAATCTTCTTTTATTCTCTCTTCCATGTCAAAAGCAATCAATTCTGTCAAAATCAACATTGTACAAGTAGGCCAGATCGCACTGATCAATGATAAACAATTTTCTTATACAAGAGTTAGTCTTTTCATCCAGTCTTCTGGCAGTGGCACATGAGAACCACGACATTCCTTACATTCAAACTAAAGATTCTGATAGTGTATCATTGGGAGGTCTAACCTCCAAAGAATTGGAAATAATATTCATTCAGTCATCCAACAAATAATGCAACATATGCTCTGAGACTCATTTGCCAAGCCACTCCTCTGAGAAACTCTGCTGGAGAGGAAGAATTTGTAAACTCTCTTCAAAATAGGACCAGAAAAGTCTGCCATTAGTTGACATGACAGCCCATAAACTTTCCTCAAATTGTTCATTTGTCTAAAATATACTTCAGAGTATCGCTGCAAAAGAACCCTGAGCAGGCTGAGGCTAAACGAAAATGTGACTTGCTAATCTTCCTATCATTCTCCCTCTAGTGATTCATCAATAGCAATGCAAATATGAATTGCATCTTTAAAATGAAAATAGAGCCCAGTGTAATGCTTATTCTTACATGTTTGAGCTAGGAGTGTGGTCTCCTCAATGTCCATTGCATGTGACAAAGCAATGGTCGTATCCTTTGCCTTTTTAATGTTCCTTCCTTAGTCATCATCCCTTTGAATTCCACTGCTTGATAACAATTTAAAACACCTAACTCTTCAATCAATTCATACTATCTCACCCAGAAGAGAATAATGCACTTCAAATTGTTAAGCCTTAAGACTTGACAACTTTCAATAAGATGCAAAATGAGGAAGAGGACATTTGAAGCCATGAATTTAAATTAAGGGCATCCCTTAGCATTCATTAATGCTAGGGTGATCAACACTGCCTTCAAGAAGCAGAGAAGAGCAGCTTGCACGCTTAAGGACAATTTCTTAGTTCAAAATCTCAGAGGAAATATGTCATATTAGACTAGGTAATGATAATGTCAGACTATAATTGACACCATTGGATCACAAAATCAACAAAGCAGTTTCATTTACCAAAAAAGAGATTAAGTAATAGTTCTTTATAGTTTATACAAACCCTTTCATGGGTATGCTATTGTTGACTAAAACAAAATGTTTATAACACATTAGTTGTAGCTCATGCCTCTAATGGGAATGTTTTGTTTTTGCTTTCTCCTTAATGAACAAGGGAATGATGTGAAACAAACCGCCCCTAATAGAAACACAAATGAAAACTTCCATCACCACTACATCATGCATAACTTAACATCCCAATGAAGTACTACACCAAATAAATTGGTTTCTTACTTTCTACCCATAGGCTTTTGTATATGCAGGCCAAACATTACATTTTTCCCCTTTGAGAGGACCCGCTCTATTTGATTGAGTAAATAGACAAATACGTCCTACAATCCCCTCACACTAGAGGACTGCCAACCAGAGATAAAATCTACAGAATGTGCACCAACAAATACAATTTTATTCCAATGTTATCTAATCTTCTCATCCCAATCTTTCCTCTATAATCTTCTTCAACATTATAAAAATAAGAAATTAACCTCTAATGAGACTTCTCTTGACAAATCTAATTGTGAGAAAAGGACACACACTAACCTTTTTGAGGCATTACTTCCCCAGTGACATTGTGCTAACCTGCCATTTATTTTGCTGATTGTAAATTTTCCTCTGATTTGTTTTATAGATTTTGTTGATCTTGCCATTAAAGATGAACTGATCTATGAAAAAGAAAAAGGTAAATCATGTTAAGAAAACATAAGACTAGAAGCCAAGTTCTTTAACTTGTACGTGATCTTGATTAGCCAGCTAAGCAATTCTGGTTGAACATACTGTTGTAAATTGATAAACAATAACATTCAACATGAGTCAGATGCTGATTTAAAATAACACAGTCTAATATGAGGCAGAATAGGTACTATCAAGGCCATGCTGAAGGCAGCATGGATTTGAACGAGTCTTAGCTCAATTATCAACAAGTGCTGCCATGTCCTTTCAGTTTTTTTAAAGAAACTTGTATACAAAGAGAGAAGCCACACACTATTCAAGATGGGAATGATTCCAAAAGAATTTCTACATAAGCATTGATTAGGATATAATTATTAATGATGACATTTACTTAGGTTTTCTCAAGATTCATTAAATGCAGCCTACAGTTATGAGATGTGAAACTTGGACTCCTATTCAGTTGACAAACATTTTAGTGCAGTGTGCCCTAAGAAAGAATGTTGAGATCCATAAGAACAAGACTCAACAAATGCTCCAAGATGAGAGGGTTCAAACAGATTATAGTCCCAGCCAAAGCCAAGTTCCAGAAAACTTCTCCAAAGGCTTAACAAAATCCATGTTACTAAATTCAAAAATCTGTTCGGATAGTAAAGGAAAATTATGGTAGGGATGTTAATGTAAAGTGCAAGACACATTCCTTTCTTAGTTCCCCAAGTCAATACTGGGGAAATCTTACTGTTAGAATATTTCCTTGGTGATAGCTTTAGGGGATTACTTCAGTACCAAAAGTTAATTTTTTTTTTAGTTATTAGGGTTTACAATAAATTCGTATCCTTATCTAATTAGAATTTATCCCACTTATGATGCATACAAATGGGTGAATCTCGCCACCCATATCATTGTAACCATCACTCGCTGTTTATTGAGTTTGATGCATTGTGAGTGTACAATTAGAACCACCTGAATCACGTTTGAGTTTATACATTGATCTCATTGCTATGTCAAGAGATTGCTTCATATTTTATAATGAAATATTATTAGTTTTTCTCATAAGTACTTAAATCTTTTAACTGTGGAATTTTAAAGAATAAGTTTTCATTTTCCTTGGTGTGACATGAATCAAAAAATAATCCTTCTCTAAAAACTAAGATATAAGTTAGCATTGCTTTGTTTATCATTTTGCATTCTTGAATGGACAAATTTATATTACTTCACTTCAATGCAATACAAAAACGTAGTAAGTTCCTGCATATCCATTGCATGAAACTATACAGAAATATAGAAACAGTATAAAAGTTAAAACCAAGTAGGGATGACTATTGTGATCTTCTAAACAAAGGCTTCTTGCCGCCAATTTTTTAAATTGTGGGTGTTGTTTAGGAAATGGAAGTTCTTTATCGGTACAGCCTATTGGTGAAAACACTTTAAATATTAATGGAAGACCTGCTCCAATGTTTACTTAAATACTTCAATTCGGTTCAAATAGTGTATGTTTCCTGAATATTTCAGTTATAATCTTCAACAATAAATTTATGTTCAATTATTAAAAAGAACACTTGGTGAGAGAAGGCAGAAAAAGCTTAAAGATTTGTGTAAACTCCTAAAGATTGGACTAATCTCAATGCTGGCAGAGCCACCAAAGGAAATCCGGGAATAGAAAAATGAAGGGAACATCAGCAATGATGATGGCAAACTTCTGCTCATGTTTTCAGTCACATGAGCTATCTTCAGAGATAATGACGTATAACAATACTAATATTTTCAGTACACTTGGATTTAATGTAAATAATAATGCAGAAGCGATGGCTCTCTCAGAAGAAATATGACTGGCTAAGGAATATGATGACCGAAACTTTGGTTGGAAGGGTAATCAACTATGTTACCCCGAGTTTCTGGGACAGGGACAGCAGGGGATGGAGGTACGTGTTTCCGGGACGGTGATTTTTTTGCCAATTTTGGGGACGGCTAGGGGACGGTAAAGGGGATGACTCTATAAAAATAGGGAAATTTAGAAAATTCATATGACTACATGGATAAAGCATGCACATATACATTATAGAACCTTAACATATAAGAACTAGCAGAGTTCTTATGCCAAATTTGTGTTAAATTGAGAGTCGAAGTCAAATTGCTTATAGAATTCATTGTCAAAATTCACTGTCAATATGCAGAATTTATGGGGACGTCCCCTAGGAGTCCCCTATCCCCGGGACACGTAGGTAATCAATGCTAAAAAATTTAGCAATCAAAAAGGGGCAGTGCAATGACTGGTAAATTAACAATGTCATTCAGGCAATTAAGATAGAAACTGAAAATTTCCAGATCCCATACCAACATATCAGAGAGGCAGAAAATTCAGTGGTAGATCTAGCATCAATTTGTGAGTAGAAAAATTAGACAAGATGGTTTATACTAATCCATCCCTTCCATGGAATTAAAGCTAATTTCAGAAGACACAAAAGCAGAAGAGCTCGTTCTTCATGAAAATTTGTGAATATTGGGATCAAAACGAGGAAAGGCTTACAGATAAAAATTGTCTTTTTGTGCCTCAATTGTCGCTTTCATGTGTGAATCAAATAGAGGAGAATTACAAAAAAAATTGATGGATAAATGATGATATGCACTATCTTTTGTTTTGATACCTTTCTCACAACTGGGATAGACTTGGAGTTGAAGAAGAGATATTCCCCTATATGCAGACGAGCAGATAATTATATTTGATTTTTGAAATTTGAGTCATTTTTATTTTCCCAGTTTGGTTTGTTACACCAACTAGGAGTTAGCATCCCAGGCACCAATTTCCGGGTCTAAGGTCCCTTGGCCCTAGGTGCCTTTACAGATTTCAGCTTTCTGTTTCACAATATTTTTCATTTTGGGTGGTTGTTTTTGTTTACTATCAGTTTTTATAATTGGGCTCATAACATTATAGTTGAAGATACGGTATCTCTATTACATAACTTTCTATTGTTAAGATGGTTGCATATTTCATCAAGTCCCATTCAGTGCTTGGAATAAGTCATGGATTTGATGAAGGCTTTTTGCATGAAAATAATACAAGCCCAACAGTTTGACAAAATCATTCTGCTAACAGAAAAGATTAACATCCACAAGTGTTAGTAAACTGAAGATAAAACTGAACTCAAAACACAGTTTAAAAATGTGATTCCAGTAAGAAATGATCTCATAAGACCTACAAACCTAAACCTTCAACTCAGGAGATCAAAACATATGTTTCAGAGTGTTGTAACCTGAAAGTTATATTTTTTATTTCTGAAGAAAAATAATTGCTTTTTATAAGTTTAATAATTATTAGTAATAAAATGACAACACCCACGTTTTCTATGTCAGATAAGACTCACATGCCAGGAAAACAGATATAACATATAATTATAAGTTACAACTGACCACCAAATCTTGCAAAAAAATCCTCTTGATCTAGATCTGAAAATATGGGTGATTTGTATGTGAAAAAAAATATTTGAGGAAAATAATTAAACCATTTACAATAGCATGCCAACTAACCTGCTCCCACCTCCGTTGAAGCTCCAATAATTCTCGACAATAAGATAGACATTCTGCATGATATGAAGCTGCCAACTGTTTTATCATTGCCCTCCTCCTGATAATGCTCGCCACTGTCAGATTCGAAATGTTAGTAAAACATGTTAAGCAGTCTGTATTCAGATGTTATATTTTTTACCAGATATATATGTTTCATTCATAACGAACCACCATACAGGCAAGTACAACAATAATCTCAAACTATGACATGCAACTCCATCAAATGAGATCTGAAATTTTATGTGTAGTAATCGAGACCTAAAATATGGGCTACTTAAAACCCTAAGTCCAGGCAAAAAAGCCCAACAGAAAAAAATTTTAAAAAGGATGAAAAGAAAGAGAAAGTTGTGATCAAAAGCACTGAGGCCGAAGCACGCTAAAAGATATAAAAAGAATGCCAATAGTTGTGCATACCAATTGCTACCACTTTCTTATTGGGTGATTTCCTAGGAAGAGTTAATTGTGTGCCCCATTTCTATCCATTTACAATAACCAATAATACTGCATTCTATTACACAATAATTTAATATTATTATTTATGATACTCCGCATACAATAACCACAAATATCACATCATAAAAAACAGGATGCATGTCTCACCTACTAGGGACACATCTTGGACATGTGGAAAAGAACCTAGCAAGTAGACACATAAGGTATGTGTCTGCGTTATTATTAGCAGCAGCGTTGGAATGCCATTGTGAAAATTTCACAACATCAAACTTCTCAACTCTTTCAAGCTTTCTCTTAAACCCACAAGAGGTCCTGTGCTGAAGCTGAAGCTAGAACAGGTAAGTTTTACTAGTCAATTTGAATTTCAGCACATTGTTTTACATTTTTATTTTGTTTACTAATACAATAATACTAAATATCTGTTTATCTTAGATCTCTTACCTAACTCCATCTCTGATGCTGATAATGAAGCTCTGACTGCCCCTAACTCAATGATAATGTATAGTCTGGTTTTTGCCATAGTAGGGAATAAAGCTCCTAGGCCTTGCAGGTTCCCCCTCTGCCTTTACAATGGTTTTGGGATATTCATGGCAGAGATGTTGAAGCTGTAAAGAAATCTATTCTGTCTAGAAAAATCTTCAAGGAGGTGAATAACACTTTGTTGACTCTTATCCCAAAGAAGATTGGTGTCAACAACTGGAAAGATTTTAGACTGACTGGCTTATGCAACACTTTTTACAAGATTTGGTCCAAAGTCTAGGTGGAACCCCTGAAGGTTAAACTTCCCGGTCTTGTTTATGTCACTAAAGTGCCTTCATTCAAGGTATGCAGATTTTGGATAGCTTGTTCTCATGCTGGAAGTCATCCATTTGGTGGAATGTTCAAATAGAACAAGTATGATCCTCAAGATATGAATATGAACAATGCCTACAATAGGAATTTGGAGAAGTTTGGTTTTACCTTAAAATTCAAATAGTTGGTTTGGAGAAGTATTCGTTGTTCTTGTGTGCTAGTGTATGGGTTGTTGTATTTCATGTTTTGATTTGTAAGTTGGTTCTATGATAAAGACAAAGAGAATTTAATAAGGTACTAGAAATAATGAAGAATGGTAAAAAAGAGGGGGGAAAGGAAGGTGACACAAGGAAAGAGGTAAGAGGAAAAATAAATTAATAAAATAATAAATGAAATAATATGATAAATAGATTTAAAAAGAAAAAATGAATAAAGGATAAAATGTGTAATGTCCCCACTTTGAAATAGGATTTGATAATAAAATTAAAATACAAAAGAAAAAAAAGAAAATTAAAATTAAAATATAAAAGAATAAAATTAACTATAATTAAAATTTAATTAAGTTAATGAATGATCAAAAGGCATGAAATGAAAAGTTGTGACTCCCTCAAACATGTAATGTCCCCTTTTGGGAGGACACTAAAACTTGCCCAATATACTTGTAGAATTATTGCAGGTTATGTATTTTCAGTCTGCTGTGGTATTTTGGACAGATTCAATTCAGAATCAATGTTGTTTCCCTCTTTAAATGCACAGGTCTGCTGTTTATATCAATCTGATATGCTGCATATATATATATATATATATATATATATATATATATATCTGTCTGTGTGTGTGTGAAAATCCTTTCTATTCCATCAGGTCTGATTCTCTAGTTATTGATTTAATGTTTCCTCTTCTTTTCCTTCGATGCCTGCTTTATTATTGTTTGCAAATTTGTATGTGTTCTGATCTCTTTGATAAATGTTCATATTATTCTTCCAGATTTTCTTATAATTCTGATTTAGGTTTGCTCCTAAATCTGCTTTTAATGCTTCAGATATTTTGTTCTATTCCATGGATCCTTTCTTCTCAAATGAAAACTTCTCCGCTTTATAACCCTCCAATGTGAAGGAGAGTCACACCTCTTCTTACTGGTCACAACCTTTCATAGTTACCACCCTTTGAAAGGGTCACAACCTTTCATCATTGCTACCCTTTTGAAAGAATCACTTCCTTATCTTCTTCCCATTAATGCTTCCTTAGTTCCTTTGCTCCCTTCTTTCCTTCTTTTTTCCTTTTTTCCCAAATGACGTTCTCTTCTCTCCCTTTTATATCTCAAGTTTGAGGGAGTCACAACTTTTCATTTCATGACCATTCATTAAACTTAACTAAATTTTAATTATATTAATTTTTATTTTAATTCTTTTATATTTTAATTTATTATTATTATTTATTAATAAATTCTATTTCAACAAGTGGACATTACAAAACATGAGATATAAAAGGGAGAAGAGAACACCATTTGTGAGGGAGGAGGAGAAGAAAGAATGGAGCATGTGAATCAAGGAAGAATCAATGGAAGAAGGAAGGAATGGGAAGTAAATAAGGAAGTGACTCTTCCAAAGGAGGCCAGAAATTATGAAGGTTGTGACTCTTTGAAAAGGTATAAAATGATGAAGGGTCGTGACTCTTTCGAAAAGGTGGTAATTATGAAAGATTGTGACTCTTTCAAAAGGCATAATTATGGAAAGTTGTGACTCTTTCAATGGAAATAAATGATGAAAGGTTGTGACTCTTTCGAAGGGTGGTGATTGTGAAAGGTTGTGACCATTAAAAAGGGCAGACATGATGAAGAGGTGTGACCCTCCCTTGTAATACCCTAAAATTGGTCATTTAAACCATGGCCCCTAATCTTGACTACAACACCAAGGTCCTAACCAAAGGCAATTAAATCAATCTTGAGCACCTAATTAATTAATTCCTAAATCATCAATGACACATGGCAAATTAATCACTTTAATCAATAAATCATCAAATCTCTTTAATCAATTATCCTATTTATTTAATTAAATATCCTAACATATTTAATTAATAAATCAATTTGCCATTATATCATCAAAAAGGAATTAATTTGAGAAAAGAAATCAGCTTGAGATATTTTGAAAATCTAATTTGAGATAACTTGAGAAATCTCAGAAAAGCAATTAAATCAATTTGATCTCAAAATTGAATAAAAATATGCAATATATCAGTTTTCTCTGATTTTAACTTAAAGAGCTTTTTCTGATTTTTTTTTAAAATCAAACAAATATTGAGCAAATAAAGGAAACATGCATTAAATCAATTCTTTTAAAATTGATTTTATCTCCAATGCAAACTCAAACTTATAATCCAAAGGCATTAAATCAAGCTTTATTGAAATTATCTTAAGATCAACTCAAACTTATCTCCTCTGAAACTGAGAAAAGCATCCAATCATCTCAATTCACCCGGATTGTGCTTCCTCTTGGAGAATCTCAACCGCTCATTATCAATCAATCTCAACTGTTGGTCTCTCTCTAGATTTTCTATAAATTCAAGCTCTCGTCTCTCAATCAAGAGGCTAGAGATTTTATTGTTATCATGCTAGTTTTGCTCTAGAGTCACTGAGAATATTGCATCTTAGCTTAATCATATTAACTTAATCATATTAGCATAATTATGTTAGAATCACATAACTTGATATTATTGTTTGCATCTAGATTTCATATAGCTTAATCTTGCTTTCATATAGATTAAATCCTTCATCTTGGTGTAGTCTAGTCACTGGTATTGCTTAGATAAATCTGAGAGCAAATCTATACTTGCATCTTTTAGGAGGCAATAGATCGATTTGCTATGGTTTTTACATTTATTGATTTTGATCAACTAACCATGCATGCAATGACTTATTGAGTGTTTGTGTTTCAGATTCAGATTCCAAATTTCACACACATTTTTGGCGCCCACCGTGGGGCAGGAAACTCAATTTTTTGGCCTCACAGGTCATCAAATTATCATCTTTCAAATTTTGTCTATACATTCTTTGCAAAATCTCGTACGACATTATATTCATTACAGTGCGATATTCTATCTTTTGTCGTATGGGTAGGTGAGAATTTTCGTACGATCAAGTGAGAAAACTCGTACGAATTACTATTTTCTCGTATGAAAAACAGAGAGGTTTTTTGGGGTTTTCTGACATGAATTTGCTTATGCTAATGCTAACCCTGATCTGTTTTTTGTCTATCTAAGTGATTTTCACAGCCTGACAAGTTTTTGCAGAATGTTTGTCCAAGAATACCCCTGTATCGCTCAAAAACAATATGATTACTGATTCGTTGTTTTTGCAAGTTGCCTAAGAAGATTCAAGCAAACTTTGTGTATTCTTAATTGTTTTCTAGGCACCTAAATTGGGATGTGGTAAATAAACAAATCTGTTTTTCATGTTTGAGGAAAATCTAAAAGGTAGGAGAATATGCTCTTGTCTGCATAGACAATCAACGATCCAGACCCTTGCAGCTTTTCTAGTTTGAGATTTGTGTTCCTTTAGTGGGCCTGTCACAGTGGGAAAAAGTAATCACCCTGTAAGAACGACCCAAGTGAGTACAACTAGACCCAAGCATTCCGACTCACTATAATAACTAGGCCTCTTTGAGATTAAAGTCTTGGAGGTTGGAGTTATTTGAGTTTTCTCCTTGAGATTTCTTATATCGGGCATTTTATAGGGCCTTCCATCACGCTTGCGTGACTACATCTTGCAAGGTACCTTGTTAGGCTATAGGCCTCACTCGTGCTTGCACGACTTCAAGGGATAACTTCGAACGAAAACCCTTACTAAGAACTCTAGGATAGAAGCTACCCGGTTCACCTCCGAAAGGGGGATAATCTTTGTGCAAGAGAGATAGTAACTCTCTCAAGATACTTGTCATATCGTGCCCCCGTTAGCGTTTGGAGTCGGCTAATACGGTGTTGAGAATCCATTGCGTGAGACTCAACGGCCGTATTCTAATTAGCTATTGGGTGTGTACCTAAGTTTGCAAGAAAAGGTTTTCTCTCTCAACCAACTTTTTAAGGATTAGCGTGTTGTGCTTGAATTCACTTTACATCTTGAGTGTCTGTTGTGTCTTTATCCTTGAACTATCTGAAACTATCACTGAGCAACCTGAAACTGAAACTGTAAAACCTAAATAATCAACTGAAGCATCAAACCCAATGGTCAAAACCCTATTTCCTGTCAAAATTCGTTTCCTGTCTGATCCTATTCTGTACGAGTCAAAACCTCAATTGCCCAGTTTGTCGTACTTCTATATGAGAATTGTCGTATGAGCCTTTGAGAATTGTCATACGAGTAACCTAGTTTGTCTTACGAGTAACCTAGTTTGTCGTACGAGGAACCTAGTTTGTCGCCTGGTTACCTATAGTCTATCGTATGGTCTTAGGCATTTTGTCGTACGAAAATCTGTCTTCCTGAGTCCAAAAAACTTTGTTTGCATAATTCTGATATCTTTTACAGACCTCTGTCATACTTTCCTTGTCAGTCCTGATACATCACAAGACAGCATATACCTGGTCTTTTTCATCCTGAGCATAGCATCTTGATAGTATGCCCTGGCCGTTGTGTTACATGATTTTGTCGATTATATCCTAGTTGGTTCAATCAATCATCCATCAATCTGATCAATATGATCCGCTTAGATCACATCTTATACAAGATAGATCGTTCCTGAAACCAGACTTGGTCTCAATCTCTTCATCCAATCATCACCTCAAACAAACATCTAGCTTCGATTTGATCTTGACATCTATATCACTTCTAGCTCTCGGTCACATCAATTGTAAATGCATGTTCGAACCAGGAGCTCTTATACGATATAAGGGGAGAAGGTTTCATTTGATGAGGACATCGAAGAATAGCAGGAGTTCTCATAAAGCAATCAGATCAGACCTGAACCATGATACTTTAATCTCTTGTGGGCAAAATATGAGGTGATTCAAATAGGGGACATTAGAAAATGTAGGTATACTAAATGAAGTTAGAGCACAAGGAATAAATGAATATGCAACTATAGAATAGATAGAATATATATAATTTATAAGAAGAAATGAATAAAATAAATATAAACTGTCCATTTTTTTGTGGAAAGCAATATTTAGATCTAGCTTTCTGCATTATTTTTTTTTCAGATCTAGTAGAAAAAGTGATCAACTGAAAGAATTTTATTTGAAAACCCTCATTTTCATAGATATGCTAATGTCATAGAATGGTGTTTTCACTTCAAAAAGACTCATTACCAATATAATTTATGGTATTTAATATTTATCAGTAATTTAAGAGGTGCAGTTCTTTCATGGTTTCTTTCATCGACTAAAGGTAATTTTCCTTTGGATGAAATGTAAACAAATTTCTTTAATTGATGGAAGCCAAAAGAAGCAATAGATGATAAGATGAGGGATGAAGAAGAAGCAGACAGTAAGGGTGATGATTGCAAAAAGGATGATGAAGCAAAGATAAAGAGTAAGTGTACTACATGAAGTTTAGCTCCATGGAAGGAAGACTCAACATTTCAATTTTATGTATGCATTCAAAAGAAAAAGGTTATTGTATCTATAAACCCTAGCAGCAAGTATAACTTTATCAACATGGACTTAGCCATGTAACTACTAGTTCAAGCAAAGAAGACCAAGACTCAAAAAGATTGTAAGTTTGTTTAAGTTTTTGAGATTTGAAGCTCGCCATGGATAAATATGTTTTACATTCAAATTTTTACACTTTGGATATGGCTAAGTTGGAAATTATTATTGGTTATAAACTTTGAGGATGGTAAACATTAACATGCAAAAGAAATTCTTGAAGCTTTGGTATGGGAAGAACTTCAAAGGATATTACACATAATGAAGACCAAAACAAAATTAGCAAAAAGCAAGTTCAAGACTCTAATGAAGAAAATTCATAAGAATTAGAAGAAAAGCATAAGGAAAAAGAAGAAAAGAAACAAGAGAAAAGGACTATTTCCATTAAAGACACAACAAAGAAGGTTCTGGAGTCAATAGAAGATGCCACAGCATAGAAATCCCCATCATTGTGAGAGGGAACAATCATGGAGGCATGATACTGCAATGAAGGAAGTGCTACTATGGATCTACATGAAATCGAAGCAGTAGTTACAAGAATTTGTAGTGATGGAGAAGCAATGGCTATAATGGAAGCAAAGGACTAATGACCATGGTAGCGAATGGAATAATATGGAATAAAAGGACTAATGACAACAAAATATGGAACAAGCTTCGAATATAGGTACAATCAAGCAAAGCCCTCTATGAAGATCACATATGGATTGTTGGATAATAGGGATGGCATCATATTGTAATGACTCAAAACAATTTTGTTATTTAGCGTGTTCTCATGATTCAAGGAAGATGGGATGTCATGTAACTCAAGATATGATATTATAGTGTATATAAATTGATGGAGATGCTGACATGTGGACACATCCCTTAAGTTAGTTATATTGGGTCATATGGTCAACTTGTGTAATTAATTATATGAAGAGATGAGTAGGCCTAGGTGAAGATTAGTGGTTTAGAATAAAAGTATGTATCCCACATGTGAGGGGAAGTGGTAGTTGTAGGTAGTTGAGTGTAATATGTTGCAGTGCTTAGAAAAGAGAGATATGGAATGAATATCATATATGTTTGGGATCTCATATTGCAGGGAGTGACTTCTTCTAAAAAGAAGCATTGTATGGTGTTGCCCCACCTCAAGGGTTTATTCAATTTCTGAGTATATTGGTCTACCATCTGGAGTATTTAAATTATTTTATGCAGGTTCACATCTGGTACATGACAAAGAAGGGGCTCTATGATGGTTCATACCTGTTAGTATCAACCACGTGTTAGCATCTCCATCAACCTATATACATTATAATATGATAAGCCCAGATGCATGCCACTATGTAATGTCCCCTATTAGGTTTAGGCCTGTTTTAACCATAATTAATCCATCTCAACATATTTATGACTTAAACTACATTGATTAGGAGACAAAACCATCTTAACCGGAATTCAATCAATGATAACATAATCTTCTTCCTGATATTGAATTGATAATTCAATCAGATTTATAATCTCACATTTACATGTTCATTCAAATTACTGTTTCTGTATATATATATATATAAGTTCAGATAGTATTACACTATAAGTTTTACTACAGAGTAGTTCTTTATAAAATATTATTTGACTGAACAACCCTTATATGTATATATATATAAATACATACACTGCCCATTTACCAAACACCAATCATTATTCCACCTAGTCGCTGTAGTGGTAGACAGTGTCAGATCTAGTTTGCCACAATATGTGAAATTAAGCTTGAATACCTTTATATTAATATTACATATTGTAGTTTATGTTAATATTATTATTATTAAATTCTACATACAAATATTATCGAGCTATATATATTAAGCAGTCTTTATTAAACACATCCCCTATGCATACTGCCGAGAACAAGGATGTTACTGCCTGTAACTTTATAACGGTTCTGATCTGCTCTGGAACGATCTTTTTTCAATTCCTATCTATCTCCCCCATTTGCCCAACAATGTCTGGTTATATTAATCAGACAGAGCATATATAGAACATCCTATATTGTGTCACGTATCCTATACCTTTATATATTAGACAGTCATAAGCAATATTATAATGCGTATCAGCAATGAACAGATTAAAGTCACATTCATTATGCTATATTAAACAATCATAAACGGCATTACGTTACTAGTCAGTAGTATACCGATATAAAAAGTAATCATTATGTCATGTATGGGGAACCAATACCACAACTACAGAATTGAATCGAACTGCTGTATATTCCCCCCCTTATAAATGCCAATATCTCCTCTTATATACTCCCCCCCCCCCTCCGCTGAGGGATTGTGAATATCTTTTATTTCTTATTTGTGGAATGATATGACACTTCATGAAAGACACGTCATATGTCCATTTATACTTGTATCACTCCATAATTATCTTAATCGCTGCCTTAATCCTAATTGGGCTCGTACATGCACCTATTCGTTATTAATCTAGGTTACCAGTTCCGGTTCCGGTTCGAAGAACCCGGTACGCCAGTACGGCAAAATTTTGAAAAGGGGTTTGGGTTCGTTAGTACAAAAAAATGTAAATTTTTTTTATATATTTTGATATTTGTGAAGCCTATAAGCATGAATTAAAATATGCATGTCACATAGCATCATATAAACAACAAAAAAAACATAAACTTGTAATCATAGCATCATGATCATACCATAATTGATAATAGCATCACATCCATCAAGTTTAATATCAAAATGACAAAATATTCAAGTATCATTGTTTCAACTTTCAACAATATAAACTTAAAGTTTAATCATCAAATGGATCATCTAATTCTTCATCCTCCTCCTCCTCCTCATTGACATTGACATTACATGAGCCAATGCCACTTGCACTTGCACTATAAGTTGGCTCAGTTTCCGAGTCATCAAGTGTCAATGCAAGAAGTTGAGAAGCAGGAGCATCCAAATCAGTATGCTCTGGCTCTATATCCCACATCTTTGTTTCCCCTTGTGTGTAGTCATGTTGTTTGTGTGAAAGAAGACGTAGGTTGGAATGCACATATACTAAATTCTCTGCTCTTTTTGATAACAGCCTATTGCGCTTTACTAAGTGGATGAAAGAGTATGTGCTCCAATTTCTTTCTAAAGCAGATGAACTAGCAACCTATGAAGACAAAGTAAACTATAAATAAACTAAAACTTGTAAATTTAAAATTTTAATTAATTAAACTTACTTGTGATAAAACTTTTATAGCGAGGGGTTGTAGGTGTTGGAAGCATGTACCATGGAAGTACCACCAGCTATGAGCATCTTTCTTGGATCTATGACGAAGTGCATCAACACTTAGACCATTCCCATTTGCGAATTCTATGAACTCATTTGTAACAACATCTCGCAAATCATCATTGGGATATAGTCTAAGAAATGCTGCCTTGTACCCATCAGATACTTCTAGATCTCTCCATGGTGGAATCCTTCCTGGTTTATCAAGAAACTGATTGCTATAGTACTGTTGTGACGTTTTCACACATCGCCCCATTGCAAATGGGGACCCATGTTTTTTGCTCGTTTTGCTCGTTTTCGCTTTGCTTTTTAGGGTTTTGGTTTGAATCCAGTCGGTTTTGGGAGCTTTTTGAATTTCCTTTTCTAGAATGCAAATTTTGAATGCAATGAATTCGCCAGAATGGTCTATTTTCAATTGGAATTTTGAATGCAGAGCTTAAATTTGTCTAAGTGTTGAAGATGAAATGTGAATTTTTGTCCAATTGAATATTTTTGACCAAATTTTGACATTTTTGATTTTTGATCCTGGGCATTGGAAATGATTTGTTTTTGCCTTGTGAAGTGATAAAATGTGTAAAATCATGATATTTTGGCCTGTAGGAGCAAAATCGCTCCTGTTCCTCAGTGAAGGACGGGAGCTCGTTTTCGAATATCTCACTATTTCTGCAAAGTCCAGACGAATTTCAAGTTGGAAGTGATGGAGAAAGGCGAGATCTTTCCATTGAATATAAATTGAAGATTTTCATGAGCACAGAAATGCCTCCAGGAGCAAAATCGCTCCTGTCCCTCAGTGAAGGACCGGAGCTACAAATCCAATTTTGCTTTGTCCTTGCAAGATTTTAACGTCTTGACGATGTGAAAAGGTCTAAAGAGGTGCATTTTATCAAATGAATATAACTTGAAGCGCTGTCGGGGAGATCATTGGGTGGCAAGTCCGGCTTGAGTGAGGTCCTGATCCTGAAATTTGGCTAAGTCTGGAATGTCCTGACCCTGAAATTTGACTAAGTCTGGAAACTGAAAAAACCTCCAAAAACTAGATTTTGCAATATAACTCCTGGAGGTCTGAAACCACTCTCAAACATCCTGAAAGTATATATGGAATATAACTTAAAGTATAAGAAAGAAGAAACATAGAAGGAAATGTCACTTATACTTAAATGTTATATTCCATTAAAATTGTCCTGATCGAGAGTGCGAAAAGTCAAATTCCGCTCGTGTCCTTCTCCAAGGGTCCAGAGCGAAATGCGCTCCTGTCCCTCTCCAAGGGACCAAGGCGAATCGCTCGTGTCCCTCACCAAGGGTCCAGAGCGAAAATGCTTAGTTGAGCCATTCCTGACCTTGTTTGGACGAATCGAGACATCAAAGGCATGGTGAAGGACGAAATGAGCATGATAGAACATCCAGACTTGATCAAAAACAATGAAATGATGAAGTTTTGCCTAGAGGGTCAAATTCGCTCCTGTCCCTCACTGAAGGACCAGAGCGAAATTCTTCATAAGGTACGTCCTGAACAACGACCAAGCAAATTTTATGTTCGAAGGCAAGAAAGGAGGTCAATCGAACCCGTTGAAGACAAATTGAAGATTATCAAACGTCAACAAAGGACCAAAATGCTTAAGTTCGCTCCTGTCCCTCAGGAAGGGACCAGAGCGATTTTTGTTGTAGATGATTTTCTCACCAAATTTCAACCGATCTCAAGGCATGATTGAATGAAAGGAGGCATTGCGAATCCGTTGAATATAATTTTCGAAGGTGATGAAGTGAAATGAGGCCCATAAGAGCAAAATCGCTCCTGTCCCTCTCCAAGGGACCAGAGCGATGAGGTACGTCCCTTTCATTTTTATAATTTTGGCGCCAAATAAACATTTCAAATTTTCCTTAAATGCTAAGTTCGATAAAATTGAAAATCTAATTTAATTAGCATTTAATATGGCGTTTGACATTTATTAATTATTTTGCCTTTATTAAAAATCGAAATTTATTAATTAAAAATAAAGGCATTTAATAATTAATTATTAATTTAATAAAAATCAAAAGGGAGCGCTTGGGTTTATTTTGTCAAGGTCGGCCTTTATTATTTATTTAAAAATCGTTTTAATTGCTATATTTTGCAAAAAGTCGGCCTAAGGTCAATATGAAGGTGAGCGCCTATAAAGGAAGGTGTTTATTTCATTTTCACATCATCATTTAGCATCTCTCATATGCAACTTGGAGAAGGCAAAAGAGGAGCGAATTTCATACAAAGGAAGGGCGAAATTATCATTCAAGAAGAGGAGCGAATTCAATCAAAGGTGGTGCGAAACTACTATCCAAAGGAGAGGCGAACTTGAAGTTTCAAGTTAGGCGAACTTGCCAAGGACATTGAAGAACACATCAAAGATTCCAAAGATGGCGAAATTGCTAACTTGAAGAGGAAATCACGTCCAAGACTTGAAGGGTGGCGAAGTTGATAAGAGGAACGTTCTTTTGAAGATCACATCAAGACTATCGAATTTCAAATTTTGCCTAGGCGAATTCCTTTATTTTGCATTTTAGAGTTAAGCTCTCAAAGAGGTATGGCGATATGGATTTTTTGTTTTGATTTTGAGCGTTGATCGTCATTGCCTTAATTTTGAATTTTGAAATTTTGTTTTTCCTTAGCTCAATTGTTTTTAGGAAATGGTTAACAAAGGACTTATCATTAAGTTTCCTAAAATTTGCTCTCTAATTTATGTTATGTATTGCAAAATCATGTTACTAATTTTGAAATGTTGTGTAGGCATCAAATGGAGGTCTCTTCAAGGAAAATCAAGCCGGATCAAGGACGGTCTTCGCCAGGACGATCAAGCCAGGACAAGGGCGAACTCTTTCAATCCAGTGTTCCAAGGCGAGGTACATCATCTTCCTGCACATCAAGGACGCAAGGAGTTAGAACAAGGGCTCGTTGAAGAAGCAAAATAGTTCCAGATGAATTAATTAAAGCAAGCTTCTCAACAACATCAAGTTGAATATCTACCAAGTTCCAAGTGTCAAATGAGGTGGCGTCCTAGTCATCATTTCTCCAATCAATGAAGTCCATCTCAGCATGTCCAGATTCAATGTACTTAACTCATGGAAGGTGGCACAAACTCCGATGTACCTACCCCGGCTATCCATTGGTCGATTTTTCTAAAAGGGACATGTGTCCAAGCAATACAATTTTATCATTGGTCAAACATTAAATGTTATGTAATGGTTGTAACAAACCCTAATTAGGGTTTTTCATTGTAAAATCTTGGCCATTGATCTTGAATTGATCTAAGCCATCAAATTGTATTGTGGGCACTATATAAGCCCAGACATTTCATTTGTAAAGGCTAATAATTAGCAATTAGAGAGAATTGTAAATAGTTAGAATAGTTAGAGAATAGTTGGAAGCAATTAGAGTAGAATAGGAGGACAAGGCAAGAAATTGTTGCCATTGATTGTAAACAAATTCCATTTTCATTGAAGTAATGGTGAAATATGTCGTTTTCTTGCAATTTGCATGGTTTCTTGTTGAGTCTTCAATCTTAGATGGTAAATGATTAGATGAATGGAGGAAATGTGATTAATTGATGATGGAATTCGTATATCCATACTACTAGCAGTTTGTTGATTGCAGACTTGCCTTGTGTAGTCAACTGGAATCGTTCAGCTTAAGCTCAATTTCAATTTGTTGCCTCTTCATTGATATGCATCAACTTGGATGGTATCTATGCCTGCGGTGATGATTTGAACATCATAAAGCTCCCTTAGAAGATCGCACTAGTCTCGTGTAGATGTTCCATTGATGTCAAAACAAGACCTAGTTAGAGTTTCACCAAAAATCAAGTCATTGCTCCTACATTCTTAGTATTAGGATTAGATCCTCTCTTCGCCCTTATCCTTTTTTCATTTTTCAAATCTAAGTTAGTCAGAGCCTGTGTCCAGCAAAGCAGATCGGAAGTTCAATGTAAGTCCCCTTGTGATTCCAGCAAATCACATCATACCACTGGAGCTTGTCCACACGTGGAGACCCCACTAAAAGAACCTTGGAGTCCATCTAACTGATCCTTTTTGCAGATCTTCAGCAGTTAGAGACTATTTTCTCAAGAGAGGATAAGATACCTATTGGTATTTTATTCTGTGTATGATGGTGTACAAAATACACCTCAACAAGTACTTAGGTGTCAAGGCATAGGCAAGAAGGTGCAAAGGAGTGGTCATCTTATTCCACCTCTCTACAATAATTACTTCCAGTTCTTTGAAGAATTTCTCCTGAGGATCATTCTCTTTTTCATTTATAGTGACCTTTATTTTTTCAAGCATTGAATCAATGCCATCATAAATCTCACCTATGCAAAGCCTATCCATGTCTGTATAGCGAATCATGCTCATGATGGGCTCAGTGATACTTAGGAGATATGTAACAAGATCCCACCATTTCTCATTCAATATTCTATCCCTAATTTTTTCTGCCCTCTCAATGCTACTTTGCTTCCATACAGTCCAATTGGTGTTGATCACCATATTGCATAGTGCCACTCTAACTTTCACAAGTCGTCTTAAGACGATTGTGTTTGATGCAAAACAGGTCTCAGCAACCTATAACACAAATTAATGCCAAATGATTAAAAAATAAAACCAAACTTTAAAGAAGAAGACACAATATAGCTTACACAATGATATTATTAACATTGAAAATTCAAAAAAATTAGAAAATGTAAAATTAAATTACTATTTCACTTACCTTCAATAGCTCCAAATTCGAATAGGTTCTAAAAATCCCTTGAGACATGTGGTGGTTTGTGATGAACATCTGGATGTCCTCAGCCTCTGCATACGCATCTCTGATCCATTTTATTTTTTGCCCAATCCTTTGTAGCATAAGATTGAGTGAATGTACCGCACAAGGTGTCCAAAAGATGTGATCATAGCGTTGCTCAACCAACAAACCAGCAGCTCTACAATTTTTTGCATTGTCCGTTATGACTTGGACAACATTGCGGGGTCCCACAGACTCAATGGCAGAGATGAGAATTTCTACAATAAATTGGCCATCTTTTATTTGGCCCTCACAATAAAACCCAGGGTCCCAGTCAAACCCGGGCGGACCCAGTCGAACCCGGGCGGCTGAGCGGCCCATAAAGTCAAAAAACAAAGCAAATTTTATTTTTTTTTTCAATTCCGCCTTGTAAAAAGTGAAAATTATAACCTAAAAAACACTTCTAAAACATTTTATTGACTCATTTCACCTCATTTGTGTTGCAAACAAAATTTTTATGAGAGCAGGTTGAAGAAAGGTTGAACAAAATTTGGCTTCCAAGATTAAAGAGGAGGAGTTGAAGACTGATTTTAGAAGCTTCAACAAGTGTTGCAGCATCATTTCCATACATTTTCAAGCTTCCATTGGCTGCAAGAGGTAGGTTTTTAAATATTTTTTTCCAACTATTTTTGTTTTACAAATTGTCAAACATGAAACTTGAATTTTTTTTCATTATTTAGTTTTTGTTTTTGAATATGTTTATTTTATTTCTTGCCATAGGAACTAGAATGGCATCTACATCTTCCTCCATTGGCAATGAACAAATAATTGCAAAACAAAGAAATGATCCAAATTCTCCCTTATGGAAATATGTGGACATTATAAAACAACTTCCGGGAGGTGGGGGATTCCGTTGGAAATGCCATGGATATGATATTGAACATAATAGTTAATATTATCGGGTGGTAGGCCATTTGTGTGGAATAAAAGGAAGAGGCATCAAAAAATGCCCTGGAAAAAATGGTAAACCTATACCAGATGAGACAGTGATGAAATATATTAGGGAGCATGAGACGGCAGAAGAGAGGGAAGCCCGTAGATTGAACCAAACTGCATCAAAGAAAACAAGGGGAATGCAAGGCCCTTCTAATCCCAGTATTGTAGTAGAAGACCACCCCTTCTTTGCCACAAATGAACCTCAAAGTGAACCACCCTTGACACGTAAAAGAACAAAGGGGCCTTTAGAAACCGCATTCCAAAATGAAAGTAGAGACAATGATGATCAAGATATAGTAAGGTGCATTTATGCAAATGGGTTGTCATTCAATGTTGTTCACTCCCCATATTGGAAGCAAATGATAAAAAGTGTTAATGAGGCACCAAGAGGGTATAAGGGCCCCAGTTATGAGAAGGTACGTGGAACATTATTGGAGAAAGAGGTGACGAAGGTTGAAGATGCATTGAAACCCATAAGGGATTCATGGGTTGAGACAGGTGTAACAATTGTTTCAGATGGGTGGAAAGATGCTAAAAACCGTCCCTTGATCAATGTCATAGCGGTGTCCCCTAAAGGGGCAATGTTTTTGAGAGCTGTGGATTGTGAGGGCCAAATAAAAGATGGCCAATTTATTGCAGAAATTCTCATCTCTGCCATTGAGTCTGTGGGACCCCACAATGTTGTCCAAGTCATAATGGACAATGCAAAAAATTGTAGAGCTGCTGGTTTGTCGGTTGAGCAACGCTATGATCACATCTTTTGGACACCTTGTGCGGTACATTCACTCAATCTTATGCTACAAAGGATTGGGCAAAAAATAAAATGGATTAGAGATGTGTATGCAGAGGCTGAGGACATCCAGATGTTCATCACAAACCACCACATGTCTCAAGGGATTTTTAGAACCTATCCGAATTTGGAGCTATTGAAGGTAAGTGAAATAGTAATTTAATTTTACATTTTCTGATTTTTTTTGAATTTTCAATGTTAATAATATCATTGTGTAAGCTATATTGTGTATTCTTCTTTAAAGTTTGGCTTTATTTTTTAATCATTTGGCATTAATTTGTGTTATAAGTTGCTGAGACCCGTTTTGCATCAAACACAATCGTCTTAAGACGACTTGTGAAAGTTAGAGTGGCACTATGCAATATGGTGATCAGCACCAATTGGACTGTATGGAAGCAAAGTAGCACTGAGAGGGCAGAAAAAATTAGGTATAGAATATTGAATGAGAAATGGTGGGATCTTGTTACATATCTCCTAAGTATCACTGAGCCCATCATGAGCATGATTCGCTATACAGACATGGATAGGCCTTGCATAGGTGAGATTTATGATGGCATTGATTCAATGCTTGAAAAAATAAAGGTCACTATAAATGAAAAAGAGAATGATCCTCAAGAGAAATTCTTCAAAGAACTGGAAGTAATTATTGTAGCGAGGTGGCATAAGATGACCACTCCTTTGCACCTTCTTGCCTATGCCTTGACACCTAAGTACTATAGCAATCAATTTCTTGATAAACCAGGAAGGATTCCACCACGAAGAGATCTAGAAGTATCTGATGGGTACAAGGCAGCATTTCTTAGACTATATCCCAATGATGATTTGCGAGATGTTGTTACAAATGAGTTCATAGAATTCGCAAATGGGAATGGTCTAAGTGTTGATGCACTTCGTCATAGATCCAAGAAAGATGCTCATAGCTGGTGGTACTTCCATGGCACATGCTTCCAACACCTACAACCCCTCGCTATAAAAGTTTTATCACAAGTAAGTTTAATTAATTAAAATTTTAAATTTACAAGTTTTAGTTTATTTATAGTTTACTTTGTCTTCATAGGTTGCTAGTAATTTTATTTTTATTAATGTATAACTTTAATTGTTTACTTTGTCTTCATAGGTTGCTAGTTCATCTGCTTCAGAAAGAAATTGGAGCACATACTCTTTCATCCACTTAGTAAAGCGCAATAGGCTGCTATCAAAAAAAGCGGAGAATTTAGTATATGTGCATTCCAACCTACGTCTTCTTTCACACAAACAACATGACTACACACAAGGGGAAACAAAGATGTGGGATATAGAGCCAGAGCATACTGATTTGGATGCTCCTGCTTCTCAACTTCTTGCATTGACACTTGATGACTTGGAAATTGAGCCAACTTATAGTGCAAGTGCAAGTGGCATTGGCTCATGTAATGTCAATGTCAATGAGGAGGAGGAGGAGGATGAAGAATTAGATGATCCATTTGATGAAAAAACTTTAAGTTTATATTGTTGAAAGTTGAAACAATGATACTTGAATATTTTGTCATTTTGGTATTAAACTTGATGTATATGATGCTATTATCAATTATGGTATGATCATGATGCTATGATTACAAGTTCATGTTTGTTTTGTTGTTTATATGATGCTATGTGACATGCATATTTTAATCCATGCTTATAGGCTTCACAAATATCAAAATATATATATATATATAAAAAAAATTTACATGTTTTTGTACTAACGAACCCAAACCCCTTTTCAAAATTTTGCCGTACCGACGTACCGGGTTCTTCGAACCCAAACCGGCAACCTAGATATTAATTAATAATAATAATTGTTTCATTTATGATATATATATATAACGATGAATACAGTAAGGTACTTTCTATCTTCAAGGCCTTGCTGTAAGTAATGAAAAATTAATAAATATTAAATAATAAATTTTCAAATTATCAATTTTTAATAATTATTATATTATTAATTATTATAATTGATATATAAAAAGCTGTTGGGAACTCTTTAGGTACGTTTTTAATGGTGGATGAAGACTCTTTAAATCTGTTGCATACTATTTTTGCTCGTCTGTTGGTTGTGGTGGATGTTACCATGGGCCTCCCTTCTGAAATTTCTATTACATCTTCCAAAGGGAGTTGGCTTCAGTCTGTAGATTATGAAGGGATTCCTTTCAGATGTAGGCAATGTTTTAAGACTGGGCATACTGTTGATTCTTGCCCTAGGTTAGGGTGAAGCGTTCAGCGTCTTGGTGGAAAGAAGTTACTCCACAATTTTATACGGTGGATAAGGTGGTTGGAGATCCGTCCTCCCCCCCTCCCAAATAGGGGGAGACCTCTCTAGTGATAAGGGTTTGGACCCAACAATTAATTTGCAAAGGGCTGTCAGTGGTTTGGGGTGCGCAATTAATGGTGGTTCTCCTTTGGGAGGCAGCTCTCCACAGGCTGGTTGTGCATCCGAGCAGAAGATGGAGGATGTCATGGCTGAACTAAAGTTGGAGGATGGATCTGGTTCTCATGGAGATTGCTTTGTAGGTTTTAGGGAGGGGCACCATGCTATTCAGAAAATGGATTATGCTGGGATTCAAAATCTGAAGTTACTGAAGAATGCACAAGCGGATGGTTGGATTGAGGTGAAGCGGAAGAAAGGTAAGAAGGGTTTGTTTGGGAGTGTCTGTATTGCCCTCCATTGGAGAGTGGAGGTGTTCCTGGGGAGGTGGCTCCCTAATTGTAGCCACCACTAGTTCGAGCCAGTTTCAATCCCGGTTCTATTAATAAAATAATCTTATTACCGACCAAAAAAAAAATAATTGATATATTAAAATAACGATCAAAGAGGGGACATGACACACTACTCTTGGATATATGAGTATCTGTACGACTGGACAAGTCCATCATGGACAACAATGGGGTTTCAGCTCCATAGGCTGGAAATGACAGTTCTTCTTTGTGCTAACTGCGAAGGAGGGCCTTGAAAAAAAAAGATATAGGAAAAGGTTGTCACAATGAATGAACAAACCAATAAAATGTGGACTGCCAAATGGATAGGAGCACACTTTGATGTTTACTATTCAATAGGTTTTCTATATTATATGAATTTTGTGATGAGAAGTCAAACCTATAATATAATCAAGCCATGTCATTCCAACACCTCAGACCTCATTATATGCCATTGATCTAGAAGAATATGAATTTTGATAATTTCACGATATCATGATAATACACCACTAACTTCACCATCATTTTCAGTATGCATGGTCACACCACAGAGTCCAAATTTGTCATATCCGAGGCCACATAGCTCCAAAGTATCAGCCCTCTTCAATACACCAATTTTGTAGTATCTATGGAAAACAAAAAAAATGAAAATATGAAGCAACAGAAAGCGAGCAGTTGCTCTTCTTGTAAATGCTCAGACGTCTCTTCATCTTCTTCACTTGTATTTTAATGTACCATGTTTAATCTTAGAATAGTTAGCTGGTAGTTCCAGTTTCGGTTGATACACCTGGTCTCTAGATTATTGTACAGAACTTGCAAATTCTTGAATTATATATCTGACCATTGTAGAATAGTGTTCCATTCTTCTTCCATTATCTTTGTGAAGACATCCTGATAATTGCTGATATTAATATTCTCTTAACTCTTATGTTGTTGTTACTTGTAATAAATCAGACTCTGTTTTGGGGTGGTATCTCCTGGGTTGACCCTCCACCCTGAATCAGCTATGGCAAGGCAGTACCATCCAAGGTTGAGCATTAACACTAGTGCAATCAGAGAACACTCTCCCAGTTTTTACCTGTGCTCGAGACAATGGATAGCCATTTGAAACCAGCACACTCTCCCAAGATGGATGGTAATTAGAATAAGGCACTCCATGATTGGTAGATCCCCAGCATCAGCTTAAAGGCTTAGTTACAGCTCTCTGAAAAGAGATTGGACCCTGACTCTTAAAATTAGTTGTTGTGATCATGTTCATGAAGTCAGACAGATACATCTTGGAATAAGGGGTCGAAGCCTAATACCTTGGGCCATTGCTTGATGTGTCAGCAAAGAGAAGGGATCTCTGGAACGGGTGATGATGATGCAGCAGATGGTCAAGAGTCAAAACATTGCAACTTTTTACCGAAATGGCATCATGGCTACTGTTGAGGTTTTATAGATGGCTACACTCTCTCTCTAGGTTTTAAAGGACTGAACACTTACAGGTCACTTACATAAGCCACTTTGTTATGGTTTTAGTTTTGAGTGTGCCAAAAGATGGGCGCTACCACAGGCCCTTGGTCAATATTGTGTCTACCCTTAGAGTTTCATGTTTTGGTACTCTTTGAACTTAGAAGCATAATTAGAAGCCTTCTCTTTGACATGTTTAGGCTGTCGTCTTATACCCATAAACATCAACTATTATTCCAATGATGGCAATCTCTAGACCGATAATTTCACAGTAAATATTTTACTCTGTCACAAGAAAATACATTTAACTATCCAAAACCAAGATTTCTAGCTAGACACGGTCATTTTTTCTCTACTAGAAAGTGAGGTCCAAAACTAAACATCCGGCACATCGTTTTTCATTTGGGGCTTTGGGTGCCCAACTAACAAACATCATACCCGGCTGTTTAAGCTTTTACCGAAAATGGACTTAAAAGGGCAATAGCCTACATATCAAATGCTCATTGATTAATTCCCATGCTAACATAGCAATTCGCCAATTTACAGCAGCAAATCATGAAATTGGACACCCAGCTCCCATTGGAATCAATTCTTGTTTTAGTAAGCACTGTAAATTGGCAAGGCATTACCCGTCGCATGTGCCTTGTTTAAATCATAGCCTTAAAATGTGAATATGCAGGCAGGTAGGCATGCATTCATGAAACCCTCGCAATTATTCTCCTCTGCCCTCTACTAACCCAAATTACTAGATATTCCAAGCTACCAGACAGAAAAAAATGAGACTCCACAACAAACCACCAGAGACCAATGTCACTAGATGGCCTTTGAAAACTCATATTAAGAGTTCAGTACACCCAATCTGAGATGGAGAACAAGACCTTCATTCAGTAAGTCTCACCATCTTAATTGTAGTTAATTGACCCGAATTCCTTGAAAAATTGAAACTTGTTTGAGTGCCCAAGACATACCTTGGCCGGGGTGGAAATCAAAGAGGAGGTGGGGTGATGGAGAAGAAGATGTATCCACCTCCACAGAAGAGTGCACGTCTCCGTTTTCCCAGCTGCTCCCACCCGTCACAGTACCAGTTGCACACTTATTATTATTATTCTCATCGTTATCATTGCCCTTCTCCATTTCTCCTTTTGCTTTCTGCTGTGCAGGGACGCTGAGCATGTTACATTAACCGCCCTCTATCAGCCAAAGAATTTTCGCTCCACAGAGGTATTGCAGAATCTTGTATTATTAAAATTTATTTGTTAATTGTCCTACAGAATGTTTTACTTTTGTCTCATTTACGTTAGTCTGTGCCCAGCGAAAACTTATTTTATAGGTAATGTGGCAAGGTTTTTAATTTTAAAAGATAAAATAATATTAATAGTATCTCTTACTTTTGTCTCATATACGTTAGTTTGTGCCCAGCGAAAACTTGTTTTATAGGTAATGTGGCAAGGTTTTTAATTATAAAGATAAAATAATATTAATAGTGTTTCTTTTATAAGGGCATATCTATTTTAGGTGAATATAGGTAAAGTATCTAAAAGATGTCATATTTGTTCATTATTTTACTTAAAATTTTATTATTTTATTATATTGTAATTATATTAATTTATTTTTTGTGATATCGTACTTAATATTAAATTATTATAAAAGATTATTATATTATTATATTTTAATATATTCTTATTTTTATATTTTATATTTCTATTAAACTCTTTATTAAAAAAAATGGTACCAAATTATTATTTTTTTATTTTTTAGATAAGTTATAACTATATGGGGGCAGTTCCCTTTCTATTAGTAATAAAAAGAAAAAATTGCATAGGGGGATTAGTGATACAAATATCCAATCCCCTCTCCGATGACTTTCAACTTCTTAACGATTTCCTCGAGGAGCAGATCTAGATTTGCATTCATATTGGCTTCGAAATCATCCAAATTATATTTCTAACTTACACCAGCTTTGAAGAGCTTCCATGCCTTTGTCATCTTTGTTTTTTCTTCTCAGCATTCAAATCAAAATATCCCAACATCACATCATTTTTCAAGACAATCTCCAGAAATTTTAGCGCCATCTTAACACCCACAACATTCTCTTCTTTAACCATAAGATGAGCAATACCATATGCATTCACAGCATAGCCCAAAATCTGGACTATGGGAGAAAAAAGGCTCTCATAAACACCTCTATCATGCACATGTATGTTTGACAAGAAATCAAGACCAAGGATCTTGATCATGGTAACTTCTATTTTTCCTCCCCTTTCTAGAATAGCATCTCCACCTTCTCTTATGGAGTCTCTTTCCCCTCTTCCATTGTTCTGCATATGCAACTGACCCCAAAAACTTCCGCCATTCTCACAACTCCAAGAACTTCACACTTGGTTGATTATACCTACTGCTAAATACTTTAGCAATCTTCTCTCAATTTTATAATAAGATGAGGGCCCTTGTTCTATGTTCACGACATCCTATGAATTCAGTAGTTATGATTACTCCCTGATCCAAATCCCTACATACTATCTTTAGATATGGCCTTACTTTCCTTGAATCTCTTACCAACTATAAATTCTATTTTTTGTCCATGTTTTCCTAAATCAATTCTATTTCCTCCAGTCTTTTCTTCAAGTTTTCATTTCAACTATCATTCTTTTTTGAGTTGCATGCATACTTTTTCTGTGTATAAATCTACTTTCCAAATTCATTCATCATTTCATATTTGTCAAGCCTTATCTCTTCTGATTTTGTGTCTTATTTTATCATTTCTTTGCTTTCTAAGTATCACAAGTCTTGCCCTTATTTTAGCCCACACCCATTTGATTAGAGTCTTTGAGTTTGGCAATGTCTATTGCAATGATACTATGTAGCTCTTCCCACTAATCCAACCTGTCGATCTCAGATTCTCTGTAGTTTGAATTGACCCCAACATCGGCCAAGAAGTCCACAACTTGATTTGCTTCATGATAAACATGGGTGATCGTATACTCTGGGACTTTCCCAAGATAGCACATAATATTTTTTATCTTTTGTTCCAGTTTCCAATTTGCACTATGTCCACTCTTGACTGTGTTGATGATCACTAGAGAATCACCTTCCAAGTTAATGGGAAAAAGTTTTTTTCTAAACAAAATTTCAATCCTCTTTCTAGAGTAGTTGCTTCTACTTCGTTATTGGTTGTTGATCCAATGGCTCCATAAATACCTTATAAAAAACCACCTTCCTCATGTCGGATAATGCATCCATAACCGGCTTTTTTGGGGGTGCCTTTTGCAACCCTTTAAAAATTTATCTTGTACCTTCCTCTGTTTAGAGCAATCCACCTTGTTCCCTTTTATTTGATGGCCTCTGAGGTGATGTTAATCACTAGGGCTTTAAGGGAATCCCAATCAACTCACAATCTTTTATCCCATCCCGTTAAAATAGTCTACTTTTTTGCCATGTATTTTGGTGTTTTCAATTTCACGTATCCCTGTTTTTATTTTACTTATTACTTGTTCTATACTAAGGACTTTGTCATTGAAAATTATTTGGTTCCTCTCTTTTAAAATCTACCAAAGTAACATAGAGGGTGCAATAATCTAAATATCTCCCCAAAGAGATCATTGGTTAACTATAGGCCATTCAAGAAGGAATTGTCCTGTTGTCTCATTTATGACCGTTGTCCATCCTAGTGAAGTAAGGATCCAATCCCAGCAATAGTGTGCAAATGAACATGAATATAGGAGATGATTCATAGTTTCTTTATTCCTCATACATAATGGGTATATACTTGGACCCATAATACCCTATGTCTTTAACCTTTCCCCAGTTATAATTCATTCACGCAGAACCATTCAAAGGAATGCCCACATTCTTGTCCCAACATAGTCTTAGTGGCCACCTATATTGCTTAGATGTGTCCTCTACAGCCTTTGTATTTTATACCCAAGTTTAGTTATATATTCCCCTGATTTAGCAACACACCAAATGATTGTATCATCGTCTTCTGACATAGAAATTCTTCTATTTTGCAACATTGAACTTAAAGCTAATTGGGCTTTTGTGGGGATCCTCAAACAACCTACTAGCAACCATTCTAACAGGTTGCTATCAAGTGAAGTTTCTTTAACCTAATCTGCTACATACTCTCCATGATGACTTTCAACCTCGCTAACCTAATATTGACAATCAATAATTTTGCTAATTACTTCATATCTATCCCATGAGTCAAACCAGAATTTTGGTTTTTCTTACCTATTTTCCAAGACAAATGATATGTAATTATGCTACAGCTCTCCCACATAAATTCCTAAACAACTGATCCACCCTGAGTGTCGACTAAGGTGAGGATCCTTGCTGGGTCATTACAATCCAAATACTTTCTCTGCATTATTTTACACCATCCTCCTTCTCTTTGCAGGCCATATCCCAATTTATAATCAGTATGCATTTAACTTCTTTCATTCCTTCCCATATGAATTTTTTGAGAAAATTTTCCAATGCTTTGATGGCCTTCGCTAAAAGTTTGAAATAAGACACGACATACATGAGGGGTCGTAGACAAAACAGATTTTATTAACTGATTATCCCAACCAAAGAGAACAATTTATGCTTCCATGCTTCAATTTTTTGCCTACATTTAGTGATTAATTCTTCCCATAGTGTCGTCTTAGATGCCCCAGTGAATAAAGGAACACCAAGATACTTTGATGGGAGAGAGGCAATTGGGCACCCAATTATACCACCAACCTGTCTCTGCATTGCTTTCTTCGTACTAAAGAACATTACTTCTAATTTCCTTTTGTTTATGCACTGCCCCGAAGCTTCTGCATATTCTTCTACGATATCCTCTATGATCTTAGCTTTTGCAATTGCGGCTTCACCAAAGATAATGGTATCATCAACAAATTGGGAGTGTGTTACAAGGCTCAATTCTTCACATATATTAATTCCTTTTCAAACTTTTTGAGATCTTAAATAACAAATTTGTCTACTTAAAGTCTTTGCCATTACTACAAATAGGAATGGAGAGATTGGATCTCTTTCCCTTAATTCATTTTTTCTCTCAAAGAAATCATATAATGATCCATTAATCACAATTGAGAAGTGAGGTGTCTCTATGCAAGTTTTCATAATTTGTACCCAATTTTTTTCAAAACCAAATTTCTCTAATATTGCATATAAAAATTCTCAGCAAACTTTATCATAACTTTTGCTAATATCTGGCTTAATTGTCATATCTTTGATATTTTTTTGTTGTAATGGAATGCAGGGTCTCAGCGATTAATATTATTCTATCTACAATGTCCCTTCCTAGTGTGAAATCGTTTTGCTCCACCAAGATTATCTTGTTTATAATTTTCTTCAGTTTGTTTACCAATACTTTAGACAATATTTTGTAAATAGTGTTGCATAATATTATTGAGCGGTAGTCATTCATTGTGTGGCAATCAACTTTCTTTTCGATTATAACCAGAACTATATTATTAATCTCTTTTGTGAACTTACCTCTTTTTCTCGCATCCTCTATCATCTTCCAAATGTCCCCGCCCATGAAGCTCCAACATTTATGAAAAAAATTTGCAGGAAACCTGTCAGGCCTGGGTGCCTTATCTGGGTGCAGGTCCAGAGTTGCATGATGCACTTCCTCCTCTGAGAATGGGGCCGGTAGCATAGCGTTGTCTCACTTGTTTACCAAATCTGGTATTGCCTCGAGAAAGTGGTCCCATTCGTTCTTGTTCATTACCTTCTCCTCGGCAAGTATTGCTTTAAAGTGGTCAACTGCCACTTTTCCAATAATGTCACCATCCTTACAAATGGAACCATCTTGTTTTGTGACTTCCTCAATATGGTTGAAGGTATTTTTGGCTCTTACTGAGGTGTGGAAAAACTTTGTATTTGTATCACCATCTTTTATCCAATTCTCCCTAGCCTTGTCCCTCTAATGTATTTCCTCTCTGAGCAATACTTCTGATAATTTGTTTTTTAAATCCTTTTCCTGTAAATATTCTTCTCTAGACATACCATCCTTCATCACTTTTTCATTCAAGGCTTCTAATTCTAATTCGAATTTCTCCTTCTTCTCAAAGATGTTTTTGAACACTTCTTTGTTCCACATTCTCAACTTGTCTTTTATACATTGGAGTCTTCTGAAAAAACAAAAACTCAAAGTTCCTCTTAACATATTACTTTCTTCCCACCAAGCTTTCAATGTCTCCAAATGTGTGGTCTCTCTCCGCCACATATTTTCAAATTTGAAGTAACCACTGCCTCATTTCTAGTCTAAACAAACTTCCAATTGTACAGGATAATGATCTAATATAGAGAATGGAAAAGTGATTGAGGAAAAAGACAAATTGTCTGTCATCCATTGTGGACCTGTCAAGAAGCAGTCAAGTCTTTTTGAAATATTTGTAAAACCAACTCTTCTATTTGTCCAAGTGAACCAACTTCTCTTAGGAATGCAGTCCATTGCTCCAATATGTTGCACAAAATTTTTGAAGTCGAGCATCAACCTATTGACTTTATTTAGTCCTCCACTCTTTTATGTTAAATCCAACATTGCATTGAAGTCACCTCCAATTACATATCTATCATCTCGCCTTTTCTCAATTTCTATGGTCAATGTCTCCCATACTTTTTCTTTGTCTTCTATTTGTATTGGCCCATACACATTATATATGGTAAATTAAAATCTGGATAGTTTGCATTGTACCAATCCGAACATCCAACTTTTTCTTTTCTCCAACTGTATTAAATTTATCAAATTTGACTTCGACAAGATTCTCGGTCCACCAGAGTGTCCATTAGATTGTTGAAATGTTCTGCACCATCCTCTACAATATTTTGTGAACTTCTCTCCATCCTCAATGCTACATTTAGTTTCTTGTAGTAGAACTGTGTTGCATGCTAGTTTTTCCAAATGGCGTCTAACCATCTGTCTCTTGTCAAGAGTCGCTGAGCCCCTGATGTTCCATGTTGTGATCTTAATTATTCTCCAAGGGAAGAATTTTCTCCCTTGGATACCTTTTAAAAAAAAATTGTGACACTAACACACCCCTTTTCAATAGCCTCATTTTCTCTCATTTGCTTATTTGTTTTCTTGCCTTTTCTTTTTTCCCCTTACCTAATAGATTGGTTGTCATTTGGCTTATACACCTCAGGTTGTTTGTTCCCAATTCATCTTGTGATTCTTCCTCCTTTGTTTCCCATTCATCATATGTGTGCCCTAACTGTGCAATAACTTCACAATCAGTTTCCAAACCTTAATAATTTTATTTTGCCTTATCATTTGTTTCCTCCTCAATATTTTGATTTCACAAATCTATGCCCCTGTCTCAATCTATGAACTCTTCTCTTCCTTCATAAGTAGGAATATCAGATGTTGTGTGTCTCATGTCTTCATTATCTCCCCTTGCATTTTTCTTAATTTGAATTGCAAAGCCCTTATTTGCACTGGAATATTTCCTCGGTTTTGGTATCCATTTATCCTTTGTTTTTGGTGGATGCTTACAATTCTCCATTGAGTGATTGTGCCTACTGCATCTTAGACAATAAAAAATTTCCTCCTCTACTCCAACCAATTGTAGCCATGCTACCCCATCTACAATTAATCTGATTGTTTGAGGTATTTTCCTCGCTGTTACCAATTAGATTCTAGCATATAGGTAGGAGTCTCCATTGATAATATGTGCATCTATATTGATAAATGTGCCTAAGGATCTCCCAATCTTTTCTAGGGCTTCTTCCGACCAGTATTCCATAGGTAAGCTATCGAGACAGATCCAAGTTAGTTTTCTATATGGTTTGATTTTGACTGGATCAAAGTTTTGATGCCACTTTTGTATATACAAAGGATGAGAATTCATTTTCCATAGTCATCCTTGAAGAAATCTTTCCCTTTCCTCTTATGATCCAAAAATTACAATAAAAAAACCTTTGGGAAGAAATTTTATAATTTGTTGTGTTTTCCAAGTGTCTTTGATCCACCTATTAATTTTGTTCCTTTCAAATTGTAAGGAAGTTAAGTAGTAGAACAACTTCCTACACTAACCTTGAGAGGAGGGTAATGCAAAAACTTTTACAAATCGTCACAACAGTTATAGAAAATAGAAATAGATATAATAACATTCAAACTATAACACAGTGATTTACGTGGGGAAAACCCTTTCGAAAAAAAACCCCACACTCCAAAAGCCACCCAATATATTATTCAACAATCAAAACAGATTAAAATATACTTGTAGAGCAAGCTCTTCGCTAGAGTACTACTAATTAGAGATTCAGAGGTAACTCAATAGTCATAAGACTCTTACACACCACCTCTATCTCACGCACCTCATATGTAGGAGATACAATAAAAGAAACCGTCAAACGGTATTACAAAACCATGGGCTAAAACCACCCAATAAGGTGTAGCCGACCTTATCTCCCTTCTAGATTCTCTATGACGTGTTAAAACACATATAAACATGTGTCCCTCCCTTTTATAGCTCATTTATGTGTTCCATGTATTATATATTTTCTATTTCAGGAGTACAAACTTCCGGAGGCCATAACTTGAGAACCGTGTGTCCTTTGACGAACCGTTTGAAGCGCCAAAAAGCTTGTCAAGTGCTTTATTGCCTCGTAAACCACTACGCCATTTATGCCCATTTTTCAGGGCATTTCAATGCCTCTAAAGTCCTCAAAATCAAATTTAAACCTTTCATTAGACCCCTCCAAAATAAAAAGTTTAACATCTTCAAAACTAGTTGTGATCTTGCGACATAACTTTACCAAAATGCTTATCTAGCCAACCAGAAGCTTCGGGGAGAATTTCACACCATTTCATGCTCAAATGAAAACTTACTATAAATAGTAACCTCATGTAAATGCAAGGTTGAGACACCATTTTCCCAACAAATCTCCCACTTGTTGAACACCTTGCAAGAGCAAAGGGAGTATCAACACAATAAATCAATTGCTAGGGGCCATGAGGCCCATAGACTCCAAACACCATCTGAACTTATTTGTGCTCACAACCTTAGTTAAACCATCTGCAAAATTCATCAAAGCTTCTACCTTAACCAACTTCACCCTGCCATCTTCGACCATATCTCTGACAAAATGATACTGAACATCAATGTGCTTGGTCTGAGCATGAAATATCGAGTTCTTCGCTAGGAAGATAACACTCTAACTGACACAATAAACGGTCACATCTCCTTGTTTTATTCCAATGTCTGAACACAGTCTCTTAAGCCAAATGGCTTCTTTACAAGCATGAGTAGCTACCATATACTCTACTTCAGTAGTGGAAAAAGCAACCACAGCCTGTCACTTACTCATCCAACTAATTGCACCACCAAATAAAGTAAACACATAAGCACTGGTGGATCTTCTGCTATCAATATCACTTGCCCAGTCTGAATCCACATAACCATGAATATCAAGGGAAATTACGTCTCTGACTAAATTACCATGATAACACAAAGAATACCCTGAGGTACCCTTCAAATTTCTGAAGACTCTTTTGACTGCATCCCAATGAACTCTACCAGGATTAGACATATATTTGGACAAAACTCCCACTGCTTGGGCAATGTCTAGTCTAGTACATATCATAGCATACATCAAACTTCCAACTATACTTTGATAAGTCACTCTTATCATTTCTTCCATCTCTGATGGGGATGTAGGATAATCTGCAGTAGATAATTTCGTTCCAACTGTAAAAGTAACACACAATGGTCTACAATCCTGCATGTTGAACCTCTGTAACACTAAATTTGCATACTTACTCTGGCCTAGCCATAGCTTTTTGTTCACTCTATCTCTTCTAATTTCCATCTGAAGAATGTGTTTCGCTGCACCAAGATCTTTCATTTCAAATTTTGTTGTGAGTTGAGACTTACGTTCTGAAATCATACCTTTCCCTTTACTAATGAATAACATATCATCAACATATAATGCAATGTACAAGAAATGATCACCATTAGATTTATAATAAACACATCGATTTGATTTAGAACGCTCAAATCCCAAACTCAACACATATGTATCAAATTTCTGGTACCACATCATAGGACTCTGTTTGAGGCTATACAGGGATTTCTTTAATTTACAAACTAAATTACTTTTACCTTTCACCACATAGTGCTCCGACTATGTCATAAATATCCTCCTCCAAATCACCATGAAGGAAAGTTGTTTTTACATCCATTTGCTTAACCTCTAAATCATAAGCAACAACAATAGAAATCAAAAATCTAATGGATATCATTTTGGCAAAAGGAGAAAATATCTCACCGTAATCAACACCCTCAACTTTAGAGTAGCCTTTTGCAACCAACCTTGCTTTATACTTCTCAATGCTTCCATCTGAACCAATCTTTTTCTTGAACACCCATTTGAAACCAACAAGCTTTCATCCTTCAGGCAATAGTACAAAATCCCATGTATCATTTTTTCAAAGCCGCCATTTCTTTTTTCATAGCAATCTTCCAGGATTTTGCACCATTCATACCTAATGCCTCTTCTATAGATTTTGATTCATCCACATTAGTACTCAAAGCAAAAATTCATGTCCAATCATCATGTGAATACCTTGTAGGTGGTTGTCTATGTCTTGTAGACCTTCGAACAAGCTGAGTTGGAGATTCTTCCTCCTCTTTTGAAGATTTAGAGCTAGACGAGATCTCCTCAACTTCTTGCCTATCTAGGGTCTCGGTTCAACTCTTTTAGGTGTAGAAGGAAATTGAATCACATCTTCCTTTTTAGTCTATTTTGGCTACAATGTAACAAAAGGAGACTTAATTTCTCTAAAAATAACACTTCTACTATGAATTACCTTTTGTGCAACAGGGTCCCAAAGCTTGTATCCTTTCACACGATAACTATACCTAATGAAGATACATTTCACAGCCTTGTTCTCCAACTTTGTCTACTTCTCCTTTGGCATGTGTGCATATGCCTCACAACCCAAAATTCTAAGATGTCTCAATGAAGGTGTTTTATCAACAAGGGCTGATGTAGGAGACCTATTAATCAGGTAGCAAGCAGTGGCAACAACTTCAACCCAAAACTTTTGTTCTAGACCAGCACCACTCAACATACTCCTAGCCTTCTCCATTAGTGTCTTGTTCATTCTTTCTGCAACTCCATTCTGTTGTGGAGAATATAGAGTTGTCTTTTGTTTGTTAATGCCACAATCTTTACAGAATCTATCAAAATTATTAGATCAAAATTCATCGCCATTATTAGACCTCGAGCATTTAATTTTCTTTCCAGTCTGCAACTCAACCATTGATTTTATTTCTTTAAATCGATTGAAAACTTCAGATTTACTCTTTAGAAAATATACCCATGTCCTTCTACTAAAATTATCAATAAATGAAACATAGTATGTGGATTTTTCAATCGAAGGAACATCTACATGACCAAACACATCAAAATGAATAAGATCCAAAACACCACAACTTTTATGAGAATTCGAGTAAAACTAAACACGGTTTTGTTTTCCATAAATGCAATGCTCACATAAATCAAATTCAAGATTGTAATCATTCAAATCTTCAACAAGGTTTTTATTTTTCACGGTCCTTAGACCCTTTTCTCCAATGTGGCCAAGCCTCTGGTGCCATAACATAGTCTTCTTTGCAAGTAGTTTTGCTTCAGAAGATAGAGCACCCTTAGGTACCCAAAATCCATTTCCATCTGCTAAAGGTGAAACCCTCAAATCTTTCACATATTTACTTTTTGCAGAAGTGTTATTACACTCAACGGTGTATGCGTCTACCTTATACAAAGTGTCAAACCTAACACCTCTAGCAATTATCATAGCACCCTTAATCATCTTACATATTGCTTCACAAAAGACTACCTACACACCCACATCTACCAGTTTTCTCACATATAACATATTTCATTTTAAACCAGGGATATGCAACACACCATTAATCCTTTTTATTCTACCATCAAAAAACCTTATTCTAACTTTACCTCGACCAACAATGTCTAAATGTGAATCATCACCCAAGTACACCTTACCTCCATTAAATTCTTCATATTAAAAAAAACAATCTCTATTGGTAGTCATATGAAAAGATGCACCTGAGTCAATTAACCAGACATCATTACTTGCATGAGTCACCAAAGCTGCAATAAATGCATCACCATCTTCCTTATCGGACTTATAATCAAAATCAATATTCTTCTTTTTCTTCTTCTTTTCTTCTTTGCAGTCCTTACAAATGTGACTTGGTTTACTCTAATTCTAGCAAATGACTTTGGACTTTCTAGGAGATTTCGATCTCCCTCTCGATTTGGACTTATCGCGCTTCTCATTCTTCTTGTCTTTCTCTTTAGGTCTTCCACAAACAGTTAGGGTTTACTTTGAACTGAGGGATACCTTCTTCTACATCTCTTCACCAAGTAGGGCACCCACCACATCTTCAGACTTCAAAACAACAAAAGTACTACTGATAGCCATAACAAGAGAATCCCACAAATTAGGCACAGAACAAAGCAAGATCTGACATTTCTCCTCTTCGTTCGTCTTAACACTGACAGACACTAATTGAGCCACCAACATATTGAATGTTTCCTGGTGGTCTACAATTTATCCACCCTCTTCCATCTTCAAGGAATACGATTTCTTCCTCAAGAAAATATTATTTAATAAATATTTCGCTTGATACATTTCACCAAGCTTAGTCCATAGCTTCTTTGCAATGATTTCTTCACGGACATTGATTAGAATAGAGTCTGCCAAGCATAGTTTGATTAGACCCTTGGCTTTTCGGTCCATAACATCATATTGAGTCGTCGCAGTAGGATCTGAGGGCCTTTGGACATTCGCATCAACAACATCCCATAGATCTTGATCTATTAGCAAATCTTCCATCTTCAACTTCCACGTCTCAAAATTAATTCCATTAAATTTCTCCACCTCTATTTTCCCTGACGAACTTGCCATCTGAAAATTTCTGCAACAAGGCCAAAAAGTGTCTTCTACACAAGCTCCCACTCAAATCTAGATTAGTTAAAAAAACCCAACAACCCACAACTAAACAAAGGTGATCAAACTCTGATACCACTTGTAAGGAAGTTAAGTAGCGAAACAACTTCCAACACTAACCTTGAGAAGACGGTAATGCAAAAACTTTTACAAATCATCACAACAGTTACAGGAAACAGAAATAGATATAATAACATTCAAACCATAACACAATGATTTACGTGGGAAAAACCCTTTCGAAAATAAAACCCCACACTCAAAAAGTTGCCCAATATATTATTCAGCAATCAAAACAATATACTTGCAAAGCAATCTCTTCATAGGAGTACCACTAATCAAAGATTCAGAGGTAACGTAATAGCCATAAGACTCTTACACACCACCTCTATCTCACGCACCTCATGTATAGGAGATGCAATACAAGAAACTATCAAACGGTAATACAAAACCATGGGCTAAAACCATCCAATAAGGTGTAGCCGACCTTATCTCCCTTCTAGATGGCCCATGACATGTTGAAACACATATCAACATGTGTCCCTCCCTTTTACAGCTCATTTATGTGTTCAATGTATTTTATATTTCCTATTTCAGGAGTACAAATTTTCGGAGGCCATAACTTGAGAACCGTGTGTCCTATTGATGAACCATTTGAAGCGCTGAAAATATCGCGAAGTGCTCTATTGCCTCGTAAATGGCTATGTCGTTTACGCCCACTTTTCAGGGTGTTTATGGGCCTCTAAAGTCCTCAAAATCAAATTTAAACTTTTCGTTGGACCCCTCTAAAACAAAAAAATAAATTAATATCTTCAAAACTAGTTGTGATCTTGTGTCGTAACTTTACTGGAATGCTTATCTAGCCAACCAAAAGCTTCAGGGAGAATTTCACGCCATTTCATGCTCAAATGAAAACTTACTATAAATAGTAACCTTGTGTAAATGCAAGGTTGAGACACCATTTTCCCAACACAAATCTTGGTCAAATAAATCGACATATTATTGCTAGATCTTCCAAAATACCTAGATCTGGGTCAATTTCTTCTATCAAATCACTTGTTTGCAATTATTCTTGTCTCTCCTTATTTTCTGTGAACCTTTTTTCTGGAGTCGCCACCCTCGTCTTTTGCCTTATTGCCTTCTTTTCCCTCTGAATTCGCTCCCGAGGGCTTCTACAATTTTTTCATTTCACACTTTCCCTCTACTCCATTTTTTTAGTACCATATTATTATTATTATATTTTTTATATTTCTATTAAACACTTACAAAGCAAAAAATCTATTAAGATTACATTATTATTATATTATCATATTATTATTTTATTATCATATCATTATATTTTTATTTTATATTTGTTGTTATCCTTATCCTTGAAAAAAAAGTGGATTTTCTATAGGGACACTCTCAATTAATAACACTAGACTGAAATAACTATAAAGTTAATTGATTGCATGGAGATAGATATAATTAATTGAACTCAGAGTGAATTAATCAGCATTGAATAATTAAAAAATATTTAGTTGAGTGTAGGAGAAAATAAATTAAATTAAATTATTAAAATAATAAAATATTTCTTTTTGCTTTTCAAATTTAATGCTTCTAGTTTTTATTAACAAACATTTTTGCATCCATATGTGAGTGTAATACACCTTCAACATAATAATCTATTGTATGAATGTAGAATAATTAAATTTTATAACTTAACATCACATAACAGTGTCAAGCCATTAATCTAAGTGGTATTTTTTATTTTTTATTACAAGAAAAACAGGTTTTGAAGGGACCCCGAAACCCTTTACATCCGATTATAAAAGATAGATCAAATAAAGACCATTCATAACAAAATTACAACAAAAACAATCGCACACGACTGAGAGACAACAGAAGACAAACAAAAGACCACTCAGCCCACAAAAATAGCAAAAGGCCAGCAAATTATCAACACAGAACCAGCAATAGAAAAAGATCAACCCAAATTTTTAAGGTTCTCCTAAATCCACACCTTCTTGCATCGAAGTTGCTTAGCAATTTGCAAAGTTTGGAAGGCGTCCATGGCTTCAGCAAGGTGGTTGGTCTGTGTGTCCATGGGGAGTGCCACCGCTGCAATACACCTACCATTCGCATCCCTTATCACTCCCTCACACCTAGCCAACCCAGGATTGCCCTTAGCTGCCCCATCAAAATTAATTTTAACCCAATCCGAAGGAAGGAAATTCCACACATAGTTATATCTAGTCTTATGCCTTTGTCTATTAAATTTTGGTAGAACCAATCTCCATTCCTTAGAAACAACAATCTCCATTCCTTACAAGTGTGTGAATTCTCAAATTAATGTGACAAAAAACATTACTTATGGTGTTAATCTAATTCACTTTGCTTATTTAAGTGGTAATTTTTGTTTGAAGTTAGTAAATAGCTCCTTATGCAAGTGCACAAATATTGAGACATATTTGATTAATTTTCACTTGTAATGTCGAGTCAATACATTTTTAAAAAATATCTCAAATGGGCTCTTTGTAAGACAAACAACTTCACTAGTAGACCAAAGGTCACTTGATTAAAAGTTATAAAAGTAAATTTGAAATCCAATATTAATAGAAGTATACAAATGAAAAATATTTCAAAAACACAATATTAACTTTTTTGATATACCATTTTACTAACATAGTCAAAACGATACATGCAGATAATAAATTCTTAATTTAAAGGTCAACTAAATCTCATTAAATACAATATATTCTCATTTAAAGAAACATTAACCTTTATGCGGGATTTCATAATCTATCACCGTTTGCACTCACTTTCATATTTTTTCATTTAAAGAAAAGTCTAAAACAAAAACACACTCAATCAAATTCCCATTTCTTTTTTTTATAAGCAATTCACAAAATAATCAATAATATAAAAAATAAAAATATTCATATATTTATAGCCAATGCAACCTATTCACTCTTTCTCTTATTTTCTCTCTCTACTAAGTGTTAGAAATGAAGAAAACTATTATACAATAGAAATTTGAAATAAACTTGCAAATATGAAATTATACTATAAAATATCAATGGATTAAAGTGATATGAACTAGCAACAATATTCAAAAGTCATACACATAACAAAAATATTTACATAAAAGAAAATTTCAAGATATCTACAAAGATATTACAATATATTCAACTTACTTCAATCTTGGCTCAAATTTAATAGCATATCTGCACCTATAAAACTTCTCATGCAAATTATTATCCCACAACCTTAATATATGGCAAATATGAAACAAGATACCACACATGGTGATGAGCCAAAAGAATGGCTCTATCTTATCCATGTTTATGTGTCATTACTGAGACATTAGGAGTCTAGATATGTCTTTTGAGTTCAGAACCTTTGCTAAGTGTTAAGACTTTATATGTTTTGATAATATGATCATATGACATGAACTCATTTGATGTATGTTCCTTTTTTATGCAATATAATAGGTAATTATGTTATGAGGAATATCCATGGTAATGTTGTATGTAGATTTTGAATGTTACTCTAATAGGGATAAATAGGCCTATATTTGTACACGTTAACAATTTCATGTAGGACTAAAGAAGAATGTTGAACCAGTCCAAGATGCTCAACAATAAATATCATGGAGTTGTTGGCCGATAAAAGAGACAACAAGGATTCTCATTGAAAGAATCAATTAGTGGTTGAAGATGGTTCATTATGACTTATCTGAATAAATAATGATTTCCTTTGTTGTAGGAGTAAATTTAGGATAGAGGTTATGCTAGATTCTCTCTGCTGTTCTGGTAGACTTTGACTGATTCTCGGCGCTTGTAACTTCACCTTCTTTTCTCCTTGTTCAATAAAAGAATCCTCCTTGAACTATGGGAGTGGTGTGCTAAGTAGTTAGGAATTTCATGCTTTAAATAATCTCCCACCTTCTCTTGTACGGTGGTTGGAGAAAAGAATAGTTTCAGCGTTTAATACAGTTCTAGCTTAGTCGAGAGACAAACATCCAACAATATGTTGTTATGTTATCAAGTACTTTTGGATTAATAAATATGGTACTTTAAGTTCCAGGAATTTGATTCAGTTGTTTGGATGCTTACTGAGGGGGACCACTTAATGAGTATTCCCTTGATTTATTTTATTAGTTACTTTTTCATTTTGTACTTAGCATTATCTTGATCACGGATTGTTCCTGCAGCAACTAAGATATCTCTTGTGATTATTTCTATAGCCACGACAAACTAAGTAGAACCCTGTTTGTTTATCATGGACAAAGTTTTGTCTTTCCTAGTTGTTGCTTAGAAGATAGTTATTTTTCCTTTCAAGCATTTTAGTTATTTGCTTTCAACATTTTCCTGCAGCAACATTAAATTTCTAGCAATAGGAAAGGTGAATGTTTTAGTCTTTCTAGTGCATATGCTTTGCAGATCCATTTCAAGTATACGCCCCGAGTTGATAACTAAATGAACCTTCATGATGAAAGATTGCAGGATTTGAGAAATACAAATCCACACAACCCAAAAGCAAACCTGCATGCAAGAAACCTGTCACAGAGAAAGAGAGAGAACGAATACAAGGGTTTTTGGCTCTGACAAAGAGAAAAGATGTATTATCAGAGAAAAATGAATCAAGAATATGAATAATACAAGAGATCAATCCTTATAAAGGAGATCAACACCAAAAGGAAAACCTAACCCTAAGGTGTGTGCATTTAATAATTAAATATTAATTATTAAATGACTAATATGTGCATAAAGGGAAATCTTAAGAGGAGAGTAAAGTTAATTAATTACTTTACTCTAACACCCCCCCTTAAGATGAGCTACAATGCAGCTACAAACAATGCAGAAGAAAGCAAAGGAACTACAATGCAAAAAAGGGTCCCGGCAACAAGGCGTGATCAGGTACCCTAATACAAGAGAATCTCTATCAAGCGGAGTAAAGGAGAAAACCCAGTGGGAAAAAACTCCTCTCCAAAAAGAGATACAGAAACATGCTGAAAAGAAAACATGAAGGAAGGAAGGCCTCACTGAGACCCCCCAAGGACAACTTCCTTCACCCCAAGCATAGAGCACAACAGAAGATAGCACAGAGATGCCAAAGGTTTAGTGAAGATGTCTGCAACCTGCTCCTTTGTAGGAATATACTCCAAGATGAAGTGCATGTGGATTTCAATGTGCTTTGTCCGCTGATGCTCCACTGGGTTGCGAGAAATATGAATGGCACTCTGATTATCACACCAAAGAGTAGTGGGACAATCTGGAGGAAACCCAAACTTTGTCATCGACTGCCGAAGCCATAAAACCTCCTCACTGGCTAACACTGCTGCACGGTACTCAGCCTTTGTAGATGATAATGCAATAGCAGACTGCTTCTTGCAAGACCATGTAATAGGACCAGAACCAAGGCAAAAAATGAAGCCAAAAGTAGACTTCCGATCATTGACATCACCAGCCCAATCGGAGTCAATGAAGCCAATGATGTGAGGGGATCCTGAAGTGTAGTGAATGCCATAATGTGTGGTGCCCCGAATGTACCTCAAAATACGTTTGGCTGCTTGACAATGGCTCTCATGAGGATCATGGGAGAACCAAGAGACAAGACCAACCGCAAAGGAAAGATCCGGACGAGAATGTGTCAGGTACAACAAACTGCCAACCAACTGCCTGTATAAAGAGGAGTCTACTGAAGGAGTAGAGCAAGTGGAAGACAAAACAACACCTGACTGAAATGGAGTGGGGGCAGACTTGCAATCAAGCATGCCAAATCGCTAAAGCATATCAAGAGCATACTTCTCCTGAAATATGGAAATCCCATCCGAAGACTGAATAACCTGTAGACCCAGAAAGAAGTGCAAGAGACCAAGATCTGTTATCTCAAACTGCTCCAACAAAGCTCTCTGAACACTCTGAATCATGGAGGATGAGCTACCTGTAATGATGAGATCATCGACATATAGCACAAGAATCAAAAGATCACCCTCCTGACGCTGAAGATACACTGTGTGATCGGAATCACAGCATGTGAAGTGAGAGGAAAGCAAAAAAGAGTCCATCTTCTCATACCAAGCCCTGGGGGCTTGTTTGAGACCATACAATGAACGACGAAGTCTGCAAACCAAAGAAGTGTCCTGCACAAATCCCTGAGGCTGCTCCATATAGATCTCCTCGTGTAGGTCTCCATGCAAGAAGGCACTCTTCACATCCATCTAAAACACTGTCCATCCCTGTGAAGCTGCAAGTGAAAGTACCAGGCGTATAGAATTCATCTTGGCGACAGGAGCAAAGGTCTCAGAGTAGTCAATACCCGCTACCTGAGAAAACCCCTTCGCAACAAGACGACCCTTATACTTATCAATAGAACCATCTGCAACATACTTGGTACAATACACCCACTTGCACCAAACCAACTTTCTTCCCATAGGAAGAGGACAAAGATCCCAAGTATGATTCTTCATCAAAGAAGAATACTCCTCATCCATGGCCCTATCCCACTCAAGGTGTCCTGTCGCCTCTGAAAACTTTTGAGGATCATCTGAAATGGCATGACTCAAAAGACTAGAACCAGATGTCTAAGCACGAGTGTGACGAGTATCTGAAGGATCACTTGCCAAAGAACCAGCTGCATCAACAGTATCACGGGCCCACTTCAGCAAAGATGGAGCAACTGGTGGTGGTGGAGATGGTGGATCATCATCTATATCATCCTCAAGAGATAAGTAATCCTCAAGAGATGAAGAGGAAGGAGTAGGCAATGAGGGAGAAGCTGGGGATGGAGAATCCATCTGAGGATAGCACTCATCAAACTGGACATCCCGCCGAAACAGGACCTCTCTGGAATCAAGATCAAACAACCTGTATGCCTTAACATCCTCACAGTAGCCAACAAATATGAGTGGTCGACTTTTCCTCTCCATGGCTATCCCCTGAGCATCAGGAATAAATGCCCAAGCCTCACTACCAAAAACTCATAATGTAGAAACATCAGGCTTGACATGGGTCCAAGCCTCCTCAGGAGTCATATGTCGCAATGCCTTATGAGGCATCCGATTCTGAATATAATTGGCACAATTGACTGCCTCAGCCCAAAATTAAGAACTCATAGCTCGAGACTGTATCATACAATTTGCCATCTCCCATAAGGTTCTGTTCTTTCTCTCAGCAACACCATTCTGCTGAGGGGTGTAAGGAACTGTAAACTGATGCTGTAAACCATGCTCAGTGCAAAAATCTCTGAAAGCCTGATTTACATACTCCCCCCCATTATCTGTGCGTATCCTCCTGATAGAAAGGCCAGATTGCTTCTCCACAAATGTCTTAAAAATCCTGAATGAGTCAAAGACATCAGACTTGTACTTAAGAAAGTACACCCATGTACGTCTGGAGAAGTCATCAATAAAAGTGAGCACATAATGGGCACCTGAAAAAGAAGGAGTCGGAAAGGACATAAGATCACTGTGTACCAACTCTAGGGCTGCCCTGGCACGAGAGGCTCGACCCTTAGGAAAAGGATCTCGATGATGTTTGCCAAGGACACAACCACGACATACACCATCTGTACAAGAAATCTGTGGAAGCCCAATCACAAGTGCCTGTGTACTCATCTGCTGTAGATATCTGTAATTGACATGGCCGAAATGCTCATGCCAAAGCCTGCTCACTGAATCTACATGTGCTATAAGAGAGGAACCAACAGTGTCTGAACTCTCAAAGCCATCAAAACTATATAAGTGAGATGCAAAATCCACACTCCCAGTAGCCACAACCAAGTCAAGATCATGAAGATCTTGAATAATCACATCATGAGGTGAGAACTCAACTGTCTTACCAGAGCTAGAGTGGCAAATCTGATAAACGGATAGAAGGTTTGTCGAAATGTCAGGAACCAAAAGCACATCCTGAAGACAACCACCATCCAATGAAACAGTACCAGAACCCTGAACGAAAAGTTGTGCTGAGTCACCAACTGCAATATGTCTAGTGCCGGTAGGGGCAAGAGCGGTGACCAAATCCTCTGCGTGTGTCATATGGTGAGAAGCACCAGAATCTAGAATCCAAGTGGATGCGGAGGACAATGCTCGTGCAGAAAGAGCATGACCTTTCCCTGTGGGCTGTGAAGGAGGCTGTGGTGCACTGATATTATGCTACTGCATGGCTTCCTCCAAAGCCTCTAAACGTTTCCAACACCTGGAAACGGGATGTCCTTCCTTGCCACAAAAACTGCAAGGATCACCTGATTTCTTCTTAATCTTGGAGGAAGACTCACCAGACTTTAAAGATTTGCCCTGTTTAGAATTGGACTGTGGTTTTGAATCAAACTTAGGTGGTGGCTTGGAGGGATTCTCACTAGCCTCTGAATCTTTCTTAGGCTTCGGTTTCTGCTTCTGTTTTCCTTTGGAGGCCTGGGCTACCAATGCTTGGTTCTGTGAACCTGAAAGTGAATCCAACTGCTTAAGCTTAGCTTGCTCACGAGTCAGATGATCACAAAAGACCTCAAAAGAAGGCATGACATGGCGAGCACCCAAGGCATCCATGGTGGAATAGAAGGTCGAAGAGAAGATCTAAAATGGACCCCGAAGCTTGGAGAGAATCAGGAAAATGCACTCTGTATCAGTTTTAGTCTTACCACAACCCTGCAAGATAGATCATTGTTGTTTGAACTTCATCAAAAAGTCCTCAATAGAAGGAAATGAATCAAGTACCAAGGAAGTTAACTCTGCCTCAAGCTGTAAAGCTCTGAACTCGTTGACAGTACCAAAAAGTCCTTCAAACTTGGTCCAAATGGCTCGAGGAGTGAGACAACCCTCAAGATGAAACTGGAGACTTTCGGAAATGTGTAAAGCCATCAATCCCATAGCCTGATCCATATTGTTCCTGTGCTGCATAACCTCAAATGGACGTGTCAACTGAGGTTGAATCTCATCCAAACAGAACCATAACCCCCGAGACTAAAGAAGAGTCATCATGCGACCCTTCCAAGTGTGGTAATTATGCAATGTGAGAGAGTCAATAGGTTTGTCTGCCATCCTGTAAACTGTGCCTCAACTGCTCTGAATTTTTTAATTTTATTAAGTGGTCTTTCAGAACTAGATAGAAGATGCAGAAGGGGTTTGATTGTTTGTTGTAGTGGTGTTTGTATATTCTGGTTTTTTGATGTAAATAACAGAAAGCAAGAGAAAACACCCCCCCACAATGCAAAAAAACTAATCCCCAGTACAAACTGAAAGCCAGAAAATGATAGAAAGCAATAATGGGTTGAGACAAAATTTGGAGAACCTGATGAATTTTCTAATGAAATAGACTGTAGATCTGGAAAGAGCATAGAACCACCTTTCTGACGCCTATTCACTTTCGAAAAACGGAGCAAAAACGAGCAAGTTATGCCCCTCGGAGTGCAAAAAAGGCTCTTCAGACTTTGACTGCGAAAAAATACAATCAAACTGAGAAATTTGAAACATTCCTAACCATTATAACGGGCTTGGAGTCAGCTTTCCAACGCCTATTCATTTTCGAAAAACGGAAATCGGACGCCCAAGTTATGCCCGATTTCATGAAGGTGGGTTGAAAGGTAAAAAAAAAAATTCACAGCCCTCAGGGGCTAAGACCTTCGGCCCCTGGTCACATGACCGACCAGGGGGCTGGCGCGCTAGCGGCTGTGGCGGAGCCCCTGGTCCTCAAGAGGACCATTGCAGGGGCTGGTCGAACAGGCGGGGGCTGGGACGCGGGCTCCTGGTTCGCAATAGAACCTTGGCGGCCAAAGAAGAGCCCTCAGGGGCTAAACACCGGTCGGCGGTGCTGAAGGCAGAGCCGCCGGTGGAGGCGGGTGGCGGGTGGCCGCGTGGCTGAGCAGAGGTGGCGCGGCTGTGGCGTGGCCCTCCTTTGTGTGGGCGGTGCTCACAAAAATAAAAAACTTGGCATTTTTTTATATTTTTTTTTTAATTTTTGCCTCGGTTTTCGTGCCCTAGGGTCATACGGCCTTGGGGCAAAATTTTTTTTGCCTTCTGGAGCAACTGTGTCCAAATCGGATGAATTTTCTATGGAAATAGGGGTTTTTGGGTGCTACGAGCTCAACGATGAGGTCCGTTTGGGCTCAAAGTGCACCGAAAAAAAAATACCCCCTATTCCAAAATAAAAAACAGAAGACAAACACAGATCTGATGCAACCAAAACCTGGATCTCAAAATCTTTCAAAAGTCTGAACAAGCTGCAACAGATCTGGCTCTGATACCATGTAGGATTTGAGAAATACAAATCCACAGAACCCAAAAGCAAACCTGCATGCAAGAAACCTATCACAGAGAAAGAGAGAGAACGAATACAAGGGTTTTTGGTTCTGACAAAGAGAAAAGATGTATTATCAGAGAAAAATGGATCAAGAATATGAATAATACAAGAGATCAATCCTTATAAAGGAGATCAACGCCAAAAGGAAAACCTAACCCTAAGGTGTGTGCATTTAATAATTAAATATTAATTATTAAATGACTAATATGTGCATAAAGGGAAATCTTAAAAGGAGAGTAAAGTTAATTAATTACTTTACTCTAACAAAGATAACTACTTAGTTGGATGCCCAATCCCTAAGGTATGACTTCAAGGTCTAGTTATTGAACCACTGAGAAGATCAATCATTTTTGGCATCGTTGTCAGGGATGGTGTCAAACTAGAAACCTTTGCAGTTATTGATAATTGTACTTTGTTTTCAATAGTTAAAAGTTATATTTCCATTTACCTTCGTAGATTAATGACCTATAACTACTTCTGAATACTACTGCATGTCTAGGAGAAGAGATGCTCTAGGGAGGTTTCTTCCTAACAACCCTTATCCTGACAATCATTTTGAGCAAGCTTATAATCTATTTGAATACAGAGACCAAGATATAAACCCTTTAGCTAAGTTATTTGCCAACTTTGAGGATCCAGCTGACCAAGAACTTGTTGTAAACCCATTTTCTTTGACACTTTGTCAAGCAAGGATGGTTGATGTTGCACAAAATTAGCCTTACCTAGTTACCTTTGAATTCCACATCACCAACCAACATGATAATAAAAACCTCAAGAATATCCATGCTTCAGTTCTCCTAAGTTTTATGGGCTTGTAACAGAGGACCCAGATACCTTTTTGTTTGAATTTGACATTCTCTGTCAAAGCCATGATTACACCATTGATGCTCATAGACTCAAGTTGTTTCCTGCTACTTTTAAAGGAGCCCTGAGATGGATTATGAGTGGAAGAGATGTTGTTGACAATTGGGAAGCTATGTAAACTAAATTTATTGAGAAATACAAAGAATACTATAGAAGTGGTAATAGGGGAGATGACATCTTCAGGATGCAGCAAAAGGAAGATGAAAATTTGGAGGACTACATCTCATTCTTGTTCTGTCTAAAGAAAAATTTACACCATACACTTAACCAAGAGTCTCAAAAGTTGCTTTTCTTCAGAGGGATCAATGACAGTTGTACTGATGCCCTAGACATGATAGGAGGAGGAGACATCACTCAAGTTCCTTTGGATGATATTAAGAATATATGTCAGAACTACTCCCGAGCAGCTCTAAAGAAAGGTAGAGGTTATCAAACTACCAAGGGGAAGTCTTCTGCCAATGGAGTTTCAAGGATGGAGATTACTCACTCACTGTCTAACTTCAAGCAAGAAATTATCAACAACATGGCCACCCAGCTGGAAACACTTCAAGCAAAGAAAAAGCACGAGGAGACAGAGGCAATGTTAGCTGAATATTGTCCTCACTATAGGCAAAAGAAGAGGGACTGCAGGTGCAAGACAGTAGAAAATATTGAAAACCAACATGCTCCATTGGAGTTCAAACCCGTTGAAGGGGAGGAGGACCAAATACCATGGGCTCCATGACAAGGTATGCCACCTGATCCATCATCCTTTAATGGTCCTTATTCAAATTTATATAATCCTAATAATTAGTGGCAAAATCCTTATCCATCACATTATGGGAATTTTCCTCAGCAAAATTGGAATAACCCCCAAAATGCATGGACCAATGATAAAAAATCTCCCCCTCCTTGGCAACAAAATCAAGGAGGCTGGCAACCACCTCAAGGAAACTAGCAACAAACACCTCAGTGGACAGGAGGAAAACAATGGCCAAATTAGTCCATCGATTTCCTACAGCCTCCTCAACAACCCCAACAACAAGCTCTAATGCCACCACCTAATCAAAAATGCTACTACTCCACCTAAACCTACTTAGTTGCAACTCATTCTACACCCAATCCTAACAGTAAACAACCACAACAACAACAAGTTTATGCTACTGATCCAACCAATACCCTGCTTGTGTTGTTAGTATTAGTGACATCCACTTAAGGTAGGGAAAAACTCTTCCCGCACCTTCACCTCTAAGGATAATTGAGATACCTGCAGAAGACCCCATTCAACAAAGTGAGACAACTCCACCTATTCCATCAAGGCCGGTGCAACAAGAATCAGGCACTATACCTCCATTTCCCCAAAGATTGGAAGTAGAGCCAAGAAAACAAAAAGAAGAGCCCATATTTGGTATTGTGGACCAACTAAAGAACATGTGTGTTAAGATTCCTTTGTTTCAAGCAATAAAAGATGTTCTAATCTATGGGAAAGAAATTAAAGAAGCTTATTTGAAGAAGCCAGGAAGAAAGAGGAAAGACCCACAGATGGTCCATGTTGTAGGGCAGTTAGTAGATATTATGCTAGGCAAACTTTGTGTACCTGAGTATTCTGACCCAAGGAGTCTTGTTGTGGGAATAGTCATTAATGGAGTTCAAGTTCAGAATGCTCTTATTGACCTTGGAGCAACAATTAATGTCATGATAAAGGATGTGATACAAAAACTCAAGGATGTGATGCAAAAACTCAACATCACTAACCTAAGATCTACACCTACTATCCTGCAACTTGAAGATAGTTCTACTGTTAAACCAGACGGTATGATGGAAGAACTTATTATAACACTAGATTTCTAGGAATATCCAACTGATTTTGTTATCCTCTCACCTAAAGCAACTCTGGGGGGATACCCTATCATTTTGGGTAGACATTGGTTAGCCACAACGAATTCCTTCATAGGATGTAGGTCAGGGGACATGACCATCTCAGATGGATGAAAACCAAAAATGTTGCACTATACTCAGTTGCACAACCTCAACTTGAGCAAGAGCAACCAGTTTGGCCAAATATAGAGGAAGAGTCTGATGAAGTCAATACAATACATCAGTTGATGATGATAAGAAGGGACCCCTTCCTACAACTTCAGGAAGAGGATGATGTTCTCTCCAATATCTTGCAAAATCAATATGGAGTCCTTGATCAAACTAATGACTGTAATGCAGAAAATACATGTCCCTGACAACTGTTACTGCCAGCTTCTGCTGCAGGATCTCCTGCAGCCATAGACCTACTGCATACACTCTTGTCACATGAAATACAAGTGCCACACTTTCCTACAACAAATCTATAATAGAACCGATTAAGCAAGTTGAAGTGACTCCAGATAAATGGTTGAATGTTAATAGTAACCTCGCTCAAGATCAAACCATGTCTCTAGCAGGAGTACTAATGTCTCATAAGGAAGCATTTGCATGGGACCACAAATATGAAAGGATTACATCCTAAGTTGTGCATGCACCGAATCTACATGTCAAAGAAGACTGTAAACCAGTGAGGCAACCTCAAAGAAGAATCAACCCTGCATTAAGGGAAATAGTTAAGCAAGAACTGCATAAATTACTAAATGTAGGATTCATATATCCTATCTCTAAGAGTAAATGGGTGTCACCTCTGGTCATTGTTCCTAAGAAAAATGGAAAGTGGAGGGTTTGTGTAGATTCAAGATAGCTTAATGTTGCAACCAAGAAAGATCACTTCCCTCTACCTTTCATTGACCAAGTGTTGGACTCCTTAGCAGGAAATAAATATTTCTCATTCTTAGATGGTTTTAGTGGATACAACCAAATAAGAATAGCACCCAAAGACGAGGAGAAGATAATATTCACATGCCCATTGGGGACTTATGCCTACTTTTTACTTCCATTTAGCTCATGTAATGACCCAACTACTTTCCAAAGGGCATTCATAAGCATGTTCTCAAAATATTTCTAATGATTGTATGGAGATATACATGGACGACTTCACTACCTATGGTGGAACTTTTGAAGAAGCATTAAGTAACCTAGAGAAGACCTTGCAAAGGTGTGAAGACTATAACTTGTCTTTAAACAGTGAGAAGTGCTTCATGATGATGCAGGAAGGTGTTTTCCTTGGCCACTATCTTTCTCACAAAGGAATTCAAGTGGACCCAACAAAAATTGAAGTTATTTCTAACTTACCTATACCTGTAAAACAAAAGGATGTAAGGAGTTTTCTTGGCCATGCAGGCTATTACAGGAGATTCATTAAAGATTTCGGTAAAATTGTAGCACCACTGTATACACTCCTCACTAAAGATGTAGAGTTCCAATGGACAACCTCATGCAACAAAGCATTCTCTAAGTTGAAGGAAGCATTAACTCATGCACCTGTGCTTCAAGGTCCTAATTGGGAACTTCCATTCCATATACACACTGATGCATCTGATTATGCAATTGGCGTTGTCTTAGGACAAAAAGAAATAGCAGTGGAGCATGCAATTTATTTTGTCAACAAAAACTTGCTGGACGCTGAATTTAACTACACAATAACATAAAAGGAAATGCTAGTAGTCATCTATGCCCTCAATAAGTTCAGACATTATATAACTGAGTATAAAGTCTTTATTCATACTGACCATGCAACAATCAGATACCTCATGAACAAACCTTCAATCTCAAGAAGGTTGGCTAGATGGATCATCTTGATGCAAGAGTTCGATATCACTATTATAGAAAAACCGAGAAAGGCAAATGTAGTTGCAGATTTTCTTTCAAGATTAACAATAAATCAGGATTCACCAGTTATGGATGATTCATTTCCAAATGAGCATCTATTCTCCTTTATTGTTCATACACCATGGTATGCTGATATAGACAACTATTTAGTTGCTCAAAAGGTACCCTCTCATTTTTATTTAAAAGAAAGAAAACTACTTATTGAAAAGAGCTTCAAATTCACATGGACAACAATATGGTTATTTTACATAGGTCCAAACCAAGTCATCAAAAGATGTGTGAGAGAAGATGAGACTTATGACATACTGCATGCATGCCACGATGAACCTTGTGGTGGACATTTTACAACAAAAAGAACAAATATCAAAATACTTAACACAGGATATTATTGGCCAACGCTTCATAAAGATGCAACCAGGTATACAAGGAAATGTGATAGGTGCTAGTGGATGGGCATACCAACCATATCAAATGAAATGCCATTGCATCCTCAAGTGGTGTTAATGTTTCTTCTTATAACTGGAATGAAAACTAGGTAATAAAACATAATTCAGAGATTGAATATCCTTGAATAGCTAACTTTTCATGTGGCAAAGGCTCATTTAGTTGTCAACCAGGGACGTAAACTTGAAATGGGTCAGTTCTGTATGTGCACCAAGTTCATATTGAAACCATTCTATATTACTGCGGGAAAGGAAATTTTTCTTAAAGTAAACACATGGAATCTCAAATGAACTAATACTTCATCTTACAACCAGAAATTACTTTAAACAACTACTGTTAAATGATAAAGTTCTGGCAGGCAGCAGGAACAGACACAGGAACTATTTCCTATGGCTGCAAGAATAGACAACTGCAGAAACAACTACTACAGAAGTATAAAACTAATTGGAACATACAAAAGATTACTCACCAAGTGGGCCCCCTTGAGTGAGTATCTCCAGAACTTCAGATTACAATTATCTAATCATTCAAAATCACATTGATCTCTTTATTTCATCTTTTCTGGAAAATATATAAACAATACCAGAAGACTGTGTATTACAAAATACTATGGTTGTTCTCTGTTATCCTTGAGAGGATAGAGATCCCTTTATTTATAGAAAAACTTATAACAAACTTCTAACTGATCAACCACATTCCTACAGAATAGGCAAACGAGATTTATTAACAAGAGAAGAAGAAGTCAGCGCAGGACAACAAAACAACATTTGTCCTGTAGCTGAGAAAATATAGCATGACTAGCCTCCTAGATCTAAGCTCCACTAGGAACAATTATAAATGTTTCATAAATCAATCTACTGAAGAACTGGTCAAGTGGTTTCGATCATTACTGCATTTCTCTGACTAGGTCTGCATTGCGGTTATATACTTGATTCTCTTTTGAACCGACATTTGTCTTTACTTCACCTTTGTTGACCCTGCATCATGATATTAATGTGCACAACAAACATGTGTATATACTAATGCTAACATGATATAATGTAAACCATATTTATAATTGATTTTAGATATTTGCATAGATAGATCATTTAAAATCATTACATGACATCCTTGGGTATAAGTTAAACCAGTTTCAGAATCACTTAAAAGATATCAACTTAGGAGAATATTATAATCCAAATGTCATCTAATCATAAGACCTAGACATGAGTATTATATAAAAAATTATCAAAATAGAGTCATTATTTAGGCTCATCAGTTAACACCATTTGACAAGTGGGGTCTTGATTTTGTAGGACCAATTGATCAACCTTCTAATGGTAAGTCTTACATTTTGGTTACTGATAATGTCACTAAATGGGTAGAAGCTAAGGAAATGACACATGCAAGAGATAAAAATGTTTCCGAGTTTCTATATGAAGAAATGTTCACAAGATATGGAGTTCTTAGAGAAATTGTCATAGACCAAGGAGCACAGTTCACATCTACACTTGTTACAGCATTAGTAAATAAATACAATATCAAGCATTGAGAATCTACACCATACCATCCTCAAGCCAATGGTCAAGAAGAGATAACCAATAGGGACATTGAAAGCATCTTGACCAAAACTATAGATCTCCATAGCAAAGATTGGGTAGCTAGAGTACCGGAAGCAGTCTAGGTATATAGGACATCTTGGAAGACAACAACAGTGTTCACTCCTTTTGAGATGCTATATGAAAATAAAGCAATTATGCCCATTGTATTTGAGCATAAAACTCTCTGAGCAACAGTTGAGTTGGGTATGAATATCACTGCAACACAACAAGCAAGGATAATGCAACCAAATGAGTTAGATGAAATCAGAACAACAGCCCTGCAAAACAAATAAATCCTGCAAAACCAAAGAATCAGATGGCATGATAAGTACATCAAGGACAATAAATTTCAATCAGGAGATTGGACTCTCCTATATGATTCACGGTACAAAGATGATCTGGTCAAACTTCACACAAGATGGTTGGGCCCATATGAGGTATCACATGTATTTGAGAATGGAGTTGTTCATCTCACAATAATTGATCCTATAAGATTCAAATTTCTAGTCAACGAGCATAGGTTGAAGTTGTATCACAAGCACTCATCCAAAGCAAAGTTCCTACATCAATTTTCTTCAATCTCCGATTTTCCTGCAACTTTAGCCTTCGGGTTTCTTGCAGCCAATGAAGGTAGGCTCTTAGCCCTTCCTTCTAACTAGTCAACCATGACAATTCATAATAAACACTTCCATGCTTTTGGAATTCATTTCTCCATAATAAAATTACATACTCCACTCCATTTCACCTTCTTATCTTCTGTTCCACTCTATCTCACTCCACATGCAACCACTTTTCCAGCACTTCCATTAAGTTAACTGCAGGTGAGCTAAAGAAGACTAAAAAATTGCATATAGCCACATCACTCCAGGTACATCACAAATTAATGCTTTATTTATTTCTTGTTAGAGTCATTCATTAGCTACATCATTATTGCAATGTATATTCCACATAGCCTTCCTATTTCTCTTGTGCCATGTGAGCACACTTGACACGCTTTTGGTTGGGGGGAGTGCAATGTGATTTGACTTTCCCATGTCCCATGTCATCAATACCTTGTTTTTAAATGTGTGTTTTAAAATGTCATTATGTTTCTTTTAATAAAAATCTAATTTGAGTTAAGCGAATAAAGTGATAGTGACATTTTAATTTGTGAAATACGCATTTTTGAAACTTTGCATGAGTTGCCTTTATGGGTTGTCCTTCCGCCTTTATGAGCCATAATTACACTGTCTTATCACTTTTTAGTTGCCATTTTTTTCCATTTTCATCTAGAAAGGTAGCAAACACTCAGGTTTGAGAAGCGAAAACATGTTTTTCTTTGAAAGACAAAGATTGTGAGCTATAGGAGATGTTGGTAAGAAGTTGGAACAGAGGATTGCAGAACTTGAGCTGGACAAGCATAATGGGAGGTCCTTTGATAAGACATGAACCTATGGTCCATACCTCCATTTTGCAAGACCAATAATGTGGTCAAGAATTTGTTCAGAGTGGATGGTTGAATTATTTTCTGAAGCTGGATGATTTTAATGAAGATATAGCCACCAAGTTTGCCATGACATTCTCCAACAGTGAAGCAAATGTTAAAGGTCTGAGATTTTTGGCCATTGAATAAAAGATTGCAGAGGTGACAAGTTTTCCAGTTGAAGGAGAGAAGTACCCAGAATCTAAGGATGTCAGGAGTGTCAGAGTAGAATTCACAAGACCTGATGATCATGCATTGATTGTTGATAAGCAAGGGGCTAGAAGAATCTCTTTACCAGACAAATGGATGGTGGCAGTTGTTCACATAATTAAATATTTGACCTGTGAGGGGAGGCAGTCATGTTTGCACTCAATTCACTTTAAGTTGCTCAACCATAACAGGCATGGAATTAGGATGAATGTCCCAAATGTGTTGTATAACCTTCTGGTTATCATGGCCAATGAAACTCAAAGAGGTAGGTCAAATTTGGTCTCTCACCATTGTTTAATTAAATTGTAAGTTGAACGGTCATTGAGGGATGTTTCTTAGTTATCCTGGGAGGAATTTGTCTCAATTTAGGAATTTAGGGCTGAAGATTATAGGGGTCAACAAAGGGCTTCTGAAAGAGAGACTATAGTTTATAAAAAGAAAAGGAAAACTACTCCTGGAGCCTCGAGCTCTAAGGATGTTCCTGCTGCAGAGTTTCCTATAGCAAAGGTAACCCTTAGCAATGTTGAGTGGACTCCTGTAGCCACTGCTGGAAATATTCAAATGAAAATTTCTAGAAAAACTAGGGCTTCTACTCGTAAGGAATAAGGTAAGGTAGTTGAGTCAACTGAGGTTGGGATAGAAGAGGAAACCTTGAGCCCTAAATAGGCAAGGAGGGAAAAGTCAACTGAGATCATTGAGGAAGGCCCTAGTACAAAAAACCTTGAGAGATTAAAGCAGAGGCAGAGGTTTAAACAAACTTTAGAGAAAGGAAAGGGTCCCTCAAGTGTTAAAGGTGTAAAAAAGAAACTTGAGGATGAATTATAAGAAGAAACTTCAATCCTTGAAAGGAGAAAGATGAAAGTCTCAAAATCTCCTAAAAATAGAAAGGAGGTCATTGTCACAAAATCTCCTGCAATAGCTTCTTGGTCCAAATAAACTACAAAGAAATTTAAAGCTACCAAAACCCATAAGAGGGCTCCAACTATGCCTCAAAGAAGAAGCCATAAGCTTAGAGGAAAACCCAGGAAAAATTCAAATGTGAAATCTAGAGGACTTATCCCAATTGATTCTTCAAACTTAGCTTCTAAAACCCCCAAGTCTGAGGGAAAAGAGGAGGAAGTTGAGCAGGATGTGGAGATGAGTGGAAGCTCTAAAAAGGAGGAGACTTTTGAGGAGGAGCAGAGCACTGAAGAATAGCAAGAAGCCCAGGAAGAACAATATTATGATGAAGTAGGGTTGGGTGGGTTAGATGATTTAGTGAAAGCAGTGGAGAGGGTAATTGAACAAGAATAGGTTGTAGTTCCTGCAACAACAACTTCCATGCCAGGACAAAAGAAAGTTCCTGCAGCTGAAGAGAAAACTCTTGCCGCTGAAGAGGAACCACAACAGGAAGGAATACAACAGACTCCTGTAACTGAACAAGAAGCAACCTCTATAGGAGAGCAGGAAGATGAAATTGGACAAAAAGAAACTCCTGCACAAGAACCAGTGAATGCACAAGTAGCAGAGCAAGAATGGTTAACTGAGGAACAGAGGAAAAGGAAAGGAAAAGAGAAACTTCGAGTAGTTAGGCATATGTCTACTCCTTTTTCTTGGATGTCAGTTGAATTAGATCTATATCGGGACATGTTGGACAAGGAAGTAGAATGGGAAATTGAGAAGTGTCGGCTACAGAAATAAATCAAGAAGAGGGATGAGGAGATTGTCGCTCTTAAGGGGAAAATAGACACTATGGTGACCATGGTGCCCATCATCCTTGAGTGTAGATCACCACCTAGGGTCTATGCAATGTATTTAAAGGAACGTTTTCCCACTTTCAAAATGTTTAGGATTCTTTCAAATCGAGATCACTCCTTGGGAACTACACAAGAATTTAATTAGGTTTATCAAGGTTCTCCTATTGTAATTAGAAACTTACTTTTATATTTTTTATTTTCATAACTATGCAGTGCCTCATGATAGAGAATGAAGCCCTCTATTATATATTGGTGACATACATCTGAGAGAACTAATGTCTTGGATTTAGAGTGAACATGGAAGAGGTGAAGAAGCTGAAACCTATCAAGAGGAAGAACTTGGAATTCCTTTGCCAATAAGAGCAGAGAGTGATAATACCAGGAAACTTTATTATGATTGGCAAAGAGTGTTGTATAATCTTGACTATATACCCAAAATGTTGGCTCTAAGGGAAGACTCGTACAAGGAGTTTGAAGAAATGAGGTCCTATGAGGCACAGTCAGCTATGGGCCACATTGCAAGAAGGTGGAAAAGTCTTATAGATGAAGGTGGAGCCTTGTTACATGAGGCTCGGGACAAAATCAAGTCATTAATTATAGGATTTAGGCAAAAGGAAGGAATGCAACATCTTCATCTTCTTCCGAAGGACCAGAAAGACCTTAGACTAGGGGGAATGATGAGCCAAAAGAATGGCTCTATTTTATCCATGTTTATGTGTCATTACAAGGACATTAGGAGTCTAGATATGTCTTTTGAGTTCAGAACCTTTGCTAAGTGATAAGACTTTATATGTTTTGATAATATGGTCATATGACATGAACTCGTTTTATGTATGTTTCTTTTTTATGCAATATAATAAGTAATTATGCTATGAGGAATATCCATGGTAATGTTGTGTGTAGATTTTGAATGTTACTTTAATAGGGATAAATAGGCCTATATTTGTGCATGTTAACAATTTCATGCAGGACTAAAGAAGAATGTTGAACCAGTCCAAGATGCTCAACAATAAAGATCATGGAGTTGTTGGTTGGTAAAAGAGATAACAAGGATTGTCATTGAAAGAGTCAACTAGTGGTTGAAGATGGTTTATTATGACTTATTTGAAGACTTGACGATTTTCTATGTTGTAGGAGTAAATTTAGGACAAAGGTTATGCTAGATTCTCTCTTTGTTGTTCCAATAGACTTTGACTGATTCTCAACGCTTGTAACTTCACCTTCTTTTCTCCTTGTTCAATAAAAACATCCTCCTTGAACTATGGGAGTGGTATGCTATGTAGTTAGGAATTTCATTATTTAAATAATCTCCCACCTTCTCTTGTACGGTGATTGGAGAAAAGAATAGTTTTAACATTTGTAATAAAGTTCTAGCTTAGTTGAGAGACATACTTCCAGTAATATATTGTCATGTTATCAAGTACTTTTGGATTAATAAAGTTGATACTTTAAGTTCTAGGCATTTGATTCAGTTGTTTGGATGCTTACTAAGGGGGCCCACTCAGTGAATATTCCCTTGATTTATTTTATCAATTACTTTTTCATTATGTACTTAGCATTATCTTGACGAATTGTTCCTGCAGTCATTGGAATATTTTCTGTAACTGTTCCTACAACAACTAAGATATCTCTTGTGACTATTTTTGCAGCCACTTCAACTGAGTAGAACCCTATTTTTTGATCATGGATAAAGTTTTGTCTTTCCTAGTTGTTGCTTAGAAGATAGTTAGTTTTCCTTTCAAGAATTTTAGTTATTTTCTTTTAGCTTTTTCCTTTAGCAACATTTCATTTCTAGCAATAGGAAAGGTGATTGTTTTAGTATTTCTAGTGCATATACTTTGCAGACCCATTTCAAGTATACGCCCCATTGATAACTAAATGAACCTTCATGATGAAATATGACTACTTAGTTGGATGTCCAATCCCTAAGGTATGACTTCAAGGTCTAGTTTTTGAACCATTAAGAAGATCAGTCACATGGTATTATAAACTAATTGCTAAAACTATGGGCTAAAACTAGGTGCCAAAAATGGCCATGTAGACATAAATTAGCTCCAAATAATGAAGATAAAAATTATCATGCCTCTCACATGTGGAATCTCCAAGAATAGTATGTAACTCTCGTCATAATTTTCATAATTAATCCATCAACATGATTCTCACCTTCAAAATGATCTCACAAATCTCATTTTAATATGATAATATGTAACTCTCACCTTCATATCACCATCTTATTATTGTCAAGTATCTAATAATAGTATGTAACTCTCATCTTATCATATCATTATCTACCAATTTTAGACATAAACTTGCTAAGACCCTCAATCCTTGGACAACATTTAGCCTAGAACATCTTTTGAAAACTGATACTTATTGTTCAAGGCATCAAAATGTGGCAAAAGTGTCAACTCAAAAGCTCACATCTCTTGATACTGATTGTTCAAGACATCAACATGTGGCAAAATTGTCAACTCAAAATCTCACACCTCTTCATATGGAGCATAAATATTTAATAATATAAATGTCAAATATCCATGAGAAAATATAAAATAATAATAAATAAATAACTTAGGAATTGTTAAGGTTAAGACACCTTAATTCCTAGTATAATCCCACTTGTCAAATACCTTGCAAGATTTGAGTGAATCGCAACATCGTAGAATTAACTAAGAACAAGAAACAAGATCTATGGCTTCTCTGCACCAAGTGAACTTTTATGTGCTCATAGGTTTGGTAATATAATCTACAATATTCATTTGAGTGTTGATATTTTCAGCTCAATTTGTCCATTGGCAACCATTTCTCAAACAAAGTGATATTGAACATACACATACTTAGTTCAAATATGATAAAGTGAATGGTTGGAAAATCAAATTATACTTAGGCTATCATAGCCAATATGAATTATCTTGCAATCAAAACTAATACCTACACAATCTTTATAACCACACTACCTCCTTGGAAACATGGGTAGATTCTATATGCTTAAATTTAATGATAGATATATCAATTATGGGTTGCTTCTTACTCATATAATTCACAACTCCTCTAAACATAGTAAACACATACCCACTAGTAGACCTTCAACTATCCAAGTCACATTCCAATCCGCATTAATGAAACCTTGTATATCTAATATCTTATTCATATTATTAGTACCATAATAAACCAAATAGTAATTAGGACTACCACATGGATCTCTTAACACCCTCTTTACATAATTCTAAATCTATCTACCAATGTTATACATAAACTTTCTAAGACTCTCAATCCTTGTGCAACATTTAGCCTAATGCACACTATTGTATACATCAAACTTTATCTTTTCATTGTATAGGATTAGAAATAGCTATAAGTTTCATAAAAAGCACGTCGTTATAATAGAAAACTTTCTTGGTTAGATGATTTCAAAGCTTATAAACTTTAGCATTCTCACCATGTCCAATAAAGATACAATCTTGTGATTTTGGATCCAACTTAAAACATTTTTCTATAGGAACATTAACAAAATCCTCACAGTGAAAAATATTTCAATATGAAATAGAAGGTTTCTTACACATCCACTCTTTATAGGATGTTCAAACATGATCCTTACAAGGAGATCTATTAATCAAGTAACAAGCAACACTCACAACTTATAACCAAAAGTATTTGTCTAATTATACATCACTCTATGTGAATTTGACTCCTTCCATAATAGTTTGATTCATCCTTTTTACAACACCATTTTGTTGTGATGCATATGAAATTTCCTTTTGTCTTATGATAATTGCATGCTTAAAAAACTAAAAAAAATTCTTAGGCATACATTCCCACCTATTGTTAAGTTGTACTTTTAACCTAAGACTTGCTTGGTTTTCTGCTAAATCTTAAAATATCTTAAACTTAGTGAGAACTTCATATTTATGTATCATTAAGTAAACCCATGCAAATATAGAAAAATAGTTAATGAAGGTAATGAAACAACAAGATTTTCCAATTGAAGCATTATCCATATGACTAAACATATTAAAAGGAATAATTTCTAATATAGTCTTTGCTTTATTGCTTCCTAAAGGAAACAATGCTCTATTTTATTTACCAAACACATAGAGCTCATAGAAATTAAAGTACTCGTCATAATAGGAGAAACCATCCAATATTATTTTACCGATAATAGTTTTCAAAATATTTTTACTAATGTGGCTTAGTTTATGGTGCCATAAAAACATACATGTATTTCCACTCTTCTTTATCATATAGGTGAATTTACAGACAATAATAACATCAAGCCTAATTTCCCTCAATATCACCAAGCTTCCTCTCACCAATCTATAACCATTCTTGTTAATTGTTGCATGCATTCCTAAATCATTCAACTTTGAAATAGAATTAATATTAATTCTTGTCAATCAAAGAATATGTAATGCAACACCTCATCCAAAGGACCAAGGCACAACTTTGTAGAACAACCTTTTTTTTAATGACAATTGACAACTAAAAATACAACAATTACATGTTGCACTCACAAAATGGCATACACACAACCATTGTAAGAAAACTATTACATATAAGAATTACTATATGGCCTCACCATTGCACAAACAAGGTGGCACTAGTGGAAGACTAACCACAATGGGACAACTCACCGCAACAAACGATGAGAGAGAGAGAGGATGACACCTCAATGATAATCGACACAATCCACGATTGCATTCTCTCACAAACAACACCAAGATGGGATGAGTGAATCATAAATATCTAATCTACATCAAACCAAACTAACCAAATCAAGTCCAAAATACTTACAACACACTCAAAAGATCAACACCAATGAAGGGAATCTAGGAGCCCATATTGCCTGACTAGCCAATGATTGTCAATTTCAGAGACTAGGGAGTAGAATGAGGGCCCGATATCCTCTATTCCACTCAACAAAACCAATGAGAAGCCTCTAACATGAGGTTAAACCTACATAAGAGGTCTGTCAACTAAGAGAATGCAACTCTCCATTGAACAAAGGGACAACAAGACACTTATAAGTAATGACTCACTTCCCAAGGCAAGGAGATGTCCTGATTCTTTTTGTAGGACACTCATTAACATAATGAAAATCTAGGAAGAATTTAGAGATGAAGGGGACTAACTTCTACCCATTATGTCACCCCATGAATGATAATGATAGGTTTTAGGCAACTCAACTAAAAAACTAGACATCCTAGGGATACTAGCACCCAGGGAGGACACTAGCATGCCATGTTATTGTCCTAGTTCAGCATTGGACTCCTACCTACATGTTGGATTCTTGGAAGCACATTGGTGTCTTGACTACACATTGTTGTCTTGACTAATTAGTAATTTGGAGCCAAGGATTGGTCATTAGCACATTGCAAATGAAGAGGACATGCCCAAAAAGCCTATGATGCCACTGGAGCTCGAAAAAGACAAAACTAGACTACAGAGATGAAATCAAAAAGCAATTCACCTAGGTTTTAAACACCACTAAAACACAAAAAGAAATGTTGGGGGAATCAGAGTGATCCCACAAACACTCTTAACTACTGCCCTAAGCCAAAAGATGCATGAAAACAAAACTTTGACACAATTTTTAAATATGCATTACATGAACAAACAAGTTGAGGAAAAATCATATTCTACATACAAATTTCATATATAACATATTATTCCTTTCTCTCATTGATAAATTTAATATTTTTCTTGTGTTGGTACTCATTTGACTCATTTGCATTCTTTTTTCAGAAAGAAATAGCAAAGGAGGAGATATGACAAGAATTGATGTTATTAATTTTGATCTTCAATACATTTAACTCATTTGAATTGTATTTTGAACGATAGGAATGTGTGTTGTACATCTTGCATAATAGTATAATCTTATTGTAAATTGGTTCCTCATGCTAAATGGGCTGTCACACTTAGACCCCTACTATCGATAGGCAACCCCGAAGCCCCTACTATTCTATTGTAATAAAAATATTGTCACTTGGAATACCGTCCATAGAATAAGAGTTATATTAGAACATTTATAACCCAGGGGATTACAAAGTGCACTAAAATAAAGCATCTTTAGCTAATTAAAAATAAAAATAGTTACTTTTAGGATGATTCACATGTATGTGAATTAAGTGTTAGAAATTATATTCATGGAGTAGGACAATTGGATTTGGTTTTATGGTATAAAAAACCACGTGGTTGTTTTTACTTTGCATTATGCTTATAAAATAAGCATGTGGCTAGGTATTTTCATAAGGATTTTTAGTAACAAGTGCATGCTACTAGAATTAGATCAAGCACACAATCAAATACAATAATTAGTATGAAAAATTCTCTTTATATTGTAAATGAGATAATTATTTTTTATAATATTAAGCAGCAAAACAAGGGTGTTGACCGTAAAAAATAAAAGCCTGTACACAAGCAAAATAGGTCCATAGACTAATTACAACACTTTAACAACACATTAAAGTATCATTTTTAGTCTCAAAATAGAGTATATCAAAAACAACAAAAAAAAAAGTAACAGACTATCCAAAAAGCTGACCCCAATCCGCGGTGAGGAACTTAACCAATTCATCATGATTTCCTTTATCATCTCTATGCTTTTAAAGTTCTTGACCTTGTAGTAGGCATAGAGTTGTAGCTAACAAGTGCATGACTTTGGAACTAAACTTGGACAGGCTGACCATCTTCACTTCCATGTCAGGGACTTTAACCTTTATATCTAAAAGGTCCTTCATTGTCTTGTCAAAATGGCGTAGTTATGAACAATAGTTTGGCCACATTATATACATTCAGAGCCACTAGTGTACCTCATGTTTTTCTCCTGGAAATGGCTATTTTTCATGTTGTTGGATTCCTCGATCTTGTCTTCAGCATCCTTTTTTTCAACATTGTTATTGGAATTGTCCTTGTTATCCAAATCCACCAACACCTCCTTCTCTTTGTTATTAGTTTTGGGTATGTCAATCAACATGTTTGATATCTACAGCTAGACACATCCCTCATTAATGACAACATCCTCACTTTTCTCCTGGTGTTTGCTTAGGGCCACCTTATCATCTGAATGGATTTCCTCGATAAATAAAAATTGCCATAACACCTTTTGGGTTTTTTAGTTTTGGGATTTTTTAGCTTTCTATTACAGCTTCTTTTGCCTAGATTCAAGGTGAGGGGGTTGTGCTTAAGATCATAGAGGCTCTAGGAAGCTACACTTTGTGAAGTGTGGGGGGTTTTGGGGGAATGTGCATGGGGCGAGGGATGCGAATGATTGAAGAATAACTTTGTTTGATGGAGGCTTTGCACTTCACACTAATAGAAAAAGGAGAGGCCTGGGAATATCTTAGGACCAACTTCTTTTCCCCCTTAATAGATAAGGTTTTAGTATTAAAAACTCCCACAAGAGGGCCAAGGGGGAGAAGGGGCTAATTGTTCCATTGAGAGTCATCAACGAGTGTAGCATTGATTTTCTTGCGGGGGGGGGGGGGGAAGGGCCAAGTGAAAGTGGTATAACTAAAATATATGACCTTGACACAAAGGAATAGGGCACATTTCTAGGTTAGAAGAAGCAAATTTTAACACATTTGTGATAGAGGTCTCCAAAGAATTAAATAAATAAATAAAACGGAAAGATTATCACAACATTGCACTAAAAGTGGTTGAGCAGAGGGAAGTAATAGGGTTATCATTACAAGAAGATAACAACTGGTAGTAATAAGGATGATTCCAGTCCCACATCATGTTGGCAATCCAGACTAAGAAATTCCCCATTGGGAGGAGGTCCCACAATGTAACATCAGAGTGATTTTGAATCATTTCCACATAGGTACTATACTAAGTCAACTTCCACATCAAAGAAAGAGACAACCTATACATATCACACCATTTCTTGTATCACCCATATGAGACTCATATAAAAATTGACTCGAATCCTCACCAACCAAATACAATAAAGAAACAAAATTGCCACAACAAGAGTATAATCAAAATTTATTATAAAGGTTGAGAATTTGTTCCTCCTTATAGAGGAGGTTCTTAACATTTTCAAGGAAGCAACTAACCCCCCTCCACCATATTAAGATTAATTAATTAGACCCCATATTAGCTGATGCAAGGTCAAAAGGGGCACAAAGCACAAAAAACAAGTTCAAATGTTAGTAGATTAGTTACAACCAAAACAAAATACAAATGAACTAAAAAACCTTAAGATTCATATCAAGAGAGATATAAAACACACAATAAAGAGCACACATAAACGGAAAAGGGAAAGAAAACCCCCCAAGATGCTCCCCAAAATGAGCGTAGATGTTCCTTCCTTGTTCCTCTCCTCTCCAAGTCCCACATGAGTGTAGCTCTCAACTTTTAGCACTATCCATGGATGTCATATGAAGATTCAAGATGGTTGTAAAAATGAAAACAAATGCTTATGCAAGTGTAAATGATTTACTATGAGAAAGATCCTAATTAGTCTATGTGAATCTTAGTATAATAATAATGTAAATGCTTCTTAATGCTCTCTAAAATGACTATAAGTTTGATGCACAAAAGACTTATGATCCTGAAAATGAAGAATGAGAGCTCTATTTATAGGGGAAATAGGGTAATGGATGGTCAAGATTGAATAATCTTAACAAGGGCCAGGATTGAAAGTTAATCAATGCATGTGATGGCTTTCAACCCAATCCTATGATGACAAGTGTCAACATGAGATGGCTTGAGAGGGGAGGGAAGAAGCATTAAATGCTTGAGATGACACGAAGGTTACCCTAGCAGAGTTTGGTTATGCTTGAGTTAGTGAATAAAGCTTTTATCCAAGGGTAATTGCTTTTATCCAATGGACAAACTCTTGTGCAAGAGTTAATGGAGATAACCATGGTCAAAGCAACAAATGCTTGAAGAGACTCATGATTTAAATGAGGGTTGAGTTAGAGGGAAAGTCTCTAACCATGTGGGTAAGTTGAGTTAACCATAAATGGTTATGTAAGAGCCATAAATGGTTTGGAAGACTTTAGGGGTTAACTTGTTGAAGAATAAAAAACCTTTAATGCATTTCAAAGACTTTGGAGGCTTTGAGAAGTGGCTTATGTTTGCTTAGGAATGTGACAATAATTAGGAGATGAATTAGGATAAATTGGAATGGATTAGAAGAATCTAGAAGGGGTTTAGGAGGCAAGTAGGTTTGGTGGGAGAGAGAAAATAGGATTTTATTTAGAAATAAAATCTATTTACTGGTGCACCTTGCATTTGTAGGAGAATGGAAGTGGGGTTTTTTTTAGAGATTTAAATAAATATTTAAACGAGGAAAGGGGGTTAATTAAATAAATATGCTTTATTCATTTAATTAATTGTTAGAGTATGGTTTAATGAATTAATTTATATAGATTGAATAATTTATTTAATTAATTGGAGAAGAGGTTCAAGATGAATTAATTAAATATTAATTTAATTAATTGTTGATTGATGGTTTTAAATAATCAAATAAATACTAAATATTCGTTTAATTAAGTGGTCAGATTTATGTGTCTACATTAGCCATTGCATCAACAACCCTATTTCCCTCTCTATAATCTTGAGCTAGCTTATATTCATCAAGACCCAGGAGGAGTTTTTGGATATCGTTGATAGTGTCCTCAAGAATCCAATCTAGTTAGACATTACCTTTAACAACATCTAGGACAAGTTTAGATTCCCCTTCAATGAGGAGGTTTTTTATCCCAATATACAGGAGAATTTTAATACCCCAAAGCAATGCCCTGCCTTTTACCACATTATTAGTATTTACTCCTAAACCACCAACACACCCAACTAAAACAACACCTATATGATAATACAAGATACCCCCTCCACTAGCAAGGATTGGGTTGCCTTCGGTCGCACCATTAAAGTTGAGCTTGAACCAACCAATATGGGGAGGCCTCCATTTGGTACTCAATTAAGCCAATTTCTTAGTGTTATCAACTTTAAAGAAGGTTGGGGGCAACCCCCACTAAGAAGCAATATTGGCTTCTAAAGTGTGAGGAGGAGTGTTCAAACTAGACTAAGAGTTGACATAAATATTATCAATCAAGAGCTTAGAGAAAGTAGTTAAAACTTCTTTTGGGTTTTTTTTTTGTATCTTTGAGAATCTAATTATTTCTTTCTTTCCACAAGCTCCAACACGAGCGTGGAGGGATTTGTATCCATAATTATTTAATTAGGGGGTGTGGATGGGGGAAAATCTGATTCTCAATGAAAGCAAACAAAGTTTCATTCATACTCCAGTTGATTTGAAGCTTATGTAGCAAGAGTCCCCAAATATCTCCTTAAAAAATGATAATGTAGAAGAAGGTGAGGAACAATTTCTTCTCCATTATAACAAAGGACACATCTATTTGGCATCTGGAAACCACATTTGATTATTCTAAGTGAGTATTTTTATGTGTGTTCATCCACTACAAGAAATTAACTTTGGGGAGAAGTTGGTAGTTCCATAATCTTTGCTAGAAAACATCATTGTTGGTATTGTCTAAGAATAAATTGCAAGCAGATTGTGCTGAGAAATTTCATTTACTATTTTGTGATGCAAACTAGGAAAGAGGGGAAGCTCGATCTTTTTAAGTTCTTGTTGTAGTAGAATAGATTTTTGGATTAGATGATCCTAGTTTTGACAACAAGTCAGAAGATTTTTCTAGTTATTATCATTCAACAGGTAACTTGCATTAGTGCTACCAAAGAAGACCTAAATGATACCATAAATTTCTATTTAAGAGGATGATTAAGAATAGGTGGATCAGTGAGCCAAGTTTCTTCCTAGAAATAAACATCCATACCATTTCCAATCTTCCATTTGAGACCTAACAGGAGTAGGCTACATGTTTTGAGAATATTTTTCCAAATATGTGAGCCACTTGGGAAACTTGATTTAGAAAGAACACAATGGAATCTAGCTTGATTGAGATATTCGGTGTACGTAATAGTACTCAAGTCTTTTTTATTCACAATGAGCTCTCAACTGATCTTGGTTAGGGGAGATTTATTTAATAGATGAATTTTCATTATACCAATACCACCATTATTTTTAGGGATGTAGACTTTGTCCCAATTAACCAAAGCTATTCTTTTCTACTTCTAGACCAAAAGAAATTACTCTATATTTAAAAAAAAAAAAAATTGAGTAATGTAAATAGGAATTTTGAAGAGAGAGAGAGAGAGAGAGAGAGAGAGAGAGAGAGAGAGAGAGAGAGAGAGAGAGAGTGAGAGAGAGAGAGAATAAATAGGTATACCTTAAAGAGAGACAACAAGGAGTTGAAGTTTTCCCATATGGCTCAGTAGTTTACCCTTCCAACCAACTCATTTTTTCTACAGATGTTCTAAGATAGTGTTCGAGAAGGAGGGGGAGACTTATTTGATAGTGAGTGGGAGGCCCAAATATATACCAAAGAGATCAACACATTGGTAGCCAAAAATACCCTGGATTTTCCTCTACAAATTGAGGTTGGTATTGAAGAAGTAAATCTTGCTTTTTTCATAGTTACGCATTGGCCAAAGACAACAACATAGTTGATTTGGAATTTTTTCGGTTTCCTCGCTTCTACCACTGACATAGCACCAAAGAGGATGGTATCATCCATGAACTATTGGATATAAAAATAATGAAGGGTGGAGGCAACTTTGATTCCTTTCCTCGAGTCAACAAGTATAAGGATATTCCTTCCAAGCACCTCGACCAACATATTAAAAAGTTAAGGGGATAAAGGGTTCCCCTATCTAATTCCCCTTTCAAATTCAAATAACCCCCTAGGGATCTCATTGACAAGAACATAAACACATTCTCTTATGAGGCTAATTTAGCATTCTTGGAAGCTCAATTTCCTTAAAACTTTAACATGAAGTTGCAAGTAACTTTGTCATATTCTTTTGAAACATCTAGTTTAAGGGTCATGCCAAAGAAGAGGCTCCTATCCATCGCTTACATAAATTCATGATTAGAAATTGTAGCATCCAAGATTTTTTGCCTGGTGATAAAGCCTTTTTGGTTCACATTCATCATTTTATCAAGCAAGGGTTTAATCCTATTAACAAAAGTTCTCGAAATCTTTTAGATTGTATTGCATAAGTTGATAGGTTTAAAATCAAACATTGATAGGAGGTCCTAATTTTTGTGCACAAGAGATGTGAAGGTATTATTGAGAATTTTTAGAAGTTTTCCAATTCAAAAGAAGTCTTTAGCTACTAATGTGATATCATAGCCAACGATATCCCAATATTCCTTGAAGAAGGTTAGGGAATGAGTTTGATACAAGTGTTTTATTACCCCTCATAGGAAAAGTAGCAATTTTGAACTTATTGCTTGAGATTGAGGAGTGGAGGTTAGTATTATCATTTGGATAGAGATTAGAGGGGGTACAATTTAACAACCATTCCTCCATAGTAGAGTTGTTAAAAGAAAGAAAAGCTAAGGAAGCCCTTAAAAAATACTCAAAGGCAAGCTGCCCAATCTTAACCTCTTTAGTAATTTATAGGCCATTTTCTTCTGTGAGGCAAGAGATATTGCTCATTTTCCTATGTTTGATCATGAATTTATGAAAAAGAAAAAAAAAGTCTAAGTTCCTATCTCTCCCCTTCAGCCATCGAATCCTTCATTTATGTTTCCAAAAAAAATCTTCTTTTTTTAAAATCTCTTTCTAGTTCAATCTTAGGGATTCCTCAAAAATATAGGTTTCCTTAGAATAGTCCCCCAAAGATATTTAGAGCTAGATATTGGTTAGGTTAAAGGTCAGTTCCTTCTTTTTTACAAAATATTACCAAAGCAAAATTTATTCTATCCCTTTACTTAGGACTTAATCAAGCTCAACTTTTGAGTAACTCAAAAATAAGTGCTCCAAGATTTGGATATAAAAACTCTGAAATTGGGGTGGACAACCCACGTGATTTTATAATAAAAATGAAAAGACCCCGTATGGGGCTTAATTGACCAAGAAAGCAGCAATGGATTGTCATTTGAGACAGTTCAAGGTAAAGTAATTAAATTAGGGTTACAACATAAATCCCAAATAGGTCAACTAAAAAATGATCAAGTTTTACTTGAATGAGGTTGTTACAGGTTTTTTTGGTTGGTCCATGGAAAAGGCTATCCTTAAAGATATATATCCATTTGATCAGTATTGTTGATTAATTCTACCAGAGCAACCATTCTATCTATATAATCAGTTAAGCCCCCAAGATTTTTTAGAGGGGAAGAGGGGGGTGTTGAAATCGCCAACAAACATTTAGAAGGAGTCCCCATCTACCAAAATTTGTGAGGATGTCATCCCAAACTTCCTTTTCTATCATTACGAATAGTTGGGGCTTATAATTGATAAGGGTTCAAGTGTACTATAGATTGGTAAACTTGACCACCAAACTGCTTTTAGAGAGTGCAAGCAAGGTTCCTAAAACAAGATCTGGGATCCACGTTTGCAATGATGCCACCCGAAGCACCTTGAGATTCACTCATAAAAAAAAATGGTTGTGGGCCAAATATAGTTAGCAACTGATTAGAAAGTAGTTTGATCAATTTAACTTCTTAATTGAGAAGAACATCAATCTTATTCTCAAGGATGAAATTCTTGAGGGAGAACTATTTTTTAGGGCTATTAAGACTTCTCATATTCTATAATAGGAATATCATTTATGGTTCTTTATAGAGGGGACTCCAAGGTCTTTTGTCTTCTAAACCCAATTTATTTGTCTATCTCCTTCTATTGAGTTTGTCATTGAGAGGGTCTTCTTGCTTTGGAGTCAATGCCGACATCAAATTTCTTATTTCTCATTTTATTCTTTGGGGTTGTCCACCCACCATCACCAGGAGGGAATCTTGAGCTAGCTTTGGGAGACAACACAACTTTAGAAGAAACCGTGTTCTTCTTATTGAAACCAATGAAAGGTGGGGAAGAAGAGGGATTTAGTGATGGAATTTTACCCTATTCCTTTACCTTGAGAGGTAACATAAATGATTCAGGAAAAAGATTCAAAGTTAGTGGTTAAATGGTTGAATATCAACAATAAGAGGGGGTGGGGGGGGGCAAACCTTGATCTGGCTATTGAACAAGGGGGATGGTCTCATCCATAGTGGGTTTGGGCATCTATTTAGGAAGGGAGTTGATTATATTTAATAGGTCATTTTTTAAGGGGTAATCATCCACCTCATCCGTTTATGGAATAGGAGCCCCTTTGAGTTTGTGAAACTTATTTTTAGGGGCCTTGGATTCAAAGATTAAATGATGCATTCTAGATTAGTTCTAGCAAAAAGTGGTGGCATTTTTATATAGATTGGGTTGGGTCCACTTTCCTAATTTTGATGTAGAATGATTAAATTAGGAAGAGTTTTGTTAATATCAATATTAACAAAGAAGAGATACGCAACAAACCTAGGATAGAGATTTGTGCTGGTGTTTTGCCTAAATGATCAAGGATATTATATTGTCTAGCAACTTGTGATGTAGGAGAGGCTCCTTGTAGAACAAATTTGGATCGTCGGGTAGTTATTGCACACTGGGAACTTGGATCTTTGATTCTTATGGTAGATACACGAGTATCTAACATTTGGAGGCAATTAATAGTATATTGATGGGAAGCATTGGGTATAATTAACATTGCCTTTTGAGTCGAAATTAGATGTAGAGGCCTTCCCTTTATAATGATCAAGTAATGGAATCTTGAAAATAGAATGATCTATGTTTGAGGAAGTTGCCAGAGAATCAATCTCAACTAAACCCTGGTCGATCAAGTTTTGTATTAGATGTTTCAATTGGAAACAAGAAGGAGTTTTGTGTCCCTTTGTTTGGTGATATTCACAGTATTGGTTGTCATTCCACCACCCAGGTTTTACTGCTGGTTCATTTCTGATTTTAGGTAGTTGCACAAGAATTGATTGAAGTAATTATTTTAGTACAAACTCAATAGGTTCCCTTAATGGTGTAAATTGGTGAGGAGGTGTGTCTATATTTCGAGGAGGTCTTCATTGTTGATTTTTTTGCATGGTGTTGGTTGCTTGATCTTGTTATTGAGTTGGTACATTGTTTTGAGTTTACTGATGAGACCGATTGTTTTCTTGAGTATTTGATGGTATAGCTCCTTTGAGGAAAAGTTTGTCTACGCATTGTTTACTATCTTCATATCCATAACCCCATCATTGGTAACATTCTTGTTTCTAGACCAAAATTTGCTCTTACCATTGGAGCTACTAGGGTTGTTGGTATTGTCTTTAGAGATTTTGATAACCCCTTTTTGTATAAGAGCTTTCTCAATGTTCATCCCCTTTTTGACAAGTTTGTCAATAGAGCTAGGACTTTTGATCCTCAATCTGCACATTAATTATGGTACTAGGTTTTCAATATACAGGTTGACTTGTTGTTCCTCGGGGATGTCAAATGGACATCAACTGACTAAGTTTTGCCATCTTTGTAAGAATGTGACAATGGGTTCTCTTGTTTTCTATTGTGTAGTGCAAAGGTCAATCATGGTCACTTCACTGTCTATATTGATTTTAGAATGACAAATGATTTTTTTAGCTAACTCATTCCATGATTTAATGTTACCTAGTAATCGAGCATACCAATCCATCGCTTGTTTGGATAGGCTTTGCGGGAATAGACGCATGAGATATGTGTCGTCATAGTGGATCTCCATACAAGACGTGTATATTTCTCTAATATGATCTTTTGGATCTCCTTCCCCCCCATATTTGTCAAATTTAGGGACATTGAAGTTTTTGGGGAAATGTATGTATGTATATACATATACACGTACACATACATATATATGTCCACACACACATATATGTGTGTATGTATGTATACATGTACACATGTGTGTGTGTGTACATGCATGTATATATACACATACACATACACATACACATACACATACACATACACATACACATACACATACACATACACATACACATACACATACACATACACATACACATACACATACACATACACATACACATACACATATACATACATATATACATATATGTATGTGTATATGTATGTGTATGTGTATGTGTATGTGTACGTGCATACATATATACATACATATATACATATATGTATGTGTATATGTATGTGTATATGTATGTGTATGTGTATGTGTATGTGTATGTGCACATACATATATACATATACATATGTATATATGTATGTGTATATGTATATGTGTATGTGTATGTGTATGTGTATGTGTATGTGTATGTGTATGTGTATGTGTATGTGTATGTGTATGTGTATGTGTATGTGTATGTGTATTGTATGTGTATGTGTGTATGTGTATGTGTATGTGTATGTGTATGTGTATGTGTATGTGTATGTGTATGTGTATGTGTATGTGTATGTGTATGTGTATGTGTATGTGTATGTGTATGTGTATGTGTATGTGTATGTGTATGTGTATGTGTATGTACATATATGTATGTATGTATGTATATGTGCGTATGTATGTGTTTGTATGCATGCATGGATGCATGTATGTATGTATGTATACACATACACACATACATGCATGCATGCATACATACATACACTGTATATATATATATATATATATTCGGCTTGAGTTGGGTTAAAAACACAGAATGTATTTGCACCATCACCGTCTTCAAATAACTTTAGTATTTTTGTATATGCATATATATGTGTGTATATATATGTATATATATGTATGTATATGTATATGTATATGTATATATATGTACATATATATACATATGCATACATACATACATACATACATACATACATACATACAAACACATACATAAATGTATATGTATATGTATGTGTATATCTATCTATATATATACAAACACACATACATATACATATATGTGTCTATGTGTATGTGTATATGTGTGTGTGTATGTATATGTATATGTACGTGTATGTGTATGTGTATGTGTATGTGTATGTGTATGTGTGTGTGTACGTGTACGTGTATGTGTATGTGTATGTGTATGTGTATGTGTATGTGTATGTGTATGTGTATGTGTATGTGTATGTGTATGTGTATGTGTATGTGTATGTTTATGTGTATACACACATGTATGTATGTATGTATATTGTAAGGTGTTGGAATTAGGGCTCCACCACTTAGATTGATAAAGCGACTAACTTCACTTGGGACCAACCTTACATTAAGGAGGGAATTGAATTTGATTGATCCAATCGTAAAGGTTTGGATATAAATCAAATCAATGCTCCTTGGTTAAGTTAAAATTGAATTTGAATTAGGGTTAAATTACAATGCTAGATATAGGATAAGCAATGAAAAATTGACATAAAATAATAGTAACGGATTGTTCCATATATCATGCCGAGTTTCAAACTAAGATCTAAGAATGAAAAATAGATTAGAACCCCTGATGGAAAGTTTGGGTTGAATTGTCAGGACTAGGGGGAGCAGGTCATCTTGGTCCTTTGAATATTGGGGCCAGATTTACTTGATGTTTTTGGGATCAAGATGATGCACAAAATTCAATAAAAAAGTCATAAAAAAAATTCCTAGGACCGATGGGAGATGATCATCATGGTCCTCTACCTTTTGTGCCTTCAAAAGCTAAGTCTAATTGTCATCGTCTACTTTGTTGGATTCCTCACTCGTATCTCCTGAGACAATTCCCTACACACAAAAAAAATGAAATAGGGTTGTTGATGGGGGTTTGCCTTAGGTAAAACCCTAGTTTAGGAATTAACCTTGAATTGAATTGAAATAATGAAGTAAATTTTGTATCATAATACCTCAAATTTGCAATGGTGGATTGAAGGTTGATGACACAATACTCTTTAGATGTGATCACAAGTGTTGATGCAATAACATGACAATACATAGAAAACTCAAACATAAACATATGCTTGCATGAAAGTTGAGGTGATTTTCTCCATGATGCTTGAAGGATATGGTAGGATGAAATATTGTCTTGAATTCTAAAGAATGATTGATGATGAATGCTTAATGAATGTATGAATGATGGATGAAGGCTTCTATGTCTTAGATCAAAATAAATTGATAGGCTATGTTTATATAGGGTTCCCTAGGTAAATTATTGATTAGGTCAACCTCCTATAGTCACATTGAGGCACAGGGACCAAAACTCATATGGAAGGAAAAGTACCTCATCCTATTTAAAATAGGACTTGTTTAAGGGGGAAAAAGGAGCCTAGGGCACCCTAGTTTGGACAGGGGTGCCCCAAGAACCCTTGTCCTCCAAAATAGGGTAAACAAGGTTGAATTTAGGAGGGCACGATCCTAGGATGAGGTCCACTCATCCATGAAACTATGTGACATCAAATTTGAGGTAAAAAGGAATGAAATTGGGCCTAGGGAAGAACTAGGATGAGACACACTGAAGTAGAAAGATGATATATATATATATATATATATATATATATATATATATATATATATATATATATATATATATATATATATATATATATATATATATATATATATATATATATATATATATATATATATATATATATATATATATATATATATATATATATATATATATATATAGAGAGAGAGAGAGAGAGAGAGAGAGAGAGAGAGAGAGAGAGAGAGAGAGAGAGAGAGAGAGAGAGAGAGAGAGAGAGAGAGAGAGAGAGAGAGAGAGATCACAAAAAGATAATACATCACTAATTTCAAGGAATCAAGACCCCAATCTCAAGATCTTAACTCATACAACCACATGCAAGGGTACACAAAATAAGACCAAGACAAAAAAAACCAAACAAATACAAAAGACAAAACAAAAAAGGGGCTAGTACTAAAAAAAAACTCTAGGTCAACTAGTTGAAGAAACCTCGATAAGCAAAATGTCTTAGCCACTAATCTCATTCTCAAAATGCTATTATAAGAACACAAGTGGTCACATGGAAAGAATAAGAGTGTGCATCGAGTGATGAATCGTGATCCAACAACTAGAAAAGCTATGAGCTCATGGGGAGAAGAAAGGAGAGAACATGGATGCCATAGGCTAGCAAATTGCGTTATACTAGGTGATCCATGAGAGAGCAAGAGAGAATGTGGATTCCTTGGGCTAGCAAGCCATGTTGTTCTAGGTGATCCACCAAAACATGAATTCTCACGGGACAACAAGTTGTGTTATGTTGTGTGATCCATGTAGGAAGGAAGAGTCAAAATAGTCTAGCAATTTGTGTTATGCTAGTTCCACTCATCAAAAAATGCAGCACAAGGAAGGTTGAAAGGTCTAGCAAGTTGTGTCGTGCTAGTCAACCTACCTTAAATAAGTTGAAAAAGAGGATGAGTTGACATCTTTCTATACATGTTGTTGTTTGGTTTCAAGAGTTGAGCATCTTGTCTAAGACTTTGGTTTGGTTTCAAGCATGCAAAAACATGTCCAAGACATGTAATAAGGATAATCCAACAAGGAATCATATAAGGAAATATGCAAAAAGGATAACCAATCAAAACATTATGCAAGCAAATCTGCAACTTGAATTGAAAAAGGATATCCAAGTAAGGCATTGTGAAAGGAAGTTCACAACTTGAATTGAAAAGGGATAACCAAAGAAAGCATTATGCAAGGAAATCTGCAACTTTGATTGAAAAAGGATAACCAAGCAAGGCATTATGCAAGGAAATCAACAACTTAAATTGAAAAAGGATAACCAAGAAAGGAATTATGCAAGGGAGTTCATGACTTGAATTTAAATGGGATAACCAATCGAGTCATTATATAAGGAAATCCATAACTCAAATTGGACGAGGATAACCAAGCAATGCATTATTTAAGGAGATCCACAACATGAATTGAACATATGTTACAATGAGCCCATGATGTATACCTCCCCTTAAAATGTCAACATAACCCTATGTTGATGTCTTAAGGAAAATAGAAACAATGATACACACCTTCGTCACCAAGGAGACATCCTTTAAGAAACAATGTACATAACTCCAAGCTAAAGAGGCACAACTCTTATAAAAAAGGAAAACATAGTTGTAAAAGTGATATCTTACAATAAGTGTAAAGGGATCCTTTTGAGGGACGCACAGAGGAAGGGATCTTTATCCAAAGATATTCACCTCAAAAAATAGAAGGGATGTTTTATAAAGATATCATTTTTGAAAAAGAGAAGGAAACTAAAAATACACACCTCCTATTGCTATCAAAAAGTGTATTCTTAGTAAAAGATTTCACACATTCAGAAAGGAGGGATCATTCATAAGAAGACGCACCAATGCAAACAAAGAACAATCCCAACCAAAGGACATTTATGTACTTGAATGGATGACCACTCTCTATAAGAGAGGACCTCAACTTGAAAAATATAATGTGCAAAGGAAAATGGCAATCTTTGAAAAAGAGAGAGAATTGAAATGTTATCATTTCCTCCCAAGCACGAAGACAAGTAAGAATGACTATTATGTTGATGTCCAAGTGTGATTGGAATTTAAGTTGCACCACCTTACATGACAAATATCCCCCAATAAAGGTAAACTAGCAATGTCACAGGGTAAGGAGCAACACAATAGGATGGAGTGCCAAGGCACTACTTTCAAATTTGTATTGAGAAAAAGAATAAAATCAATTGTAAGAGTAATATGATCTCTATCATATTGGTATTGAACAAATTCTTTAAAATATTTACAACGTCCAAGAAAATAAGAATAATTATGATGAAAGAGACAATACACATCACCATCTTTGTTCTTATAATTATTGATATATCTTGTGAAAGGAAAAGTAACATTTTTATTATATTTAAATCTCCAAAAGATTCTTGTAGCTAATTTTTCCTAATTTTTGACATGGATAGGTATTGTATCTTGAGATGGAGGGCAAGGTATACTAGTGGAAGTAGAAGGATTGTTTTCTTGTGATAAAAGGATTGGAAAGGAAGGGAGAAGATTGTTTGATGGAAAAGGATTTTTAGATAGACAATAGTTTCTATGTTTTGCAAAATACTCCCTAAGCATTTTAACTTTAAGAAGATCATCCATAGATGTTGATGAATTGGAATATCCTAAATATTTTGTAGTAGATTGTGAGGGAGGGTCTATAGGGACCTTGATTCCTTGTTATTGTTTTCCAAGTCCTTGTCCTCTATAGCCTTATTTTGAAATTATATCATAGCCAACCTCATAGGATGTTTTCAATCATGAAGGGGGAGGGATCTAATTGTGAATTTATTCAAAATTTATTGTGTAAGGTCATGTTGAAGGACCAAAGGTGTGAATAGATGAAGAAGGAATATCTTTTGTAGGGATATTCTCCTTTCTTTTATCATTATTAATATCCTCTTTGGTAGGTTGGGATGTAGGATCCTCATCATCTAGGATTCATATTTTCTCGATGTTATATTAGGTGATTGGTCATGAATAAACTGCATAACTTCATATTTCCTACAAATACATTGATGATCAAGATAAGCTCTAGGAGAATGAGGATCTAGAAAGATTGATATACTGACATGTTTACATTGCCCCCCTTGCACTAAAGTATCTTGATAAGAAGAAGATGGTGTCATGTTGCTCTTTAATGTTTCCTCTCCATTTGATAGATCATTGATAGGAGTATTGACTCTTTCCTCATTAACATAAGATATCCCAGGGGAGGTACAAGTGTTAGCCTTTTCGATTCCATCTCTAGGATTATCATAAATATTGTCCACTAAAGCCTTTATGAGATCTACATATTCCATCAATGTTTTTAATAATGTCATTATTTAACCACATGAAATATGGATAAAAGCTTTAAAAAATGATTTATAAGTAAGAAGTATTGTCGAAACCCCTTTTATGCAATATATGAAGGTACTATGAAAGAATGCAAGCAACATGAAATGAAAGAAACTATTTTTCAACACATGATTTTGATGAAAAAGCTAATAATTAATATTATCACATGAGAAATAAAAAAATAATTAGACTTTTTAAACTCCATTATGAAAAACCGGATATGAAAATACCAAATCAGAAGCGTGCAAAAGTGTTGATTGGATTCACCAAAATGTAAGGTGTTAGAATTAGGGCTTCACCACTTAGATTGATAAGGCCACCAACCTCACTTAAGACCAACCTTAGATTAAGGAGGGAATTGAATTTGATTAGGGTTAAATTGCAATGCTAGATCTAGGACAAACGATGAGAAACTGACATAAAATAACAATAACAAAATATTCTAGATATCATGTAGAGCTATAAAATGAGATCTGAGAATGAAAAATGGATTAGAACCTGTGATAGAAAGTTCGAGCTGAATTGTCAAGTCTAGGGGAAGTAGGTCGTCCTAGTCCTTCGAATATGAGGGGTAGACAAAGTTTATATTTTTCGAAATAGGATGACACACAAAATCCATTGTTAGAAGGTCATAAAAAATTCCCAAGACCAAGGGGAGTCGATTGTCTTGGTCCTCTACTTTTTGTGCCTTCAAAAGTTGAGTTTGATTGTCATTGTCTGCTTTGTCGAATTCCTCACTCAAAACTCTTGAGATAAATTCTTGCACACAAAAAGAAGAAATAGGGTTGTTGATGGGGCTTTTCCTTAGGTCAAATCCTGGTTTAGGAATCAACGTTAAATAAATTTTAGTTGAAATGTGAAGTAAATGTTGTATCATAATGCCTCAAATATGCAATGGTTGATTGAAGGTTGATGATGCAATGCTCTTTAGATGTGATCACAAGTGTTGATGCAATAACATGACAACACATAGAAGACTCAAACACAAACATATGCTTGCATGAAAGTTGAGGTGATTTTCTCCGTGATGCTTGAAGGATATGGTAGGATGAAATGTTGCCTTGAATGCTTGAGAATGATTGATGATAAATTCTTAATAAATACACAAATGATGGATGAATGCTTCTAGGTCTTAGAGAAAAAATGAATTGATATGATGGCTTTATATAGGGTTTCCTAGGTAAACTATTGATTAGGCTAACCTCCAACAATCACGTTGAGGCACGAGGACCAAAAGTCATTGGGGAGGGACAATGGCCTATCCTATTTGAAATAGAACCTATTTAATGGGGACTAGGGTGCCCTAGTTTGGATAGGGGCACCCCAATTTGGATAGGGGCACCTTAAGAGCCCTGGTCCTCCTAAAATAAGGCAAAAATGGTTGGCTTTAGGAGGGTAGGGTCCCAGGATGACATCCACTCATCCATGTAGCTAGGTGACATCAAATTTGAGGTAAAAAGGGCTGAAATTGGGCCTAGGGGAGAAATAGGACGAGACATGCTAAATAGGGGCACAAAAGGTGGTATAAAATATACTAGGTTACAATTTACAATGCTACATGTGTGTATATATAAAAAAATAGATAACTCTCATGTAAACTATGACAAAGATAATCCCTCCATAATAAATGCACCAAGTGATACATTTGACTCTTCCAAGTCAGAGCTAATTTTTGTTACTTTTCTACATTGTATACTATGTACTTATATGGCCATTTCTATCATTTCCTGGGTGTTGCACATATTGGTGTTCAATACTCAATAACACTAACAAACCCACTCCAACATGTCCTCCTCCTTGGCCTAGTATTCCATTTGATCCATTCATGGTATCTTCTGCTTTAGTTTATTGTACTTATGGCTATCCTACATCATCTTTGTAGGAAAGTAAGGAACAATTTTTTTTCCTAGATTTGAGAAAAATATAGTTCAAGATCAAGAGGACCAACTTTATGTATAGAGGCTTGTTCTCTCTTTCCATTCTACACAGGTGAGATTCCCTTGTTTATTGTGCGCCAATCAATTGCATCATAGGTAATCTTTAGAAAATACTTTTCTTCCTTTTTTTCTACATTTTGTTCTCGATTCATTCATAAAAATTCCTATGACTTTATTGTTCTCAAGTTGGAGAATCATTAGAAGTGATTGTTTTATTCTATTTGTTTTTATTTGCATTGATGTTTGCTACTACTTGAAATCTCCAACTTCTGAAATCGAAGGTTCCTTGCACCATTAAAAACACACAACGATATAATGGCATTGTTTGTAGACCTCACGATAAAGAGGTACATTGTTGGCTAAATGATATTTTACACGTTCGTATATTAGACTTACACATTGGTAGATTAGGCATATTTTTAACAAATGTGGAGAGATATTGGTAGATTAGACTTATTTAATGGAGAATTATTAGTCATAATCCAAGTATGCTTATACCTATGCATTGTTTATAGGGTATTGCAGCCTAATTTACCAATAATTCTTGACACTTGCTAAGAAGCAAGGTTGAAATACAAAGGAAACCTTCTCATAAATAATGAAAGGCATAACTTCTAATTTTGTCACTATATTTAGCTTTTTCGTGTTATTCTTACTAATTTTATCACTATATTTAGCTTTTCCATGTTATTCTTCATAGAGAACACAAGATATGACTTATTGATTTTATCATTATATTCACCTTTACCATGTTATTGTAGGTCTGATTGTTGACAAATGTGAAGACATATTGGTAGATTAGACTTACTTCGTAGAGAATTATTAGTCATAATCCAAGTATGCTTATATTCTCATAAAGAATGGAATACACAACTTACTGACTTTGTCACTATATTCAACTTTTCCATTTTATTCTTACAAATTTGCTCACTATATTCTCCTTTTCCATGTTATTCTTCATAAAGAATGTGAAGATATAACGTATTGATTTTGTCACTATATTCTTCATCTAGACCTCACCTTGCTTAGCTTCTCCAAATTACATTTTCTAAACTACACAATCCTATTTAGTACGTGACAAATATTACTCTTCCAAGTGACAAGTGACTTGTGTTGGTTTTATGCAATGTGTACTTCATACTAATATTGTCATTTGTTTTCTTGTATGTGAAAGATGATTTCTAGGATATTGCATATGTCTACCACCTTTACAACTTATTGCAATTGCATTAGATTGAGCAATTCCAACACTTACTATCAAACTTGCCTCCTCTAGTTGTTGTCTACCATTAGGTAAACATCATTTGAACTTTATTTTATATTTTTTATTCTTATGTAGAAAATTCCATGTTCAGATTATATAAGTACATAGTATACAATGTACAAAAGTAACATAAATAACCCCTGACTTGGAAGAGTCAAATGTATCACTTGGTGCGTTTATTATGGAGGGAGTATCTTCATCATAATTTTCATGAGAATCATCTATACAAACAAACACAGATGATTCTCATGAAAATTGTGATGAAGATACTCCCTCCATAATAAATGCACCAGGTGATACGTTTGACTCTTCCAAGGCAGAGGTAATTTATGTTACTTTTGTACATTGTATACTATGTACTTATATGGCCATTTCTATCATTTATAGGATGTTGCACATAATGGTTGTTCAATACTTGAAAAAACAAACAAACCCACTCCAACATGTTCTCCTCCTTAGCTTGTTATGCCATTTGATCCATTCACGATATATTCTACTTCTGTTTGTTGTACTTATAGTTATCCTACATCATCTTTGGAGGCAAGTAGGGAACAAAAACTTTTTCCTAGATTTGATAAAACATAGTTCCAGTTCAAGAGGACAAGCTTTATATACAAAGGTCTATTCTCGCTTTCCATTCTACACAGGTTAGATTCCCTTGTTTATTGTGTTCCAATCAATTACATCATAGGTAATCTTTAGAGAATATTTTTCTCCCTTTTCTTTTCTACATTTTGTTCTTGATTCATTCATAAAAATTCGTATGACTTTTTTAACATATTGTTCTCAAGTTGGAGAATCATTAGAAGTGATTGTTTTATTCTATTTGTTTTTATCTACATTGATGTTTGTTACTGCTTGGAATCTCCAAAATTGAAGGTTCCACACACCATTGAAAATACACAATGATATGATGACACTGTTTGTAGACCTCATGATAAAGAGGTACGTTGTTGGCTAAATGATATTTTACACATAATTGAATCAATCTCATCCTTTGTCTAATCTATACATTCTTTTATGTACCAAAGAACACAATGATAAAATGTGGGTTCTATGTGATCTTGTTTCCATGCCAATCATAAAACTAATAACATCATAGGTATATTTTAGAAAATATTTTTCTTCCTTCCCTTTTCTAAATTTAGTTCTAGACTCATTCATAAAAATTCCTGTGACTTTATTAACATACCGTTCTCAAGTTGGACAATGATTCTAAGTGATTGTTTTATTGTTTTTGTTTTTACTTGCATTGATGTTTGTTACTGCCTAAAATCTACACCTTCCAAAACTAAATGTTTCTCACACCATTGAAAACATACAAGAGTATGATGAGACTATTTGTACACTTGACGATAAAAAGAGGTATGTTGTTGGCTAGATGATATTTAACACACAATTGGATCAAACAAAATTTATTTAATTGTTTAGGTCAATGTATAATTATAGTTGTTTGTAATGATATTGTTGTTGAGTTTACCACACATCTTGATCATGAACAAATACCAAAAATTTTGATCCCCATTATCACAATTTAGGTCCATGATGTTTCTGTCAATGTTATTCATTGTTTACAAGCAAAGTACATGCATTGACTTTAACATTTCTTTATTAAATTTGTGTTTAGACACTTTACTTGCATAACAATTCTATGTGTAGTAGGTATATGTATTGACTTTATTCTTCACTATTTTTCCATCACCATGAAACTCTCATCATTGCACCAATTTGTGACAAAGATTATCCCCAACAAGGTAAAAAGTTTTCATTGTTTAAGTAAAACATTTTGCTTTAGCCTGAACTTAAAAGTCTTTGTTATGCTGGATGATCTTTTCCAAAATAGCATTGTTAAAAGTCTTTGTTATGCTGGATGATCTTTTCCAAAATAGTATTGAATTTAAATTTGTGTTTGAGATTTCACCTACACAACCATTCTAATTGGGGTAGTTTATTTTTCTTAAATATAATGATATTTCTAAGTCAACATATGTTGGATTCATTTGAAAGAACTTTATGGTCTAGAGATTTTAACTATGGTAGAAAATATTCAAAGAAACATTTAGGTTTATTAAATCAAAGACTAACATTCTGATTTCACTTCTTATTTGATTTGTTTTTACCTACACTGATGACTATTATTGCTTGAAATCTCTAACCTCCAAAACCCAAGGTTCCTCATACCATTGAAAACACATGAGAGTCTGATGAGACTGTTTGTAGACCTAATGATCTTTAGAATTTTTTTTCTTCCTTTCCTTTTCTCCGTTTTGTTCTTGATTCATTCATAAATATTCCAATGACTTTATTAACATACTATTCTCAAGTTGGAGAGTGATTGGAAACGATTGTTTTATTATTTTTGTTTTTACCTACACTAATATTTGTTATTGCTTGAAATTTCTAGGTTCCAAAACCAAAGGTTCCTTGCTTCATTGAAAACACACAAGAGTACAATGAGACTGTTTATAGACATAACGATAAAGAGGTGCGTTGTTGGCTAGATGATATTTAACATGTAATCAAGAATCAATCAAGATTTATTCAATTGTTTAGATCAATATCTAATTATAGTTATTTGTAATAATGCTGCTGATGAGTTTACCCACTTTTTAATCTTGAATATATTATGTTCAATGTAATGTTGTTTGTTGTTCAAAAAGGGAACCACTTGATTGCACAAGTATTATTTATCATTCCAAATGCATCGTACTATAAGTGAGGGACTTATGAACTTAGAAAGGTACTTTAATTTGTTTTTGTTTACAACATCTTTTAGTCCTGTGATATATCCATTCTATAGTAATTATAAGGTAGAATTATGGATTGTATGCTTATATCTCTCTTTTCATATCATACTAAAAAATTTAGATATAGGTTATAATGGTTTTATGTGAATAAGGGTTTTGCTTATTTGACATTTAAATTAGTTGACTCGACACCTTTTGGTACAAGGTTGTATGCAAATTTTCAAGAATAACATCTATTTTCGATCACTCTATATTTTTTTTTGATACATATTCTTTTTGATTATGCACAAATTAGCATCCATTTAAAAAGATTATGCACAAATAGCATCCATTTGATAATTGACATCTTTTATTAGTCATTTATTTGCAAATATAGGTTTGCCTATCTTTACAACAATTGTTTCACCAACTTTGCAGTTCCAGATCAATGTCTAAACTCTCCAATTTACATACAAAAGAAAGCTATCCCTTTATGCTCTTGCAATTGTCAATTCAAATTCCTGATTGATTTGGCATTGAAAATCAAATCAACACATTTTTTCGCTGTTTCCTCTTCTTTTTTTTGGCTCGGTAAATAACACTTTCTCCATCTCCCAATCAAACTGCTTTCCATGGAATTCTCAACATTGCACCAATTTGTAACGAAGATTGTCCCTAGCAGGGTAATTTTTTTTCATGGTTTTTGGTATATTATGATTGCTAGCACCAACAAAGTAAATTTTTTTTATGGTTTTATATCGTTGATCATTATCTCTTATGCAGATTTTGCAAATAAGATCATTATCATTACTTTGTAGGTCTACATATACAACTCCAAATCAATCTCTCAACTCACCAATAAGATGTGTTTATCCAAATCAGATAAACACATTATGAATGTTCCCACTGCTAGTTAAATTAAAAATTTGAACTCAACACCTTCTAAATGCTTACAAAATAACCTTGGCCATTAAATCAAATATCCTTTTGACCTTATTTTTTTTCTTCAAATTTATTTATGCATGATATGAACTCTCAAATTCATTTGATATGCAGGTCTGTGAAGTGCTTTTATTTTTTCGCACACAGAAGTTAGGGTGCCCTCATAATAGTGCACTCCTCAGCAAAGTGATTAAAATATTTCTCTTTTGGTCTTGATATGGGAATAAATTTTTTCTTGAATTTAGCTGTAACAAAATTTGACAAGAAATAATATTTAAGTTGCTCTTCCCAGTTCGCAGTTGCAGGGAGAGAAGTAGAGCTGATATGGCCAGCAACAGCAATGGAAATGATAAGACATCGAGGTTCAGCTGCCAAACAAGAGCCTCGACAATGGAGTGGTTGGAGGCCATCGCCAGTATTTTGACAAAATATCAATTTTTATGGAGCGCTCATGTCGTAGACTTTTTCCAGGCAAGCTTCTCTCATTTATTTCTGTATTTATATGTATGGAATGGCATAATATGTATTGATGGCAGGGATCCATGAGCAGGGGAGACTTTGGGAAGCTGTTGATAAAGATTGGATGGACTGTCTCAAGCAAGAGAGTGTACAGAATTTATTGCACCTGCCTTCGGGATTAATACAGGTAACATATACTTGTATTTTCATGCTTAAAGCAATATGTCCTCCATTACGTAATCCTATTTTGGCACGTAAAAACTTTGAGAAGGAGAATGAAAATGATAAATGGTGTGTTTGTCTTGGAACTTTCTAAACACAACCTATGACTACTGATATTTAGGTCTCAAGTGCGCACCATTAAACCACAGCCGTCAGGGCAATACCCATATTGATATAACTATAGGGAAAGGGAGCGTCAGCAATGATGTATGTAATGCTGGGCACCTCCTCGTCTACTGCATTCTGTTTTATTCTCTTTTCCGTTATACAAATTAGAATTCTCCAAATCTTTTGAGGTTGTTACCTTCTTGATGTTCCACATATACTTCCACTTTTGTAATGTCCCCAACCAAAAATTTAATATTGCTCTTAGATCTGGAAAATAGATTCACAAATATTACACAAAACTTCACCGAAAACACTCAACTAGTTAGCTACTTTTGCACAGAAAGGGCTGAGTTAAAGTGGAACTTTATAGAATATTATTGAAAATGATTTTTCTGATATGTGCATCCTTTAATTATGTCTGAAACTGATTATTGCAGCAGCAACATTAATACATTCAAACTCCAATTTATAAGCAAAACCCACAAAAACTATTATAACCAAATACCACCAGTGTCACTGTAAACACCACAAACTGATATTGTTTGATTTACAAATGGAAAATACATGGAATATGATCTGATACAAGATTACTAACAGAAGCAAAGCCCTCAAAACACATCTGGAATTACTGCAACGATATTAATGAAGCCCTGAACACACACAATGGAAAACTGCTGAAATCTTGAAGCTCCAATGCAACCTTTGGATGAAGTTGCTCTATGTGAACAATGGGGTTTCATCCACCATCCACCTGAAACTTGTGGGTTTCCGTCCATTGAAGAATTTTGCAGAACATGAAATTCATACTATAAGAAATTGAGAAGTAGAAATGGCATAAAGATCCATTTTCCCAAATATGCTTTGTATTTATCTTGTCCTTGGCCAATTTGGTGGGAAAATCAATAATGAGAAATATTACAAATTTCCACTCCACTCTTTCTTTCCAAATTTGCACTTGGTGGGTGTAATGTCCCCTACCTACTTAACACAATTAATCTATTTCAATATACTTATGACTTAAACTAAATTGATTAGGAGACAAATTTGTTTTAACATGGATCAAATCTGTGCTATCTGTAATATCCCAGTAATTTTTTAACAATAAGAGATACACGCAATCACCACAACCTGTTAAGGTTAGAGAAATAATTCAAACTGCTGAAAGGGAACCCTTCCACCTTTTGTTCACCGAGAGCCCAGTCTGGGAGGGTGAGAGCATATAGTGTTCCGGGGATCGTTAGCAACAATAATCAAACTGAAATTACAATGCCTGGGCGGCAAGCCAGCCCCTTTTGCTTATCCAGTAGGATAGAAACCAAACTCTTGGCGGTAAACCGACCAAGGGAAAATGACAAGAAACTGAAATTCAATCACTCTATCGCGTATTTCAGTGGGAGGACATTACATTAAGCTATCACTCTACCGCATATTTCAGCGGGAGGACCATTGTATTGAACTTATCACTCTGTTGGTTGAAAATTTTGTACACTTGGGGAAATATACAAAATTGTGGTTTCAACCACAGCACACGAGAACTCTCCTAATTAAGGGAAGGCTCCCCCTATCTAACTACAACTTTGGAAATAAAATAGGATGGGACAACAATCTTTCTTCTTTCTTCAAAAAAGACAATATCCTTTTCTCTTCACAGAAAAGGATAGCGATTGAATATGAACAACAGTAACCACTTTCAAGTGAAATGAGAGAAAGGAAATGAAGTTTCCTGAAAGCACAAAGACTTCCATCACTTCCTTCGGGACGGGACAACAATATCAAGCTCAAAGACTTGATTATGTGAAGTCCTATCTACCCTTTGCTATACTAAATTTTACAATGAATAAAAGATAACAGCTCAAAGACTGGAATAATCTATTCTTTCAACACAAAGACAAGAACTAATGCAAGCTCAAAGACTTGCTGCTATTTCTTATCAAACAGTAATTTTTCCTCAAGAATAGACGCAAGCTCAAAGACTTGCTGCTCCTTCTAGAGATTTTCTTATTTTAATTAATCTTCTCTACTTGCAACTCAAAGACTTCAAATCAGATTAGACTAAGCTCCTTTAGAAACACTTTGCATGGAATAAATAAAAAGATTCAAACTCAAACATGTAGCTCAAAGACTCAAAACTTGAGTAATCCTTCTTTATTATTCTTCAAAACTTTCAATTCACATACATAAGCTCAAAGACTTCTTGCTGTAAATTTGGCAGAGTTTTTGCTTGCTTTCCCAAAAGATAAATATTACAATAGACCCCTCCAATATTTATAGAAGAGGAGCCTTGAGAAAAAGGTGGGAGGATCCTAACTAACTTGAGAGATTCTCTCAACCACCAAGACTTATTCAATAACTAATTAAGACTTCAATAACTAACTAAGACTTATTCCAACTATAGTCCTAATTAGACACAACTTGTAGTTGCCTTACATGTAATTACAAAAGTGCAAGTAATGTGTAACTTGCATTTTACAAAAAATACTTTTACATGTAACTTGTCAAAACAAAATTACAAATGCATAACTAAAACTATTCCATGTGTCTAAAGACACAACTCTAACTACATCATCCTTTGTTTGTGATGATTTTCATGTCACTTCAGGATGCTAGAGCTTGAAGTATTCTGGATTGGTAAAGAAATCTTGAACCGGAACGGGAACTTGCATCCTTGTCTTCTTGCTTGGGGTAGTACTATCTTTTCAGGAGGGAAAGGGTTGCCTTCCTCTTTTCATGTCATGACCATCTTTGTCTTGAAAGCATTCTATGCTCGCAACCATGAATTGTTGTTGTATCTCTTTTTTGTATCGTCCTCCATTTCTTGAAATTTGCTTGCAAAATAAGGCCCATGTCTTAATCCATTGATTTGGTAGATCGTGTGTGCAAACCGGACTGACAAGGGAAGAGAGAAATTGATGCAAAAATGGTCTCACAAGTGAATTTTGGGTTTTGGAAGTTGCATTACATGTGTGGGGAAAACAAGAGCATTAACTTGCAATTGCGGGGAACAAACATGCAACTTCATATGTGTAATGGGTAACTACAAGTTTGCACTTGTAATTGGACCTTTAGAACTCATTTTCAAGTGTTTTTTTGATTGCATTTTGGACCAATTTTGGGTTTTGGATGGCTGACTGCAAGTGAAGACTTTAAATGGGAAAAATGAATGAAGGTGTGAAATGAGTGGATGAAATGGTATGTACGGATGATGGAAGTGAATATGAAAAGATTTTGGGAAGTTCATCTTCAAGAAAATGGGAAGAACTTTCAACATGTAATCCGGTTCTAAAAACCCCATTTTGAAAGAATGGGTATTTTTCATCTTTGAAACTTGGAATTTAAACAAAAGATGGTTAAATCTTTTATCCATAAGGGAAGAACAATTATTTTCATCCAACTTGTAATCGGGATTTAAAATCCCGAATACAAGTAAAGAGGGAAAATGGGGAAAAACAATGCAATTCTAAAATTGCTTTACAAAGGAGAAAATCTGTCTCACAAAACCGATTTTTGAGGAAGAACCAACATATTTACAAAACATATAACTAGAAAGGAAAATAAGAAAACAAAAAAAAACAAAAAAAGAAAAATGAAACAAGAAGAAAAGAAATCTTACCTTGCTCCAATCTGAAAATGTCTCTCCAAAATATGATCAATCTTTGAAAGAAGGAAGGAGAACTCTTAAAAAGAAATTAACCGCATTTCAAAACCCTAGCCACGTTTTTGAAAAAATGCCCAAAACTGAAAAACGTGGCAGCAAATGCATGAAAAATGGCCAAGACTCTTTCTAACCTCAACGCCTTAGCATACCAAGCCAAAACAATTCATAACATTGCTGATTCGTGGCATTCCAAATGGCAAAAAAAAGTGGTTTTTTGAAAAAACGTGGCTGCTGTTATAAAGCTAAACACCAGCAATCTTAACCTCCATGTGGCGTGAAAGGTGTTTGAAAATGCATAAAAATAGGGAGGAATCCAAAACGCCTTCTATCTCCCAAAAAATCTCCACAAAAATTTGCCTAAAATCCTAAAAAAAAACGTTTTTCCTTGCAATTCGGGTTTTTTGGAACCAATAACAAGTTCGAAATGCATTGAAACAATAAAAATCGGGGTTTTTAGAAGATATAACAAGTTTAAAATTTCACTTTTTCAACATGTTGGGCAAAATCGGGATTTTTTGGCCAAATAGCAAAGTTTAAAATGTCAAAAATGCACTTTATGAGCAAAATCGGGTTTTTTGAGACAAGTGCAAGTTTTAAATTGTCACTTTTTCACTTAAAAGGCAAAATCGGGATTTTTGGAGAGAGATGCAAGTTTTATGCACTTGTAAAGGGGAAATAAAACCCTTGCAACAAGTTATAACTTACTTGCACATATGTAATAGGGGTTTAAAATCCCTATTACATGTAAAAACCATTAAAGTAGGGGTTTTTGGAGAGAACTACAAGTTTACTTGTAATTTAACCAAAAAATCCCTATTTTAACTAAAAAAAATAAAAAAAATTTAAAACAAATTACAAGTATTCATCTTTTAATAAAAGTGCACATGTAATAAGCTGAAAATTCCCCTACAAAGACCAAAACAATGGACATCATTAAAACTTGCGGTTTGAAGAAAATTCTCCACTTGCAGTCGGGATTTTAAAACTCGAAATTGAAGAAAAGACATAGCAAACGAACCCAAAATTTGACGAAATTCGAAACGTAGTTCGAGGATGGACTAAGGATTAAGCTAGTCCAAGGATTAGTAGAAATTTTGCATCGGGAAGCGTGCCATAGAGTAAAATCTTTCATTTTTTCACAAAAAATTCATGTAATGGTCCTTCATTTTTGAAAACAAAAATGAGGACAACACACTCGACCACTTATTCAATGGGAGGACTGAGTACAAAAACTGAATTACAAAACATAGAAGGCGGCAAGCCAGCCTCTTCCACTTATGCAGTGGGAATTACAAATAAAAGCAGAAAGAAGGGATGATCAGTACTACTAAAACAACCTTACAAAATAGAGATGAGATGAGAAGAATAATTGCAGATTTCTACAACAAGACTATAATTTTCTGTTACAACTAATCTGCAGGCAGAAAGTACAATTCAGCAGCCTATGGAAACATCAAAATACTCATAACTCCCTCATTTTTCACCCGAATCAACTCAAATCAATCTCAATCCCCCAATATAACACTAACAACAACATCCAATCCAAACTACAACCCAAACAACCCACTATTCATTTGGCACACATCCCAATGCAAGTGCAAAAACCCAGGCTATACCTGGGAAGTTCGATTTTATCTAGTAAATTCATTGCTCATTTAAAACTGCTAAAAACTCACACATTGTATCGCCATGGCTAGGAAGGAAGGATGAGCCAGTACCCAGAATGATGGAGTCGCCTCGTTAAGAGGTGTGAGCAAAATATACTTTCAGCAGTCCCGCGACCAGCAACCAGAAACACTCAAATCCAGCATAGAACACTCCATAATCTGCAACTCATTCACCAATCAGCAATGGGAATACAAGGACACAGCTAGGTACTATCTTGCAAGTACGAAACTGAGACTTAGCTAGGAAGCCAACTTCGAAGCTCAGATTTTCAGTAGCCAAACCGGCAGCATAACGATGCAATTTTCCAAGATGATCCAAATGGGAGCCCAAGTCTCATATTTATAACTTCACCTCTCAAATCCAAATGCAATTCCTCCAAATTCAACGCCTTTCATTTGCATTTCATTCCACTACATGTGGACCCCCAAAAGTGGTGCTATTTCCAATAAGTCAAATCCCACGCCCAAGGCATGGACCCATGATATACTTTGGCCAATATTTAGAGATAAGTCACAAAATAATATTTCTTTCAAATAATTCGACATCTCCTTAATAAACATGAAGCTCGCCAAATACTTAGGAAAAAATATGGACATTAATCCCAAATATAATAAATCAGTAGCAAAATCAAATTAATTAAATATTAAACCTTAGGATAAGGAAAATAATATTTAATTATGTCGCCAATGACTCCCGTACTGCTTATTATCACAACCAGGATGAAGCTGAGCCCGAATGACCACAAAACTGCTGCAGAATCAGACCCCTGTCTACTGCCAAAAATAGAATTGTGCCACACAGCCACTTACTAAAAATAGTAAGTCAAGAACTAATGCTTAGAAAAGCATGATCATCGCGTCCAAAGGCAAAACATGGAGAGCTTAGTTGGGCAGTAACACCAGAATGGCCATTCCCTGACTTACTAAAATAGTAAGTCCTCGTTTCATCAATGCTGGACCCTCATTCTTCATTCCACCTAGCCTACGGGTCTCAGGAATAGGCTAATGGACCACTGGAAGGTCATCAGTGAGAAGGGGACATTACACTATCCATAGTTCAATTAATTTATTATTAATAAGTGAATTGTTCATCTACCATAACTCTTAATGCAAGTACCAACTTTTGCTACTACTTCAGCTTTAAGGAAGAAGGAGGATATGCATGTTACCAAAGCGCTTAGAGACCAACTACAATAGGTTCCCTCAAAGTTTATAGATCCAAGCCCTTACCTCTCTTGGGACTATACCCTCAAGGCTTACGGGTCGTTGATCCCCACCCTATCTTGGGACTTAACCTATTGCTTGAATTTAGACTGCCCCTCTTTGGAACATCTCATTCTCATCTTCTTAAATACTGACAGTAATAACATGATTTAGACTAAAGTATACTAATTTCTTATGTATTATGAATATATATATGAAATTAAGTATGACCGTCATACATATTGCAGTCCATATTAATATTACTGTTAATTCTGCATAAGAACATTAGTAAACTTCATATATTAAGCATACTTATTAAACACATCCCCATGCATACCACCAAGAACAAGGATGTAACTTAATAACAGTTCTGATTTGATTTGATCCATGGTGATGTCATTGGATGCTTTTGATTCCTTTCCTTTATATCTCTCAATGTGAAGGAGAGGTCACACCTCTTCATCATGTATGCCCTTTGACAAGAGACACACCCTTTGAAAGAGTGCAACTCTTCATTATTTCTGCCCTTTGAAAGGGACATAACCTTTCACAATCAGATCTGCACTTCTTTTTTAAATCAGATTTGCACTTCTCAATTTCCAAATTCTCCCTCCCTCAAATGAGGTTCTCTTCTCCTTTTTATATCTCGCGTTTGAGGGAGTCACAACTTATCATTTCATGCCTTTTGACCATTCATTAACTTTAATCAAATTTTAATTACATTTTTTTTATATTTTAATTTTAATTTTTATTCTTTTGTATTTTAATTTTATTATTATCATTTACTATTAAATTATATTTCAAAGTGGGGACATTATAGTGGGAAAATCATTAATTAGAAATATTTCAATTTTCCCTTACTCTTTTGGTGGGAAAGTCATAAATAGAATTATTTCAAACTTCCCATTATGACACAGAATCCAATTCCCCACTAATTGTTTCCAAATATTTAATTTAATATCTAAATGTCCTTTTGATTCTGAAAATATTTGGACATTCATAAATATTAAATTATCTTTTCTGCTTAATCTTGTCCAATTAACCCACCATAGAATAAAATGAGTTAATATTGAACAAAATCCAATTTTTAACAGAAGGGGACATGACAAGTTTTCCATCCCAAAATTGCTTGTCCTCAAGCAATTACAAACTAAGTTACCAGATTCTTCTGTGCAACTACTAGGTCCTGGCTCGGTTCGTCCAAAATTCTGGTTCGTTGGAAATTCGCCCAAAATTCGCCCAGGGTTTGTATTTGCCCCGTGGGTTCGATCAGCAAGACCCTGGGAGAATTTTGACGCTTTTCTAGAGAATTTTGATCCCAGCAGCAGAACCCGAGGAGAATTTGGGCAATTTGACACATTTTTAAATTTTTTTTTAAAGTTTTCTTTTTGATTCTTCTGTCTTGCGAATTCAAAAGAATGTATTTTTCAGACGGAAAAGAATAGTGATATCACTCACCCTATACTAGGTGCATGGATAACAAATTTGATTCAGATTTTGAACTGTTTATAATTTAAATCTATTATAGTTGTGTTTCTTGTGTGTTTAATTCATTACAAACAGCTATTCACTGTCATGTCATTTTCTCTTCAAACTGGGTGTTTGGCTATGTAAGCTCTAATGGGTTAGGGCAATTAAAAGAAAGCCTAGGGTTATTACATTGCTATTAGAGACAACAAACCTGCTAGCCTTTTGAGTGTGTGTTGTGTATGCAGCTAAGCATGGGCCTTGGAAAGAAGCTAGAAGATGAGTCACGATAGTTGGGGTCTGGAATTGAAGGTAGGAGTAAGAAGATGTTGGATTGGGATGAGGATTGGAGAGCCTTCATGCAAATACAACAAACAGCACATAGCTAGGAACAAATGGAAAAACAACAAGAGCAAACAACACAACTACTTCAAATGTTGTAAAACATGAACAATTCTAACAATTCCAGCAAATCTATACAAAATAATGGAGTAGAAGGTAGTAACTCAAATAAAATTGTTGACCTACATAGCCTATATTCTTTCCTAGAGTTGAGTTGACACAAGAAGACGAAGAGTTGAATCCATTAGAAAATGATTTCAATGCTTGCGTAGATTAAATTATAAACTTGATCTAGATGTTTCTCATTTGTATATATTTGCTGCTGCATACATGAATATATTTTTATTTTTTTATTTTTATATGTTTTTGTACGAACGAACCCAAAGCGAACCCTAACCCACCCCCCCCAAAAAATGAACGAATTTGCGAACCCGAATCTCGAACCAGAATCCAATTCCGAACCGGGACCGGCAACTTAGATTACAAACATAGAGCTCCAAGTTGCTAATGCAATAATTTTTTTTCATGAAAATTTGTATACCAAACCTTAATCCTTTTCCTATGTGGAGTAGCATCTTATGCCATGAGTCACCATGCAAACTTGAAACATCAAATTCCTGTGTGATAGTGTCATGAAATCAGCAAAGATATCCATGCAAACCTGTTACACATTGACTCCAATTCCAAATCTGAACCACATATTCCCAAAGAAATTTACCAAGTGTAATTTCATCAATCTTCCTTCCTTTTGCAACTTGCTTTAATAGTTGTGTATATGCACTAGCATGAGACAAGTCTAACTTGAAACTCCTATAACTTCTCCCAACAATATATATCTGATATTTGCTACTTTCAGGATTGTTGCAAGAGTCAATATACTCTCCAATACAACAAATATAAAGTTTGGAAATAGCCACTTCTTTTACCTCCACAATGCTGAAATATACATCCCAGGAATTTATAACAATAGGCCTATACTTACCTCAACTTGAGAGATGTTACTTGCAGTTTCATGGATTGATCTATAAGAGCAAGAATTTAGTAGAGCTGAAAATAGCACCATACAATAGCAACATAAAATCCGCAATTCTCCAAAAACTGAACAAAATCTCCAAATCCAGCTGTTTTGCCAACATTGTACTATTCCAAACCAAACGGTTAAACCCACAACTTTTGAAGCTGATGTGAATTGAGAAAATATAAATATGAAATGGTCTATATTAGCATCAAAGGGATCTATACCATCCGCATACTTCATAGTACACAACACCCACAAACCATCACACAATTTCACTGAAAACCTGTAGACAATGCATACATATTGCACCATTGGGACAACCTCCTTGAATCTCCTCCAAATTAAAGCTATGATTGCTGGAGTATCTGACAATAACAATGATGACCTCCTTCCAATATCGTTATGCACGGAAATTATCTCCAAATGCAACGATATATAGTTGTTCAAAACTAAAGTCATCAAAATCAGCAACATACAAATGATGTAACAAATGCGAAAATGGCAAACTTGTGTAATACTCATCAATGTGATCAATGTAAAATGGGTGGCCAGCCATGTAAAAAATTAAATTGTCTTTGAAAGCATCTTCATACTTCTCAAATCCTTCAAGATCATCATCCTTGGAAATGCTTGTTCAATTGCATGTAGAGGATTGTAGTAGCTCAATATGAAGATAACTTTATTACCATTAGGAACTATGGTGAACCCATATCCCTTTCTGATTATGACATGTTTACCACCTTTGGGATACATTAGTCCAGGATTATGCAGCTGTAATTTTATGCTATACTGATTACTTTCTTGAAATTTTCTTATGGTGCCATGTGCTTCCTCAATAGGACAAACATTTCCCGTATATCTCCTTCTTGATGCATCACATTCTATAACCAATGGTTGTGAGAACTTTGAAATGGAAAAATATGAAATATGAGATGATTACCTCCTGAAGCGCATCACAATCTTCATGAGTTCTATCCATCCATATAAAAGCCCCTGTATTTCTCATATTGCCTAGAATCACAGTGATTAATTTTTGGTGTCTCAAATCATTTTCTTTTTCTTTGGTACACATCACAAAATCATCAAAATATATCAAAATAAATTCTTCCAACTGATCACTATATACCTGATTCATCATGGATGGAAAAGTGGCTGATACGTTAATCATATTAGATGGCAAGAATTCAATGTATCTGATAAGGCACTCGAAGGTTATCTTCTGCCCATAACCCATGTAAACAAAGATCTGATGATAACTTGATTTCACGTTGGTCTTTGACAAATAAAGAACAAGATTCACATGCTCACAACCAATTTCAGATCTGATGGTATGCTGACGTTCCCTACCTGATAATGATCTTGAGAACACAATACTTTGCTGATTGTGAAGCATTTGAAAATCAATGTAAAGACTATATTTCTCACCACAACCTGAAACAGTATGCATATTCTCCAAGATTAAGCAATTTTCTGCCCCAACAACTTGTCCCATGTAAGAATACCTCTTATCCTTAACATCATCTAGAATCAAAACCCTCAACGTGACTATCTCCTTTTGCCCATTACTCATAGTTTTTTCCTCAATTGTGGTACTTGGTTCCCATAAGTTATCTGTAAGTTGTGAACATTGACTCTTCACAAGGCAATTAGAATGCTCAACAAATTCCCGAAATTTCCTTTGACTCCAAATGTGAGAGATGGAGAACTCAACAATTATATCAAGCTATGTATCCATTTTGAACCTCAAAAGATCACTAGGGTCACATATGTGAAAACAATATTGAATTTGAATCAAATAATCTCCATGCCTTATATCGAGAGTTATAACCACTACTCTATATCCCTTGTTAGCATGCTTTCCAAGATGAATAGATTTCTGTGGTGACAAAAGAGGAAGCAATGTATATGAAATTTGATCATTAGTTGCATACCTTAAGCTGGCAACAATGAGCTCAACCTCCTTTGGTGACGTAAGAATATCCTCAACATGTATACCCTTGTAACTCCAAACATTTTCTTCAAATGCATGTCCATGATGCTACTATGAAATTCAATCAATGGATCACCCTTTGAGAGTATAGAGGATAGGGCACATTCCTTCATCTTGAAACCCTCAAATCTAACAAGTAAACCTCTTCCTTCCTTGACTTTATCATTCTTTTGTTGATGTTGTTGTGTAGCTAGGTCGGATCCCTTCTAGGGCCGACCTAGTGCACAAAATGCCAAGTGGCTTGTCGGCCTTGGCATTTGGATATTTTAGTTGTATGAGTCTAATTTGGGGCAGACCCTATTTGGGCGAACCACTTGTGTGTAACTTGTGATTAAGTTAAATGTAACTTGCAACTAAGGGAGACTCATATGTAACTTGTAATAAATAGGTCTGACCCTATCCTTGGTGCCAAAAGTATAAGGCTGACTTGAGGTCTATTAGGAGGTATTGATTCATTTATATGCAAGGTCATGATTGCATCAATAGATATGAATTCAATAACATGAAGGACATGTAGCGTGCTCGGGGGTGATGATAAGAGCTTATCGTCTATGGTTGGGAAGGCAACAAATCTGATGTTTGCCTGTGGTTAACGAGCACTACCATAAAATCAACATGGTATCAGAGCGGGCTCCTTCTATAGAGCCTAACTGCTTGAAGGTAGATCCTATGCTTTTGAGGGAGTTTAATCAAAGTATTTTGTAGACTGAGAAATCTAAGTGCAAGCAAAAGTCGATTACCGAGCCTCTCAACTCAGACGTGAGCATCGCATATGCTCTGTGGCGAGTAATGACCATTGAGGTGCCGATGATCGCCATAGATCTGTTGTTAGCGCTTAAAGACAGATTCAGTCCGATGCCTTGGCGTTGAAAGTCGCCAAGCTTGGTATCGAAATGCCAACGGTAAGTGGAGTCGCTATGGACATCTACGTCCTTTTAACATTCTATATTCGAATTCTTCATTCGGGGAGGAGAACATGTAGTGGAGGATTCTCTTCGGCGATCGTAACATTTTTACTAGCAAATGAAAGTGACGGAGATTGCTCGCATCATGACGCTCGTGGCTAGAGACATCGACAAGGTGGCAGCAAGCATTCCGAGGATTCAACGAAGTGACGCAAGTCAGTACGCGTGCTATCAACTGATTAGTGTAATGGAAGGTTGAGATCGAGTAACAACATAAATGGCTCTAGTAAAGAGACTTGAACCAGAGCAGGTGAAGAGGGCCGATGAAAAGCCCAAGCGTAAAAAGTTTGCCTTTGTCAAAGGACGAATTAGAGATTGCATTCAAGGAAGGAAGATTGCTTGCATTTCTTCGCAGAGGAAGAATTAGCATTCAGAGGGAGTTTGACATATCGTCAGAAGTAACCTTGGACAAGGAGGTCAAAAGATTGATTTCAGCTTCAGAGGGAGCTTGACGCTTTAGCTTTAGAGGAAGCTTGACGCTTTAGCTTCAGAGGAAGCATGACATTTCAGCTTCAGAGGGAGCTTTACATTTTAGCTTCAGAGGGAGCTTGACATTTTAGCTTCAGAGGGCTTCGGAGGGAGACACGTCATCATGAAGATTTGGTTAATGCATTTTTCTCTGTGATGGAGAAATTTGAGGTGAAAGCCCTTGTTAATGAGTTCTTCTCTGTGAGGGAGAAGTTCGAGGTGCAATCCCTTGTTAATGAGTTCTTCTCCGTGAGGGAGACGTTCGAGGTGCAATCCCTTGTTAATGCATTCTTCTTTGGGAGGAGTTTGAGGTGAAAGCCCTTGTTCCACCCTTTGCGAGTAGGCATGGTGGAGATGCATTCTTCTCTGGGAGAAGTCTGAGGTTAAAGCCCTTGTTCCACCCTCTGCGAGTAGGTATGGTGGATCCACCCTCTGCGAGTAGGCATGGTGGTAATGCACCCTTCTTTGGGAGATGGTTGAGGTGAAAGCCCTCTTCCACCCTCTGCTAGTAGGCACGGTGAGCCCACCCTCTGTGAGTAGGTATGGTGGGTATCATGGAAGAAATTCCATGATGTGCTTGTTCACCCTCTGGGAGTAGCTATGGTGAACGTATTATTCATGGGAGTAGCCATGGTGGTAGTCAGAAGGAATCCTCCCTAGCTAAGAGGGAGTGTTGTTGTGTAGCTAGGTTGGATCCCTTCTAGGGTCGACCTAGTGCACAAAATGCCAAGTGGCCTGTCGGCCTTGGCATTTGGATATCTCAGTTGTATGAGTCTAATTTGGGGCAGGCCCTATTTGGGCAAACCACACAGGCCCTATTTGGGCGAACCACTTGTGTGTAACTTGTGATTAAGTTAAATGTAACTTGCAACTAAGGGAGACTCATATGTAACTTGTAATATATAGGTCTGACCCTATCCTTGGCGCCAAAAGTATATGGCCGACTTGAGGTCTATTAGGAGGTATTGATTCATATATATGCAAGGTCATGATTGCATCAATAGATATGAATTCAATAACATGAAGGACATGTAGCGTGCTCGAGGGTGACGATAAGAGCTTATCGTCTATGGTTGGGAAGGCAAAAGATCTGATGTTTGCCCGTGGTTAATGAGCACTACCATAAAATCAACAGCTGCAACATGCCATCATTAAAAGTATGCCATTAAAAGTTAATAAAACTCTTTCTATTACCAAAGGTATGCTAGATTTAGTTGAAACACTAGGATCCCACAACATCATCCATGAGATATTTTGAAGTTGAGAGAAAGGATTTCCATTCCACTTCGCAATCCTCATCTTTTCTTTTGTTGCTGATTTGAAAATCCTTGAAATATTTGCAATAGTATTACCAAAGTGAACATCATCAACTAAAATATCCCTCAAATATTCATATCCACTGGCATAGTTAATCTATAGACCATTCTCACATATTGATGGTGCCATCTTTTCCATGGGAGAAATATTGATTGGTGTTTCTTGAACACCATTGAAAATCATTGGAATATTATCTTCTATTTTCAAATCTTTTTCTTCAATATGAAAAGCTGATTTTTCAATGTCCTCATTGCTGCAAATATTTTCTTCATGTGGTAGATTTTTGGAGGACATAGAGATATGTATTAAGGAGTCTTTATCTGTGTAATGTCCCCTACTAGGTTTAGGTCTGTTTTAACCATAATTAACCTATTCCAATGTACTTATGACTTAAACTAAATTGATTAGGAGACAATTCTATCTTAATATGAATTAAATCAATGATATTCCATTAATTTATTAATAAGTAACTTGCTATTCCAATGTACTTATGACTTAAACTAAATTGATTAGGAGACAATTCTATCTTAATATGAATTAAATCAATGATATTCCATTAATTTATTAATAAGTAACTTGCTCATCTATCATACATCCATAATTCTTAATGCAAGTGTCAAACTTTGTTAGTACTTCAGTTTTAAGGATGAAGAGGATGTGAATGTTACCCAAGCACTTAGATACCAAATACAATAGGTTCCCTCAAAGTTTACAGATCCAAGCCCTTACCCTATCTTGGGACCCTGTCCCTCAAGGTTCTCGGAACGCTGATCCCCACCCTCTCTTGGGAATCACCCTATTGTTTGGATTTAGACTGCCCCTCTTGGAAACATCTCATTCCCCCTCTTGGAAACATCTCATTCCCACCTTCTTAAATACTGACAGTAATAACATGATTTAGACTATAAGTATACTAATTTCTTATGTATTATGAATATATATGAAATTAAGTATGACTGTCATACATATTGCAGTCCATATTAATATTACTATTAATTCTGCATAAGAACATTATCAGGTTTCATATATTAAACATACATACTCAGTTCATCCCCATGCATACCACCAAGGACAAAGATATTACTGCCTGTAACTTAATAACAGTTCTGATCTTATCAATCCATGGTGATGTTATTGGATGCTTTAGTTCCTTTCCTTTATATCTCTCAATGTGAGGGAGAGGTCACACCTCTTCATCATGCATGCCCTTTGGCAAGAGACACAACCTTTTACCATTAGCACCTTTTGAAAGAGTGCAACTCTTAATTATTTCTGCCCTTTGAAAGGGACATAACCTTTCATAATCAGGTCTGCACTTAATTAAATCAGATGTGCACTTCCCATTTTCCAAATTCTCCCCCCTCAAATGAGGTTCTCTTCTCCCTTTTATATCTCATATTTGAGGGAGTCACAACTTTTCATTTTGTGTCTTTTGACCATTCATTAACTTAATTAAATTTTAATTATATTCTTTTATATTTTATTTTAATTTTTAATTTTTATTCTTTTGTATTTTAATTTTATTATTATTATTATTATTAAATTATATTTCAAAGTAGGGACATTACAGTCCGCCCTTCCCAAATTTGCTTGTCCTCAAGCAATGTCGATTTTAATTTTCTCAAACTAAGTCATCTACCAATATGAATCAAAAACACGGAGCATACACATGGATATTTGCAAACACGAAGCATACACGTATTGTCAAATTTCTTTTTATTGACTAGAATGATTCATTGATTCATCTTTGCCCTACAAGATGGCAGGATCATAGCTTTGATACCATTTGTAATATCCCCTACTAGGTTTAGGCCTGTTTTAACCATAATTAACCTATTCCAATGTACTTATGACTTAAACTAAATTGATTAGGAGACAATTCTATCTTAATATGAATTAAATCAATGATATTCCATTAATTTATTAATAAGTAACTTGCTCATCTATCATACATCCATAATTCTTAATGCAAGTGTCAAACTCTGTTACTACTTCAGTTTTAAGGAAGAAGAGGATGTGAATGTTACCCAAGCCCCTTCTTGAATTTGTGAGAAAATGTTGAGTTTTTACTGGGTGCATCTTCAGTCAAAAAGGACATCACGATTGAGTCCAAAAGGGTGAATAGACGAATTTTGATATAAAATACTCTATATTTCACTGAAAGTCAGATTCGAGACAAAAATTGCCCCCTGCGTTTAAATACGGTACAGATTCAAAAAAAAAACAATTTTTTTCTTGCATTAAAAATTTGTTATTATTCAAAATAATTATTATGCAAGTTTTTTTATTGAAAAAGTAAATATTAAAAAAAGCTATTATTTTTAATCATTGTAAAAGTTTTATATTTAAAAAAAGTTTTATAAATTTTTTGAAAAAAATATATAAAACAAAGTTTTTAAAAAAAAGTCAAAGGGCCCACTTGGGCCCACTTGGGAGCCCTCACACCCTTTATAATGTGGGTTACATCATGGGTTGGGGTGTGGCTTTAATAGCCCCCCGTCAAAATTTCAAGTTCCTTCAAAATTTCAAAGCCAACCACCTATGTGGCCTTTGGCCTCCATGTGCTTTCTCAAAGGCCCGTGCACATAAGCATTGAAAGGGGACTCTACATATTTTGCATCCTCGTGTGGAGAGTGAACCCCTCACGGGATTCTTCTCTCTCGGCTTTTGTTTCATACAACAACACCTTCGACTTGCAGTGTGCACCTCTGCATCAAAATATTCCTTGACCGTTGTGCAAATTCAAAAGGTTTTTTTCAGATATGTTAAATCAACTGGCATTTTTGGAGATTTAACAAATTTTATAGGCACTGCTACATTTGGCGGTCAATTTAACGACTTGCCAAACTTGGTGAACTAATTTAATCCAGAGGTTCACTATTTTTGGCGAAAGATAAAATTTATCAGCAAATAGACAAATTTGGCGGTGGTGGAGCTTTTCTCAAGCTGATGGCTGTCTCATTATGGCGGTACTCCAAACTTAGCAGCAACTTCACTAAATTTGGCAGAGGTGTATTTTTCTAAATTTGGTGCACCCCTCACTATTCGAGGTTTTCATTTTGCACCTCAACTTTGGAAGGCAATATCTCAGTCATCCGGCCAAGCAAGTTTTTTTGATTTGGGGCAAAATTTCGCAGGCTTCGCAGTGGTGTCATTAGTTTTTCCTCAAGTGATCAAGATTTTCTAGAAAATCAGTTTTCTCAATAGATCTGAAGGACAATCCCAGTTTTTCCAACTTCAAACAGACATAACTTTCACATATGATTCTTTTTTGGAAGTTGATATTTTTTCGAGCACTATCCATTGGTGCTATTTTGAGGTTTTAATTATGACATTATTGTACTTTCAGTATTTGGGTCCAGTTTGGGACATTGTAAAACACTGGAAAAACTCTAGAATTGTAAATGCATTGATTTATAAAGTGCCACCATCATATTTTTTTTTGGGGGGATCATTGATTTAGTAAATTTGGGGGGGTGATCTTGTTGTGTTATATTTGCTTTCATTTTTTGTTGTGTGATAACACAATGGGGAAAGTCTCAAATTGAATTCCTAACTCCATATATAATTATGAAACATGGAAAAAATTAGTATGGAATTATCTAAGGGAAAAAGGTTGCACTGGCTATGTTAAAGAAACCATTCTTGCACCTACTGATGCTAATGCTCTTCAAGCATGGGAGATCAATCGTGAGAGAGCTCTTGGTTACATTTGTTCACTAGTCTCTTTTGATTTACAATTTCATCTTGAATCAAACAAAACACCAAAGGAGGCTTGGGATACTTTTGAAAATTTGTATGGTAAAATTGACAAGATTAGGGGTTATCAGATTGATAATGATCTGATGAATCTTGATCCAAAAAGTTTCAACAACATCCAAGACTATCTCTCCAAGATAAAGCAACTAAGAACATAGTTAACAGATTGCAAGATTACTAAGGAGGATTTACAATTGATTCTGAATGTGTTATCCAAGCTTGGTCCTGAGTATTCATTTTTTGTTTTTGGCTTTCATACCAATAGGGTTTCCATGGGAATTGCATATGCTCAACCCAGTTTTGATGCATTTTCAGATCTTCTAATCCAAGAAGAAGCGAAGCTAATTCAAATGGGTATCATCAAAACTTCCGAGTCATTGGTGGCTAGTGAACCTAAGGTACAAAAAGAAACAGGGAATCCTGATCAGAAATAGAAGAAGAAAAAGAACAAGCCATAGAAAGAATCTGAGTCCTCTTCCTCAAAAAATGAATCATCTAAAAAGGAGAAACCCACTTGTGCATATTGCAAGAAACACGAGCATGATGAACATCGATGTTATTTAAAACAAATTGATGAGTTGAAGCATCTTTTGGCAAAGAATAAATCAATCTACCATCAACTATGTCAAAGGATTCAACATCTTCATCTAATTCAAAGTCAGAGAAACAAAAGGGGAAAGCACTTGTTGCAATGGCAGATTTTGAGTCAGGGAGATGGATCCTTGATTTTGGAGCTTCACATCATAGGATATGTTCTCTTCATTTGAGACTTGTTCATCACCAAACATTCTGATGGCTAACAACACATATATGCGTGTTTGTGGGAAAGGGTCTATTGACATAGATGAAGGATCATTCAATGATTTCCTTTGTGTGCCCTCATTGTCAACAAATATCCTTTCTATCTATCAGATCACACATGGTGGAGAAGGAAAAATTGTTGAGTTCACTCCAGATTCTGTGATTATTCGTGATTCGCATAGAAGAGATATTGTTGCAGTTGGGGAGGTAGATCACCAATCTCGAGTATGCACCTTCTCATATTTTCCTCTAATGTTCCTTCAGCTGATGTACACACTCAGGCATCTAGTGTGGACACTTTTGAGGAGGTTCAGTACGGTCAAGTGAATCTTGGTATTCTTTCAGCCGAGGTTCAAGAGACATGTGTTTCATCTCCTACATTGACTGTTGTTTCTGGTGATATCGGTACTACTACATCCATGGTTGCTTTTGATTTAGTGCAGCAGGACATTCATTGTCTTCCAAACACAGCTACTTGGGATGAGTACTTGACAGACATTGCAGGTTTGTTTTGTGAGTCCTATCTTGCAGACTTGGAGGATGCTATTGAGTACATACATCTTCTCTTTGATGAAGTTACTTCGTTTTCTTCAGATGGTGAGGGGGAACCTTCTAACCCTCTTGTTCATTACCCACATGATCATTCCTCATAGTTTGACATGACTGTGGCCACTATTGAGCAACATTTGGAGGAGGCACCTTTGTCTTCGGAGGAGATACCTTTGTCTCTGGATTTTGTTCTACGTCCATCCACTAGGTTCTGGATTGTCATTTTCCGCAGTGTGGCCTAGAACACCTGATTCGAATGTGACAACTTTTGGCATCAACATGGGGACACGTGAGCATAGTTTAGAGACTTAATATATTTTGGACTTTTTTCCTTCCTTTCAAGAATGGGAAGACAGTCCTCATGCACCTTTGGTTTTGTTTCTTCCCAAGGGGAGGAATGTTGTTCGACGATCATGGTCCATCATCTAAAACAGTTTACTACTTTTGGGAAGGTTACATAGTCTTTCTTATCCTTTCTATTTTAGAGGGGATTTCTTCCTTGCATGGGATTCTTCTTGTGTTGGGAAACTTGTTTCTTTTCTCTCTTTTGGAGAGGAGTTTTGTCCCACTGGGTTTTCTCCTTTATTCCGTTTGTGAGAGATTGTTTTGTACATGGGTACCTAACATGGCCTTGTAGCCGGGACCCAGTTTTGCATTGTTGCATCTTTTCACCCACCTAAGCTATGCTTAAGGGGGGGTGTTAGTGTAGGTTTTTTATATTTATTTTTCCTACACATTATTAAGGATACTTAGGCTATATTATGATGGTTTATGTGAGGACACGTGGCATAGTCTACATTTACATGTGTCATTCACACCCACATTTGGGTGTTTGAATGTCACACCTTCTTTTGGACTCATTTGCCACCTCTTCATTATTAGAATATTTAATTATATTTTAGTCACCTATATTTAGTTCCTTGTTTAATGGTCATTTAGCTTTTTAGTTAATTAGCTTTTAAGCTTTATTTAGCATTTAGCTTTTTAAGCTTAATTTAGCTTTTAGCTCTTTAATCTTTTACTTTAACATTATGCTCTAATTATAGAACATCGTCTTGTAACCTCTATATATACGTGTGTATATCGCTCAATGTAATTATCTGATTATTTGAATCATTCATTCAATTTATTTTTCATGGTATCAGAGCGGGTCAATGGGATTCTTTAAAGTTTGGCGAATTTTTTAATAAAAAATCACGCCCTTCTTTCTGGAATATTTTCCAGATTTTTTTTTATTGCTTTTTTATAAAAAAACGATTTTGCTTTTTAGAAGGCTTTTTGAGAGTTTCTGGTTCGTGGGCGAATTTCTTTGTGCTGGGCAGTAGTTCATGTTTTTTTTTAGCGTTCTGGAGATTTTCGGACCTGCAATCTGGAGTTTTTTTTTTTGCAGGTTGAAAATTTTCCTAATTTTCGTAGGGTTTCTGCAATTTTCGACTAGGGTTTTGACCCTTCTGTTCAAGTCGAAATTTTATTTTGGTTGCAGATTCTTGGTGGGTTTTTCGAGAGCTCAACTGGGTCGTTGTCAGATTTTTCTAGGTGCATCGTTTTCTGTGCCTCAATTTTTGAGTTGTCGGATTTGTATTCTATTTTCAGATTCTTGGTGGGTTTTCCGAGAGCTTTTTTGGGTTGGTCTTAGATTTTTCTGGGTGCCTCGTTTTCCATGCTTAGAATTTTGTGCCAGCAAATTTGCCTTGGAATTTAAAAACAGTTCACAATTTCTGTGGACGTTGGGATTTTTGCTGTTTTTTGCGCACCATTTATGCTGTTTTAAGTGTTCAGAAAATTTTAATTTCTGGGTTTCTTCCAAACCTCGAAATTCGTGCCTTAGAATTTGTGCCAGAATTCTCCTCTAGGGTTTCAAATTTTTTGTGCAGCTGCTTCTATTCTGATTTTTGAATCAAATTCTTCTATCTCATGCTTTCACTAGGTTGACCTCGTTCAACCTCCATTTTTTTGATGGCATCTTTGACCAACATCATGTTGGAACACAGTCAAAAGTTCAACAACTGCCACAACACCTGGAAACAGTGCATGTTCACGATATCTGAATATTGTTACCTTTATCAGATTGAATTAGGCTAGACCTCGTCTTACAGGTCCCAGGGTTTTTACGATTTTTTCCTGAAAAATTGTCTGTTGGTTTTTTGATTTTTTCCACAAAAAATCATGGGAGGGTTTTCACGATTTTTTCCTCAAAAATTGTTCGCAGGGTTTATAATTTTCCCTTAAAAATTATCTCATCTGTAATCCGCGATATTCGCGTAAGATTTTAGTTATCCGGGTTTTACCGTTTTTTCCACAAAAACGATGATTTGTAACCTCAGATTTCTTGGTTTTTCGATTTTCTCCTCAAAATCGTAAATCCTCTTTTCAAGGGTTTCCCATTTCAGGGTTTGACTGTTTTTTCCTCAAAAATCGTGCTTTGTTGCAGTCAATTTGGGTCACACCTGCCAGCGCGAACATCTGCAACCGTGGTATCTTGCAGTCAGTTTTGGAGTTGGTACTCTTCTGCAAAAGGGTTTGCCGATTTTTTCCTCAAAATCATTGTTTCAGGCTTCAGTAATTCGTGTGCCAGATCTCTAATTCCCGTGTGAAGGCTACATTAGCTTGGATGGCTTTTGGTATTCTTGGTTATTAACACTTTTCAGATCTAGGGAGGGTCTCCACCGCAACAGAGTGTTCTTTTCATTTGTGATCAAAAGACCTGCAGTGTCTTCTGTACGGTAGTTAGTAGATAGAATGACCATTAAGGGAGGGTATTAGAATATTTAATTATATTTTAGTCACCTGTATTTAGTTCCTTGTTTAATGGTCATTTAGCTTTTTAGTTAATTAGCTTTTAAGCTTTATTTAGCATTTAGCTTTTTAAGCTTAATTTAGCTTTTAGCTCTTTAATCTTTTACTTTAACGTTATGTTCTAATTATAGAACATCGTCTTGTAACCTCCATATATACGTGTGTATATCGTTCAATGTAATCATCCGATTATTTGAATCATTCATTCAATTTATTTTCACCTCCACATTTGCCACCTCCTCATAACCATTTGTTTGTCCCTACTTGAGTTAGTTTGCCACATGTTTAGCATTTTCCAAGTAGGCACAACTCCCACCTAATTTGGTTATTTCGGAGTTATTATTCCTCTTGGAATTATGTGCCCACATTTTGCTATATAATCAGCACTGAACTCTCCCTTATGAGCTAACTCAGATGAGTTCATATCAGCTCGGTCAGTACAAGGGAGTGCTGATCCATATTGTATCAATTGGAGAGTGATAATATTATCATTACATTATTGCACCATATTCCAGCATTTTATCCTCCCTGTTGCTCTCGTGTAGAAGGTTGATCTTGGTTTTGTAGGTGATCCTGGGAGATTGAGTCCATCAGTGACTGAGACACATCCAAAACCTAGTAGGCTGACAAGATCATGCTCTGATACCACTGTAATTTCCCCAACCCAAAATTTAATATTGCTCTTAGATCTGGAAAATAGATTCACAAATATTACACAAAAATTCACCGAAAACACCCAAACTAGTTAGCTACTTTTGCACAGAAAGTGCTGAGTTAAAATGGAACTTTATAGAACATTGTTGAAAATGATTTTTCTGATATGTGCATCCTTTAATTAGGTCTGAAACTGATTATTGCAGAAGCAACATTAATACATTCAAACTCCAATTTATAAGCAAAACCCACAAAAACTATTATAACCAAATACCACCAGTGTCACTATAAACACCACAAACTGATATTGTTTGATTTACAAATGGAAAATACATGGAATATGATCTGCTACAAGATTAATAACAGAAGCGAAGCCCTCAAAACACATCTGGAATTACTGCAACAATATTAATGAAGCCTTGAACACACACAATGGAAAATTGCTGAAATCTTGAAGCTCCAATGCAACCTCTGGATGAAGTTGCTCTATGTGAACAATGGGGTTTCGTCCACCATCCACCTGAAACCTATGGGTTTCCGTCCACAAGCCTCCAATCTCCAATGGGTTTCCGTCCACTGAAGAATTTTGCAGAACATGAAATTCATACTATAAGAAATTGAGAAGTCGAAATGGCATAAAGATCCATTTTCCCAAATATGCTTTGTATTTATCTTGTTCTTGGCCAATTTGGTGGGAAAAGCAATAATGAGAAATATTACAAATTTCCACTCCACTCTTACTTTCCAAATTTGCACTTGGTGGGAAAATCATTAATTAGAAATGTTTCAATTTTCCCTTCCTCTCTTGGTGGGAAAGTCATAAATAGAAATATTTCAAACTTGCTATTATGACACAAAATCCAATTCCCCACTAATTGTTTCCAAATATTTAATTTAATATCTAAATGTCCTTTTGATACTGAAAATATTTGGATATTCATAAATATTAAATTACTTTTTCTGCCTAAGCTTATGCAATTAACCCACGGAAGAATAAATGAGTTAATATTGATCAAAATCCAATTTTTAACAGAAGGGGACATGACATCTTCTAAGTACCCATTCAAGAAAGCACTTTTCACGTCCATATTATGTATGCTTCAATTCTTTTGAGTAGCTAATGAAATCAGCATTCTGATAGTCTCTTGTCCTTCTATTGGTGCAAATGTCTTTTCATAATCAATGCCATACTTCTGTGTGAAGCCTTAAACAACTAATCTTGCCTTATGTCTTTCAACACTCCCATCATTGTTGTACTTTATCTTGTAGATCTATTTTTTGCCAATCTTCTTCTTGCAATGTAGAAGCTTTGTAAGCTCCCAAGTGTCATTCCTGTGAATGGAATCCATCTCTTCTTGCATTGCTTGCATCCAAACCTCATTAGTACATGTATCTTCAAAACATGATGGTTCAAAATCTGCCTTGGTAAATAAAAGAAAATTCACTCTCTCACCTATCAGAGTTTCTTCATGTGTTTGTTTTGTACTCCTTTGATAAATTTTACTCAATCTCCTTACCTTCTTTATAGAACTTGGAGTTGAAGCTGACACTTGGAATTGAAGAACTGGATGAAGGGTTGCTTGGTGGATTTGTTGCACTTGAAATAGAAACATTAGTGGGTTGCTCATGATCAATATCATCAATAATAACATCATTCAAAATAGATTTTGGCTTCTCAACATGGCCTTTTTGATGACCATAAACTCCCTCTTTATAAATAGTTACATCTCTTGACACAATAAGCCTATTAGTGAGAGGATTATACAATCTATAAGCCTTACTTTTCTCACTATACCCAACAGAAATACATGACTCACTTTTTGTATCTAACTTTTGTGTATTTTGATCAGTTATATGAACATAGGCCAAATAACCAAAAACTTTGAAATGATTAAAATTGGGCCTTTTCTCATGCCATGCTTCATAAGGAGTCATCTTTTCGACTGCATTGGTGGGACTTTGATTGAGGATGTACACTACTGGAGCAACTGCATCTCCACAAAACAAATTGCTCAATCCCTTGGTTTGTAACATGCTCCTTGCTGTTTCCACCACTATACAGTTTTTCCTTTCAGCTACTCTATTTTGTTGAGGTGTGTATGCAGTTTTGAGTTGCCTCTTGATGTCATTCATATCACAATATATTTGAAAAGCTCTTAAACAAAATTTTCCTCCATAGTCAGTCTTTAAGCGTTTAATTTTGCACCCTTTCTCATTTTCCACAAGGGCTTTAAACCTCTTGAACGTATCAAGGGCTTCATCCTTGGCCTTAAAAACTACACCCAACATTTTTTTCGTGAGTAATCATCAATAAAATTGATAAAATATGATGACTTACCCAAACTCTTTGTTTGAATAGGACCTCAAATATCTGAATGAACAAGCTGAAGTGGGCGATGGGCCTCCATGCATTGCCCTTTGAAAACTTTTCCCTTACATGCTTGCCTTTAGCACATCCTTCACAAACCTCCTTGTGCTCTTCAACCTTGTGCAAACCAAAAACTAATGCTTGTGAGGTCAGAAGCTTCAAACTGTGAAAATTTAAATGCCCATACTTGTGATGCCACGACCAACTTGTATCCTCATATGCCATATTGGCAAGGTTGCTGTAGTGTTCGCCAAACTTAAAAGGGAACATCCTATTCTTTGTCATAGGCACAACTGTGACCACCCTATTGTCACGATTCTTATCATAAATTGTGCATTTCTTATTTTCAAAGACAACTTTATAATTCTTCTCACATAATTGCTCAACACTTAACAAATTATGCTTCAACTGTGGAATGTAATAAATGTCGTGAATACTCTTCATACCTTCTTTTGTGTGAACCTCCATAGCTCCTTTTGCACCAACCTCCAATGATTTGTCGTCACCAAGTTGGATCTTGGATTTGAAATTTTTATCCTTTGTTGAAAACAACTTCTCATTTCCTGTCATATGGTTAGAGCATCCAAAATCTAAATACCAAACATCTTTACTATTGGTTTCACCATATGATAAAAATAAATGATTTGGAGGTGTGAGATTTTGCCAAGATCAAGAGCTCAATGAAAAGTACAAAATAGAGAGACAAAATATTGATAGGAATAAACTGTATTCTATCAAGATGAAAATACTGATCAACTGGATCATCAAAAGTTGTTACATACAATGTATATGAGCCTGCTTATATAGGCAAGGCTATATGGATATGTGAGCACACAAATATGACATGTGACTCAATGAGAAACAAGGGTAGGTAGGAAATAGGTGGAATTATCATCCCACAATAAGTGGATATGATAAAGTAATAACAAGATCACACCATAAAAGGTGGAAATTCTTCTACATACACACTCCCAATGTATCACATCTCCCTAAGTGTCTCAGATGCAAACTACTATGATATGCATGTACCTAAGTAAACTTAAGTAAGGCGTAATAATATCCAACATGAATAAATAATTACACCAACACCCCCCCTTAAGTGCAACTTAGGGGAATGCACTTAAGTCTACAATGCAACTAAACAAAGCAAGATGGGTCCCGGCTACTAGGCCATGTTAGGTACCCATGTACAAATGCAAATGTATACAAACCAATGCGATCTCTCATAAAGCGAGGAAAGAGAGAAAAGTTCAATGGGAAAAAACCCTCCCCCAAAAAGAGAGATGAAAACTATATACAAAGGAACTCTCATAGAAGTATGAGAAGGACAAATCCCCATGTGAGGAAAAAGCCCCCCCCACACCCCCCCCATATGAGAGAAGAAAGAGCGACTAGGTAACCCCCCCTCAATGTAGAATCTGCACCAATGGTAGAAGCTCAAAGATGAATAAAGAAATTGCTCCACGAACGTCGAACAACGTTCCTCCCCTTAGGAAGAAACAAAACCAAAGGTGTATCCATGAAGTCTTCCCAATCATGAAGGGAGGATGCAGGAAAAAAACTCATGATGAATGGAATCTTTGAAAACTGCTCAAGTGTCCCCATGTCAATGCTGAAAGTTACCCCCTCCAAAGGTGGTGAACTGCTCCACATTCCTGAATAAGGCACTCCAAGATCGAGTGGAGAAGAATGTAGAACAATATCCAAAGACTCACATGTCTCCTCTAAGGATAAAGAGACCTCCTCCAACTGTTGTACAAAAGTATCCACAATTATGTCAACCTCTAAAGAATGATCATGTAGAGAATGCACAAGAGGGTCAGAGTGTTCCCTCGCAACAATCGAAGAAGGATCATCTTCATCAAAGAGAAGATGAATGTCATCAATGATGTCTCCCAAATCTGTAATGGAGGACTCCACAAACAAACTTGCAATGTCTGCAAGTAGTCATCCCAATGGACTGAAGCTGAAAGACAAGGAATATCCTGCTGCATTGAATCACTAGAAGGCAAAACTATCACAACATCTGCATCATTAGGTGCAATAGGTGGTGTGATATCAATAGGAGATGAAATGGAAGGCTCAAGAGCGGGGTTACATGTGAGAATCCTCAAGTTCAAGTACCCAAAGTTCTCCTCAAAATCTGAATCATCAACATAGGAAGAATCAACCTCATCAATAGGACCAAAATGTGATAAAGAGTACAACCGAGATGCATGATCGCCAGTTGCAATGATAGCTCTAGTCTCCAAGTCTCTAATGATAATTGAATCAGGTGTGAACTCCACAGTTTTCCTTGTTGCCCCATGTGTGATTTGATAGATGGAAAGAAGATTGTCTGTCAAATGGGGTACACACCACACATCATTGAAGGAGTTATCCCCAATGGCAATAGATCCTTTCCCAATCACGTCCATGTATGTATTATTGCCCATCAAAATCTGCCGCATGTGGCAAGGCTCAAATGAAGAGAACATAGACTGTGAAGATGCCATATGATGAGAAGCCCCTGAATAAGAAAGCCATCTCCTTGAATCATGACTTGTAGTAGCACAAAGAGCTTGTCCCTTTCCTTTATCTGTCCCAAAAGAGTGATCCTCTCCTTTATCCTTTTCCTTGGAAGAACAAGCCGATGTAGACATTCTAGAAGGTAAACTGATTTTGTTCTTCTCAAGAAGATGTTTCAATTCATCAATATCCTTCTTGTAACAATGCTCATCATGTCCTGACTTTTTGCAATAAGCACAAAAAAGATTGTCCTTATAAGATTTCCTCTTAGGTGAGGATGTAGAATCACCTTGTTGTGGAGAGGATGATTGTGCTCCATCTTGTTGTGGTTTTGACTTAGGTTGCTTTTGATTCTCGCCTTTTCCTTGATTGCCGTGATTCCCCTTATTAGCCACCAAAGCTTGTGACTTTGAAGATTTGAGAATCCCCATCTTGGTCAACTTAGATTGCTCAAGTATCAACATCTCTGTGAAGGCATCAAATAAGGGAGAAGTGTATTAGGAACCTTGAGCTAACCTATGGGTGTGAAAGCTAGATACAAAGGCTGCATACTCTAAAGGAAGATTTTCCAACAAGTTATGAACCAATTGAGCATCCTTTTTGTCAATTCCACAATCCTTTAGCTTTGCTCTTAGCTCATTTGCTTTTGTGACATAATCTTGGATTGTATCAAAATCCTTGGGATCCATTGTTGTGAGTTCACTATCAGGCTTGTAGCCCTTAATCTCATCAACTTGGCCATACAATTTGTCATAAATATCCCAAGCCTCTTTGATTGTAGTACACTTATCAATGTGAAAAATGAGGTCATCTGATACATACTTTCTTAATGTTCCAAGTGCCATTGCATTCTTAGTGAGCCATTCAATTTGAGCATTAGGATCAGCCTTAGAATCAGGTGGTGCTGTAATAGTTCCATTTACATAATGATGAGTCCTTTTTCCATTAGTTTACTCCAAGCCTTAATCTTCCATGAAGCATAATTATGAGGAGTTAAAAGTGGAAATTTAGGAGAACCCATAGCACCAAAATGAAAAAACACAAGATAGAGAGAGGCACAATCACACAAGACACCCCCCCAAATTACTCAATCAAGAACCCCCCCCCAAAATGATGATTTGACACTTTATACTTAGTGCGTGTACAATGGGCCACTTGCAAAACAAGGCAAGGTGGACTTCTGATTTCAACTTTACAACTACCTCAAAATGAGATATAAGAGACTTCAACAAATACTACAAGTGATCTAAATTGAGATCCAAGCAAAATACAAGTACCAAATAGGCCAAAAATGACCAAATACTGAAAGTACAATTTCTACTCAAAATCATTGCAAACTAATGGCAGATTAAGAAAGTAGGCAAAAAATTATGCACTTAAAAAAAAACGGCACCTGAAAAGGAGGTCATATGACCCCAAACGAAGTCTCTGAAGTTGCAAAATCTGGGATTTGACAGGTACAGTCATGAAAATCTGCAAATTCTAAAAAATCCGTCCATCAAAATCAGAAAATTCCTCCACCACTGTGAAGAGCACGAAAAATTAGCCCAAATAAAAAAAAATGTACCCAAAAAGGAGCAAAAATGAGCAAGTTACGGCTTCCCGAAGTCGGACTGCAAAACTGAAAAGCCCATTGGAGAGGGGGTAAAATTTTTTCAAAAATTGCTGACGTGTTTTGACATCATCATTTTAGTGCATTAAAATTGACGGCCGTGTGCTCGTCAAAATGACTGTTGCACCCCTTTGATGACCATACGAATGATGACGTCAGCAGTACGAAATATGATGTCAGCAGGGTGGTCGAAATATCCGTATAGACGACGTGGCAGACACGTGGCGCTGATGTGGTGTGCGGTTCTGCTGATGTGGATGTACGGAGGGCTGACTGTGTTCCTTCGTGGTTGCTCATGTGGCAAAGAAATGTTTACTGCGGGCCAATGGTCGCCTGCCACGTGGCTGATGTGGTTACCACCAAGCCTCGAAAACGGACGGGATGACCGATGGAGTAAGCAGGTCGGCAGGCGGAAAGACAGGTCGGCGGGGAGCGCTCGGAGGTCGGCCGGGAGCTAGGGAGGTTGTCGGAGCAGCGAGCACGGTGGATGGCGAGAAGTACAGTGGTCGTCGGCGAGAGTCGGCACGACAAGGAGCAGGTGGCCCGACGGGGAGGTACACGCTGAGAGTTCACGGAGAAAGCCCACGGCGGTGGATGGTGGGCCGGACGACATGGCTGGCAGGGAAACCAGTATGGCCCTGTAGAAAAAGTACGGGGAGGCGGGGACAGGGGTCCCCCCTCAAAGTTTTTTTTAATAAAAAAAACTTTTTCAATTAAATAAAAAACATTTACATGAAAAACTGCGAATTTTTTTTAAAAAACATTTAAATTAAATTATTTTTTTCGCAAAAAATATTGTTTTTTGAAAAATCCGTACAAATATAGCAGAATTGGCGAAAAGTTTTCCCTCACCAAAATAGGTTGAGTTGATACTCGATTTTCATGGAAATAGCCTCCCGGATGCGATAGTGATGTCCAAATTGCTGTATGACGCCCTGAAAACGAGCAGCACCCTAGATCCGAAATTTGAAGCCTTCAATAATGCCTCTCCAAGACAAATCAATGACGCTCTATTGGCTTTGATACCATGTGATATTCTGCCAAGATCAAGAGCTCAATAAAAAGTACAAAATAGAGAGACAAAATATTGATAGGAATAAACTGTATTCTATCAAGACGAAAATATTGATCAACTGGATCATCAAAAGTTGTTACATACAATGTATATGAGCATGCTTATATAGGCAAGGCTATATGGACATGCGAGCACACAAACATGACATGTGGCTCAATGAGAAACAAGGGTAGGTAGGAAATAGGTGTGGTAGGTAGGAGAAACAATAAAATATTCCACATGAGGTGGATCACCCACCGAAGGTGGAATTATCATCCCACAATAAGTGGATATGATAAAGTAATAACAAGATCACACCATAAAAGGTGGAAATTATCCTACATACACACTCCCAATGTATCACATCTCCCTAAGTGTCTCATATGCAAACTACTATGATATGCATGTACCTAAGTAAACTTAAGTAAGGTGTAATAATATCCAACATGAATAAATAATTACACCAACAAGAGGATTTTTATCACCTTCTTGAGCATATTTAACACTTTTACCTTCTTTCAATCTGCAATCTCTTTGAAAGTGCCCATACCTGTTACAATGGTAACACCGAACATTTCGCTTATCAAATTTGCCTCTACCTTTTCCTCTTGAGCCACCTCTACTTCTATTTCCTTTTGAATTATTCTAATTTCTGATTTTGACCTTTACCTTGACCTTGATTGTTTTTACTGTTACTACTGGCATCTTCATTCTTTGTGATTTGTAATTTGGGGGAAAACGTTTTCTCAACACTCTCAAAAGAATCTCCCAATCTCTCTTCATGAGACATCAAAGATCCAACCTGTTGATTGAATTGAAGGGTTGCAAAATCCTTCCTTTCTTCTATGATTATGGCAACATGATTCCATTTTGGTGTCAAAGGTTTCAACACCTATTTGATCAAAACCTCATTGCTCACAATTTCTCCAAGTGTAGCCATTTTATTGACTACACCTTTAACTCTGACACAATAGTCACTTACACTTTCTCCTTCTTGTATCCTCAAATTCTCGAATTCTCGATTTGATGTCTGTAGCTTGACAAACTTGACTTGAACACTGCATTGGTAAGCTTCTTTTAGAGTCTTCCAAGCATCTTTAGTTGTTGTTGCAGGTGTGATTTTAACTTAGTACTATTGAAGGGCAGTATGGATGCAGTCTTCAGAATTGTGTAGAAGAGCTTCTTTCTTCCAAACATGTCCTATTTTAATACTGAAGGAGTCTATTTATAACATCTTTAAATCTTTTCCATTGTCAAAAGTGTTACTTTTAAATACCATTGCAACTAAATAAAAGTTTACAACAACTTCTATATCAAAAGAAAAACAAAACAACTTGCTTATTCACCGTGCCTAATTAACAAATGAAAAATCAAAAAATGAAAATTGAAACTTCTTAGGTTTGTGAGTCTTTTAGAAAAACAAAACAACTTGCTTATTTACCGTGCCTAATTAACAAATGAAAAATCAAAAAATGAAAATTGAAACTTCTTAGGTTTGTGAGTCTTTTCACCGACGATTGATATTACAATACTAGGTAGAAAATAAAAAAACTTATTTGAAGTTGCACAATCTATAATTGCTTTGTCCAAGTTCTTTTACTCTTTTTCAACTTTTTTTCATAATATGGAGAGGGCATCCATCCTATCAATTTAAGTTAAACAAGTCTGAATATTAGAAGGCTGGATTCTTTATATTGACATTTTCATTTATCCTATCTATTTTTGCTGAAATTATGTTCATATGTGTATTTCTGATATTATTTTGGCACAGCCAGTTTTCCAAATGTAAGGCCGAGCCTGCAATAAATTGGACTGAAAATGTAATACTGAAATTAGATATCTTTGCCTATAATATGTAGTTTAGGGTTTGTATTTATGAAACAAGCTGTACCATAGATAAAATATTTGGTTATCTTACATGGTTTTTTTGTTCTGACAGGACAACTGGCCAGCTTCGTTAAAGGAGCTTATTCGTTCTGCAGAGTCTCTTGCTTTTCCTCGAAATGCAAGGACAAGCTTACAAATGGTGTATATCTATCTATCATTGAATGCTTTGTGATTGATGAGGATATTAGTGAAGGCTCAAAGATTCACATGAGCTTGATTATGTTTAATGTTTGTTCAATAAACAGTGGTCAAGTGTAAAAATTTAACATTTGTTTTTCGTAACCAATGTTGAACTACATATTGATGTTGTTGAATGTGTTTTAAAATAACCAATTGAAACCAATTCACCTATCAACTCGTTACAAGGCTTATGTTAAAAATTAAAATATCTAGCATTTTGAAGAATATCTAAACTGCATCGTAATTTTGAAGCCATAATAAGCTAAAGAACATCTGAAACCATTCTAATGGAGGAGGAATTATCGATATCTCTAACCATACTCCATATTTAAGTTGTTAAAATAGGTTATTGTGGGAGCAAAAGAACAATGTTTCCAAGATGCCAAGCTTCATTTAAAGAATGAAACGAGAACTATCAATTCCTTGCGATGTCTATGCATATATTCATAGAAGTGCAATTAGGGGAATGTGTTGTTGGATCTTCATTGCTCTGTCCAATCTTGTTGGTTTTAAAGCCATGGATTGCTTTTGCTACTTTTTCTAATTTTTCTTGAGTGCTCTTTTGATTGATCTCACCAGTTTTGCTTTAAGGCAAATGCACTCGGCCAAGTGGGCCTCTCTTCTTTTGTGGCTATAAACTGTCAACTCTGAATCCTCTTTGGCAGCAACAGAGTCCTGAAGCTGATCAGTAATTTGCACCATCTATGACTATTGTAGATTCATCCCATAGGCTATCTTACTTGTTAGTGCTGATTCGTATACTAAGCCACTGTAAATTCCACAAAAACATATTGGAAATAGAAGTGCTCGATTGAACATTCTCCTGAATGGCAGCATGAATGGAAAAATAAGCTGCAGAAAACATGAACAAAACAACAAATCAGCAAATCTTGATGCTATTTCCTTTGGAGAGTAACCTACCCTATTCAGTAGCTCAACCACTACAAATGGCTTTATTCTTACTCCTGAAATGTTCAGAATGATGTATATGCGTTAGGATGGCTGTCATCAAGTCGGAACTTGTCTTTCTCTGACATACATCTAGTACCTTTGTTACTTCTGTTTCTATATTGCTTGGGAATTGCCCCCCAAAAAAGAAAAATCTTTGTGAGTATGGTGTTGGGGTTTGTTATGCAAAGTTTCATTTTTTATGTTTGTAGAATTAGTGTAAGGATTTATTTTATGAAATAGCCTATAGTTGTAACACAAACCCCTTGAACCAAAAGGGAAAAACCAGATGATTTGGGGCATCCGGTAACTATTTTGCAACTTTGCAAACTTTGTCTTCTACAACTAGTACTGGTCAACTTGTGCCTCTCACCTCAACATGATCATGTAGAAGTATCATTGATTCAACATGCCTCTGACCATCTATACCTTGCATGCAGTTTAAACAACATATACACTACTCAACCATAGTGATCCTGTCTTGTTGATCAATTTGTACTTGTAATCATTGGGTTTATCTCCACCTAAGATTAATTGACAGTTTATCCCCCATTCCTTTTTGAGAAACACCTGTTAGCATGTACGAATGACCTTGAATGATTGATCACTAAATCCCTCAAATTCCCCCAGCAGTTGTGTGAGAAAAATGATAGCATTCACATGATCTTTGCTTCTCATCAAAGCTAAAAAAAAATGAAAAACCAATTGGAATATGTGTAACATAGTAAAGACAAAACTGCAAAACGCACTGAACAGGGAAAAACAATTACTCTTTCCAAAAATGTTATTCAAGCATTTTTACCTAATCTCCAAGTGAATAGCTATCTCAAGATGGGAATAGTTCTTCACCCTTTTGGTGGGTCCTCAAACCTCCATACCTGCCTTACTAACCATCTATTATCAATTGCTTTACAAGAAAATTCCCTACTAACACAACATTACACTTACATTTAATACTAAAAAAAATAATAATTACAAATTTTAATAGTTTAGGACTTAGGTTATATTATCTTAAGAAGGAACTTGAAAGTGTAATAAGTGATTCCCTACTTTAGAGTAAATATGCATTCTGATTAGTGTCTAAATGGAGGTTGGAAGATCCACTAGGAGGATAGAGGATTATTTCCATCTTGGGTTAGCTGTTCACTCAAAGTGTTAATGCATGGTAGCTTATGCAAGATAAGATCTTCCTAACCTTCCTTGTTCTGTTATTTATCTACATGCTTCCTGTCTGATTTATATTGCATATGATTATCGGATTGTACAAACATTGCTTATCATTATGCTATCGGGCTAACAACCCGATAGCATATTAATGTCAATTGTTAATTGGCATTAATATGCTATCGGGGTATTAACCCGATAGCATATTAAATGCTATAAGTTATCGGGTTAAATTCGCCGATACATACTTGCTATTGGGTGCATAAACATTGGCACCGATTCACATCTGTTATCGGGCTTAATTATATCGGGCATATTTGTTATCGTGTTTAATGAATACACCGCTTCATTTGGCATTAACATTGGTTAACAAATGCACCGGTTGGATTATATACATCGTGCACTTTGAATCATCGGTGTTTATATGAACTGATTCATTATATTGATCAGTCATTATATTATGATATTACAATATGCTATCGGGGGTTTTTGAACCGATAATCAGCATTGTGTTAATGGTATAATTGTAAAGGCACCGATCAATGGGTGCATTGATCGGTCATGCTTAAAGGCATGACCGGTCAATACACCAATTGACCGGTTGCCTAAATGATATATATGCCAATTGAATTCATTTGAAGAAGACAGAGAAAATATTAAATGATCTCTCTCCTTCAGACCTGCAGATAAAAATCAGAATTATTAGACATTGACATAATTCCTCATATCCATATATAGCATTCATAGTTCATAACTTGTTCTTTAATTGAAATTGAAATAACTTTTACACAAACATCGGGTAAAATGCTATAGTGATATTTTTGGTAGGAGTATATTTTCCTGTTTAGCATGTGTTGCAGTTTTTACTTTACAATATTTTGTGTATTCCATTTTGGTTTTCAATTTTTGAGCTTTGATGAGAAGCAAAAGGTGGTGTAAATGGTATCATGTATGATTGCTTGAGGAAGGTTAAATGTTTTGGTGATTAGTTGTTGGTGATGATCAATATAGGTTGGAAGGTGTTGTTCAAAGAGGAATTAGGAGCAAATTGGTCAGGTAATCTTAGGCGGAGATAAACCCTATGATTACAGGTATAGGCTAATCAACAAGACAAGGTTACTATGGCTAGAGGCATGTTTTATTGATAATACTTCATGATTATGTTATTGTGAGAGGTGCAGGTTGACTAGTACTAGTTGCAAAGTTGTAGAATAACTATTAGATACTCTAGATAATCTGGTTTTTCCGTTTTGATCAGGATGGGTTTGTTGGGATTTGCAATCTATAGTTCTGTTTTGTGTATTTGTAGTGTCAATGTTTGTTGCTATGTGCAATCTTTAGTTTTCGTTTCTGGTTTAGTGGTAAGGTTGTCGTGTCAAAGTTGACTGTTTCTACTAATTTATTCTTGTAGATTGTGTAACAGCCTAAACTTCTAAAGCTGAATAAGAATGTAATCTAACATTCTAAAACTTAACAATTGACAAACGTAGAATTGGAATTTTTTTTTGAACATAAGTAAAGGAAATTTAACTTTCCTACAAGCAAGTAGTAACATTAACTAATTATAAAAGAATGCAAGTGCATATAAACAGTTTAAAGAACTACTCTATCATAATTTCACATCAAATCAAGAATAAGAGAAGTTAAGAGTTTACAGTATTCAGATACCAATCTGAATTCTTTATGTACCAAGTATCTGACTAGAGGAAAAGTATCATCAAGGCGATTTACCACCCAACCATAGACCTGACGATCTCTGACACATCTTCCTACTAGAAGTGGCCCTGCTCTTCGTGAGGGTGTAAACAAGATGATAGGTCTAATGTCATTTGAACCTGGTGTTTTGACCCTACACAACTCTAATCGGTCACACGCAATAGGTACCTCCTAACTAGTATGACCTCTGACTAGGTAGTGCATCTGGACCATGTGAACTGATAGATGCTTGCATAACGCAGCACCACCTTGGCCAAAGTTTTTCATAGTTGCAAGCACAAATGAACGTGCAATCAATGTTCACCACCCTACTCGGCTAGAATATCAATCTAGGGTTTTCTCATACTGATCAACTAGGCTGTCTCTTATGCTAACTGCATACTGACAAGGGTTTAGAGACACACTTGACTTTAAGTTTAAGAACTACTTTCTAGACCATTCTTGGTGCAGTCTTTGTTGTGCTATGTTCGTGGACAGCTACCATTCACAAGATGTTCATGACATTTTCAATTAAGTTAATTGTTGCTAGAGTCTAACTGGCGCCATACTGGTGTAAGAGCACCCGGGCGATCAGCACCAACCAAAACAACTTATTTTTAGTTTGTTTGGTTTTCATGTGGCATCTCACCATGGTCGGCTTTGTCTCAAAACATAGAATGAAGTCTTCGAAGTTTTGGTAACCTTGGAGGCTTACAAAGAACAGAGCTTTTGTATAATTAGAGTGGTTTATAAACTTTTCAGCTAATGCTATTGATTGATGCATTGCCTAACTCCTTAACCTTGGAAGCAAGGTGTAGCCAATTGAAGGTTTGGAACGGGGCATGGATATCCATCAAGGGACCTCCTCGGATGTTGTAGCCACGATGATGCCCTCATAGACGTAGACAGGGTACATTAACTGTATGACAAAATGCCTCAAAGAAAAGTGGCCTCATGGATTGCAATGATGTACAAATGGATTTGTTGACAGTATGTAATGTGTGGAAGCACACGGATTGCCTGACAGAATGCCTCTAAAGTTTGCAAAGATCGCAGGATGAGTACAAAATGGATCAGTGAAACTATCGAGCAAATGCAAATTGGCAGGCGCCATCATCCTCCTAGCCCGTGCCAAAATGGGAGCTTTAAAACTGAGTTTGGACATCCATCAATACATAAGAAGGCATATGTTTTGTAGAACGGGTATAGTGAACATGATTCCAAATTGATTCGGCTTTTTTGTGAAACAAAATGTCAGAGGAGGGGAATTGAATAGGCTGGAAATTGATTGAACTTATGGAGAAAATGAAACAATTAAAAAAAAAAACCAAAATAATAAAATTCTTCAACTTCCTCATGCATTGAGCTGGCAAAACTAGACCACAGGCAAGATTATAAAGAGAGGCATAGGAAGTGTGGTATGGAGGAGGGTGCATAAGTGTGGGCTGCGCAGGTGGGGAAAAGTGTGAGCATTGCTTAAGAGGTTGCAGTCAAGAGGATTGGAGGGCTGCATAGGAAGTAGAAAGGGGCTACATAGGTAGAGGAATACAATATGTATGTATAGGGAGAGAGTTGTTTACCTATGAAGGGAGAGAGAGGCCAATAGAAGGCCCTGAATGTAAGAGTTTGTTACAGCTTTGATATGAAATAAGGTTTTCTTTTATGTTGCAATCTTGTGTCATCTGAATTTGTGAGCAGAGAGTCTTTGTAGAAGTTTTGTGTTTGTGTTTGTAGGTTGCAGGAAAGGGGAGTTTCTTCTTGCATCACATACTCGTGAACACGAGCTTGCATACTTACACCCTCATATTTACGAATATATGCCTTCAAGTCAAGGATTTCACAATTGTTATCTTTACTTCTGTAAAGCCAACAATTTCTGTAATAATGAACCTTGGCAGAAAACATAAGAGTATGAATACTTGCTATACAAAACAGAGATGAAAACACAGTGCAAACCCTTTCCTTATTTGTACCTTGGAACTGAATCCTTAAGCCTTGTTAATTTGGTTTAACATCTTCACTATACGTGCTAGTACAAGTATGAATTAAGCACAGTTACAACTGTTGTTTCTTTTTCAAGTTTATCTTTGCATAAACAGACTGCCAGAGAGCATACAGCTGTATGCTTCACCTTTAAAGATGTTAATAATTATTTGCTGCTACTAAATTTTCTTCCCTTAAGGTTGAAAAAATATACATGTTTGCTACTTTGCATTTTGGATTGTAATAATGAATTATTTCATATTGATTTTGCTATTGCTATAGTCTCTTTGTCTCAGAATAGAGACACAGCAAGAGGCAGAACATTACTAAGTTGGCCATAAATACGTTTAGCATAACCATGTTTACTGAATACACTTTCTTGATAAATAACAATACTGCTGCAAGTATAGCTTATCGACCTAATATCTCATAACATGAAATTAATTCATTCTGAACTAAAACAAATTATTTAACTAGTTCATCTTTCATAATATCAGAATTTAACAATTGATTTCAGAGCAAGAACCTGGCTTATGTGCCTGTTTTCCAAGATTGATTGAGTTGAAACACTTCCAAAGCCTTAAATCTACCTTTCTCAGCCATGTCAGTGTATTCCCAAATCACTGTTTGTGTTCCTTAAGCTTTCTGTGAGAAAGAAAATCAGACAAACATCTTTCAAGCGTTCTTTCCGTATATAATGTATAACTTCAAAAGCTTCCCAATTTAACTTTATTCCCCAAATGGTTAAGTTCATTTCAAGAAATTCTGATTACTTTTTAATGAATTCCCATGTTATTACATCGGATTCCCAACTCCCATGTTGCTGGGGTTACAATATCCAAACCCACGATAAAAGATGTGGCTGCTCATTATATTTGGTTGGTGCCACCTTACTTTCATAAGTATGGCCGATATAATTGTGGTTACTCACATGTTCATAAATATGGCCTTTGGCCAATATGTATATTGATCTTGAATAAAGAATGATTCATACAGTTCACTTAGTATCATTACATGATACTTATATAACTATGGGTGTATACTACATGTGGTATATACATACTTATGTATATGTATATATATACTTGTGCCACATTATCATGTCGCACACTGATATACATATATATACATACGTGTATATATGTACTCCTTATACTATAGGTACATAATCATTTATGTATTAAATACATTACTTTTAAATTAAAGTAAAAGTTCGGAATGATTATCAGTTCAATTCTTAGCTTTGAACCTAGTTATATGAAGGCTTAAGTCAACATCATGAGTTCTTAATTAAGAAGGAACCCTAAAAACTCAATTGACTGCCTAGGGTTAACCATAATAGGAACCTAATTTACGAGTCCACAACCTAGGTTCTATCATAACATGACATGACAAATACTTATAGTCTTCAGAGACTTAGATGGCAATTCGACCCTTCACCTGCTTACCTCCTATACCCGATGATACCTTCCCTCCTGTTGTGCGTTGCACACACTCCCTGTCGCCGACAAGGTCCCCCTCTTTTGGTTTTCAGCCTTTGTCCTGTTGAGTTTCGAATTTTTGATTTTTGTTCGCCGTCCCTCTTGTTGGGATCCAGGAAGTGGTGAAGCAGTAACCTTTGCGGTCATTGAAGAAAGGGTGTGTTTGGATTTTGAGTCGCATGGCCTGGGAGTTCTGCGCGGAGAGTCTCACATTTTTTGAATGCCCGAAATCGAAACATGAGAGATCTGGTTACAGCGTAAGCCTGAGAATCTGCTAAATAGAGGTAAATGTCTAAGTGAAAACCTTTTCAAAAAGGCCTTATGGCCCGAAAAGACAAGTTAAATAAAGAGTTGGCAAAATCCCTTAGGAGGCTGGTTTTCGCCATGAAGTAAAATGTCCAAGTTGAAACCTTCGCAAAAGTGGTCTTTAGGCCGAAAAAACGCCCAAACACTGGAAAACGCAAACTTTAAAAAGTTTTTAAAATACCCCTTTAGGCCGATTTTCGCCACCCAAGTGAAGTGTCTAAGTTGAAAACCTTTCAAAAGTGCCTGTTGGGCCGATTTTCAGGGGCTAAAGGTAAAATGCGAAAATAGAAGACCTTTTCAAAATGGCCTTAGGAGCCGAAATTCGGCGAATAGAAGCAAAATGTCAAATGTCTTAAAAGTTTGCAAAAGCTCGAAAGGTGCTGAAATTCGACGAGTAAGTTAAAATGTTCAAAGTTTACAAGTGTGCCTTTTAGGCTGATTTTCGCCAAAAGGGAGCTAAATGTCAATTTCATAAAATAGAAAACCTTTTCAAAGCACCCAAGTTTGCCGATTTTCGGGGGTCAAAGGGCAAATGTCAAATGTCTTAAAAGCTTGCAAAAGGGCCATTTAGGCTGAATTTCAGGGCCCAAGCTAAAGCATCAATCTTGAAGAAACTTTTCAAAATATCCATAAAGGCCAAAATTCGGCGAATAAAGGTAAAACGTTAAAAGAACAAAGTTTGCAAAAGAGGGTTAAAGGCCGAAGTTCGCGAAGTCAAGTAAAGACGTTTAAGTTTAAAACCTTGCAAAATGGCCCTCCAGGCCGAAGTTTGCAAAATAACCCAGTGAACCTTTCGATTTCGCCCCCAACCCGAATTTCGCGAGAAGTCTGAAAGTTCGTAAAGTGTTATAACAGCGAACCTTTCGATTTCGCCCCGAACCCGATTTTCGCCAGAATGTTGAAGCGTTAAACTTTAGCGTTTACAAGAGGACTCTTCACCTCGAAATTAGGAGAATTGCGCAATACGTAAGGCAGGGTGTCGCTAAATCAAGTTTGCAAATACCACGCTCAGGCCGAAACTGGAAGATAGGACCATTTGCGCGAAATAGGGTTAGAGGCCGAAATCGAAAATATCAAATGCGTTAAGGGAGAAGGGAGTGTTTGAAACCATCCACGCAAAGCTTGCACATTTCCCCCCGAGGTCGTGAAATCCCGATAGGCCCAAAAATCAAAGGGCGAGAATAATAAAGGCAGGGGAAGTCGCGAAGTAGAGCCTAGGCGGTGTCATAAGGTTTACATGTGTTTCCTCCAGCCCTCCAGCCCGAAAATTGGGCAATTTGAGAATCACGTGAGTTGAAGGAAAGGCATTTAAAAAGTTTTTAGAGCAACCCTACAGGCCGAGTTTGCACAAAGCCCTTCTAACCCGAAGTTTGGGGAGATCGTAGGATTGACACCTTGTTTGCTAGGTAAGCTCGCTTTATCTCCTTTGAAATCATTTAAAATAAATGCAAGACTGGTCAATGTGTTTAAGCAGATAATAAAAAAATTAATTAAATGGTGAAATTCTGTAGACCACATTTTTTCCTTTTGAAAGGCATCAAACAAAGCATTTAAAGCAGAGTTTGTCATTAAAATTAACCTATGAATGCAAATTTCAGGCTTAGGAAATTTTGAACCTCATTTTTGAAAACTGAACTTAAGACTTTGAGTGCAAATTTAGCAATCATTGAACAGCCAAGCCCTGAACCGCAGCCAAGTAGCAAATTTTAAACGAAGAGCTTAATAACATTTCATTTCCAAATTAATCAGGCTCTTTTGCTGAAACATCATACTTTCTTCAAATTTCAGTTTTCCCGTTATTCCTAACGTGTTAGCATCATTCTCTATTTTGACTAACCTGTTTGTTTCCTTCATCTCGTCTCGTAATCCGCATCCAGTTGTGCAGGGTAAATGCCTAAATCTGCGGTAGAATCCTCAAAGACGCTTGGTGCAGTCGGAACATCTCGGGTTTCTAAATCAGACATTCACCGCAAAGGCGAGAAGATGAAATACCAGTACCAGAGAGGAGGACTGAGGGAGTCAAAAGTTCAGAGCATATGGGAAAACATAGGCGATACTGACTAGGGCCACATAGACTTTCAGGACTTCAGAGACCGGGTATATTCTCCTAACACCAATGGCAAGCCTAAGCGGATGATGGAAAGTGGTATCGCCCAGGCAGCAGGATTTCCCCCATCAGTGCAGAATTATGAGCTAGTAGTTGAGGGTGCCCGACATTATCAGCTAGAGACTAGATTAGTAGTTCTAGAAAATATGGTGCTTGCTGACTTCACACCTGAGGCCATTGGCGATGCATTTGACATCCCATTCCTGGATAACCTCATTGCGACAACCATAGATGAAGCACAAGTTGCATATGATATGAACCCTGCTAAATGCAGGACATTGATAAACGAAGAATGGTATAAGGAGAGAAGGCCTCTGAGTATTAGAATCGGGAAAAAGACTCCCAGAAGTGACTTTCACAATGAGCATGGGGATATGGTCACCTTGCTCAGCCGAGTTATGGGACTCCCTCAATCTAACTTTTTTGAAGAGTGGATGTTCTACTTTACGGAGCAGGTCTTTGTTGGGAAATCCAAGTTCGACTGGGCTCAGATCATCAATGACAATATTCATACACAGCTGGTCGAACTTGAAGAAAAGAAGTGCTTCACCATGACCTCTTACCGAGTTTATATGTTCGCCCGACACCAGCCACTAACAGGGTTAATCAAGAAGGGTGAAATCAGGAACGGGCCCAATCAGGTAAAGGTGTACGAATACTATCCTCAACTACATTACTATGACATAGCTCAAAGGGAAAAGAGCAACCCTGCTTATGCAATTGGTCAATATGAGCATGTCAATGACGCCTTCACAATGCGCCTAGTGTAGTACCCCTGCCCTAATCAATTTTTAATCTCAGTTTTATCTTAGTTAGTTTATCATAATATAATGATTATAGTCAGATGTATTGATTTAGTGCATATCTGTTAATGTGGTTTTCACACTAGTTGTATGCAAGTTGCTTAGTGTTCCTATTTCATGGTATTAAAATCGGGCTAATGCTTTCATTAAGTTTATATATGTATGCATGTATGACTCTTGGTTGCAGGAGATTTCAGGTACCACGCCGCATGAGTGCGAGGTTTGTCTTCACCTGGATTTGCAGGTTTGAGAGTACCTCTTTAATCCTTAGAGTTGGATTAGGTGGTCGTAAGACCCTAGTTGACCATAGTCGTGCTCAAGTAAGCATTGCCAGTCGTCGTCGGTATTCCCTTTTTGTTTGGGTTTGCGAGTCGTCTGTCTGGATGACCTTCTTGGTTTGCGTGTTTTGGTGTGTATGGTTAAATTGATTAATTAGTCCTTAGTATTTAATTTGATTAAATATGTGTTTGTGCATTAAAGATTAATGGACTAAATTAAACAGGATTTCTTTATGTGATTTATCGTTAATCTGAATTGCTCGATTTAAATTGGGAGCAAGTTCAATTTAATGGTTAAATTTTAAATATTAAATGCTTTATGTTTATGCTTATGAAATGAAAGATTTAAATTTAATTGAAATAGAATTAATTTTTATCTTCATGGCATTTTGGAAATAGAAAGGTTAAATTGAATTAATTGAGAAAATCAATTTTAAATTTGAGAGGCAAGTTTAATTTGTTGATATAGTTTAAAAGAATTATTTTAAATAAAAATTTTAATTCCAAAAATGAAAATTTTGGTCAAACTTTTCCTTATAACCTAGACTTTCGGAAAATTTGAGGGATGGATATTTTTGGAAGAAAAAAAAAAATGTTGGTTGGAAAAATATTTTTTGGATGTAAATTGGGGGTTTTAGATGGGGAAGGATTCCTTGAGCTGCAGATTGGGGCTCTTCAGCAGATCTTGCCAGGAATGCGAGATAAGGTAGGATTCAGATCCATCTCTTTGATTTCTGGTTGTATTGTTCTTGTTTTTTTTCAAAACCAAATATTGGATATCAGTTGGAAATGGCTGTTCATGAGGAACTCTTGTTTAAATCTCCTTTGGGTGTTCTCAAATTCAAATTCTATTTTAGAAATTAGATGTTGTTGGAAAGAATGGTTGGATTATTGAGTTTAAATGCCCCATTTTGCCCAAGTATGGGTTTTTGTTGAAGAAATTATTTATCGTTTGATATTCTTCAAATTGTTTGCGGATTTGAAACTTTATTCTTGCTGGGAAAATTCTCATTTTAAGTTTATATGAAGCTGTGTGTTTTTAAAAAAAAAAAAAAAAAGGAAAACAAATGGAGTTTTGGTTTTAAAAATAAATCTTTTTAGTCTCTGAGAGACTGGTTTTTTTTAGACTGTGTTTTACACAGTAATCTTAAAAAAAAATTAAAAAAAATGATAATTTTTTTGGGAAACCCCAAGAGGGAGCTGCGTATCCCATTGGGACAGCAGTGCACCCCAAGGGGTGCTGCATGCTTTCCTTTGGGAATAGCAGCGCTCCCTTTGGGATGCTGCGTGCTCTCTTGGGAAGCAGCGCTTCCCCTTTGGGGCTGCGTGAGCTCCCATGGGGACCACGTGGAAACCCCCCCCTCCCTTTTAATTTGTAATTTTTTTTTAGTTAAAAAAAAAATAAATTAATAAATAAATTTATTAATTTAAAAGTTTTTTTTATAAAGTGTTTAATTAATTATTAATTAATATTAATATATATTTATCAATGGAAATAAAAGTATATATTTTGATTAATATTTAATTGGATTATTATGCAATATTAAATATTAATTGTGTATATTTTATTAACCGTAGGGTTATAAATATATATGAATTAATATTTAATCCTTTTGGACCTATAATATTAGGGGAGCATCTTTTGGAAAAGATGAAATATTGTTTATATTGGAAAAATTTTCGAGATAAAACATACTTTATTCAAGAATATATATTGTTTGAAGATTTTAATGATATAGGCCATATGGAAATGTTAGAAATGAATATTTAATCATTGGACACTATGAATTTAAACGATATGCTTTTGGAAATTTAATTAAGTATCATTTGGGCAAATTGTTAAGTTACTAATATTCTCATTTAGTAAAAATGAATGGTTAATTTATATTTTTCCTCTGTTTGAGAAATAGACAATGGTACTATTGCAAATTGTGATATTGTATTCACCTTGCAATGATGATTTCCTATTAGTGTATTTTTGGAAACTTAGATCATGTAGAAAACTCGATCGACCTTTACTGATTTAATCAATGGGAAAGAAAGTTGTCCTTCCTGATTGTTGACTATGCGAGTTTAATTTCTGTATTTGTTTTTTTTGCTTATGTAATGGCAAGCTTTGACTTGTTTGATTGGACCCTGTCGTATGGTTGATTTGGGTTCCTGTTCCAGTCCTCGGTCTCGAGTATGATTGTTGTTTTGTAGGTGTGTCGTAATTGGTCATAACCTTTATGTGGGTGTCGAATGATGATTCGTGGTTGACCAGAGTTGGTCAGGTCTCTGGTTAGAGTACCGTCAGTAAGTGTACCTCTTTTGAGTCGTGTTTGACCAAATGGTTGTTCCCTCCTTCTTGAACTCCGTTCGTCTAACCATGTGTATTCCTTGGTTTTTGAGTTCGTCCGAGTTTAGTCTAGTGTCGTATGGGAAAGTGGCTTGAGATTTGGGGGCCGCGCCCAAAGTGGCTGCTGGGTAACCCATCGAAAGTGAGTCTAATAAGTGATAACCTAACAATAGATTAGGATGTTAATCTTTAAGTAAGATAATTGTGCCTCACACATGGGACGAGTGCTAACACAGACTCGACATGCTATGAGAAGGCCTGAAATGGCAAACCATCATCCTTGTCTTCATGAAAGAATGTGTGGGTCCACATGAGGCTTGGATGGGCCGGAGGTTTGGATTAGGTTGCCAGGGTAACCAGTGTATGGGGCCGAAACCTATGAAGACCTGCCATGGTAACCGTACCGGGTTGTGTGATGACACTTGTCCCTACGTTCGCTAGTGTGTTGTCGTTTTGTCCTGTTAGGAGCACGTTTGTGGGTCATCCTATTGTCGATACCCTTGTGAGTACTTGGGTTCATGTTAGACCTTGGGTGATGATGACTCAGTTTTGTGGATGCTCCAGTGGACCTTTGTATTAGCTTTGATTATGTTCAGCTGGATCCTTTTCTTTTCAGGGATCGATTATGTATTTATTGACCGATGCGGTTGTTTGTATATTGATTATGTTTCACCTTGATGGCCGGATTGTAATGGTGTAACCTCATGTATTCTTAACTTTATTAATTATCAGAGGGGTCTTGCAGTTGAGCAGACCCGGAGATGTAGCCCTTTAGGGGTGAACTCCGAGATCATTATGGTGTTATGTGATGTTATTCTCTTATGTTTCCCTTATTCAACTTTATCATGTATGAATAGCTTTTGTTAGAATGTATTAGTGGATAAGATGGAATTAACTTTAAATGCTTATATGCAGTCCTTTCTTGAATGCAGTAAATTGGATCATGAATGAATGTAGCTTAGTATAATGGAATATATTTAGTTGTTGTTAAGAAAATTAAGTATGCTTGAAAAGATCTCATAAGTTTATGATGAAATTCTTGTGTGATAGAATATTAGATGCATGGCTTGTATTTTAATGAAAAGCTTGAATGAGGATTATGAATAGATCTTAATGGATGAACCTTATCTTGTGAATTATATATTTCCATCTTTTGAAAGAAATTATCTTGATTAAGAATTATCTCGTTATTAAGATAATCAGCTTATTGGATTAATTGTGTGAGTTAAGTGAATTGTGAAATTTAAGTAATCTCGTTGGGAAACTCTTTAGGTGTTAGTTGATGTCTTCCGCTTTGTAATCTGAATCTTTGATATCTTGTTGTATCTTAATGTTGTGTAACTTTAAAAAAAAATAAAAAATTATTGCACTCTAAAACATGTGTTTTGGCTTAATTCCTTCGGGGTTTCCTGGCAAGGCATTACACCTAGTTAGGTTGATGCAGGGGGATTGCACACAAGGCTCTCAAAGCAAGCTACCATTTTGGTACAAAAGTACAGCGCCTGGTTTATTCAATTCCCTAGGTTCTCCTATATCCGGATAGCCGGCTTTGAGGGAGCTCCGTTCCGACTTCCACGCTATCCAACAGACAAAGTAATTCTTATGGAAGTTGCAAGGCAAGCACATCCAACGGGCAGCTTACTCAGAGGTAAGAAACAGTTCGGATTCACCTTCCCTATGATTTTGGGTAACCTCGATGTGCATTTCAAGAATTCAGTGCAAGTCGATGAGTCACTTGCTGAGTTAGCATCTTATGGCCTGCAGGAACATTTATCAAGGAAATGTTTTGATCATGACAATTTGGCAAAAAGAGCCTATGGCAGGCGCTATAGAGCAAAGGAATCAATTGAGGACTATTGGAAGAATTGTTCTGATGACTATGAGGTCCGACGGCATGAATATTCAAGGTTAAGTGTGCAGCAGATGCGACTTTATGAATACCGTCGAGTCCTAGGTCAATTGACAGACTCTAGCAATTGCTTGTAGGTTCAGGAGTTTGAGGCAGTAAGGTACCTCTTGCCAGGCATTGATTGGTCTCAGGATCCGATTACTGATTTTGAGGCAGTTATGGCAGCTCCGGGAAGGTACACCGATCATTGGCTACACCAACAGATTGAGAGATTGACCCATGAAGGAATTCAATTCACATACCATATGATGGACAGTCTCGATTCCCAGTCTTCAGAAGATGAGGGAACCTCAAGTGTACCAAAGGAAGAGGTTGAGAAACCCGAAAAGAGAAAGAAAGCTAGAGCTAATAGAGGGACTCAAGCGTCAAAAAGGAATAGAAGGGAAAAGATCCCTATTAGAAGGCCAGAAGTCACTTCATCATCCAAGGACCCTAGTTCCGAGGATGATGTAGTTGAACTTGACTATATACCTGCTCCGCCCTCCCAGAGCGATGTTGATGCATTCGAGGCTAATAATCCTCCGACACAAGATGAGCTAGGTACAGAGGTAAAGATCATTGATTTTAGTGAACCTGGAAATCAAGCTGAGGAAGGAGAAATTCCGCCTAATCAAGAGGCTAATATGCATGAACTCACCCAGGGGAGTCAGCATGAATTACAACTGAATAGTGCCGGCAAAGATGACACCATCGTCGAAGGAGAACGAAAGGCGGATGAGACCCACGAGCTCGACAGAATTGAAGAGCAACCATCACAAGGGGATACCCAACAGTTGTTCAGTGAGGTAGGGGAGAACTCAGCTATAAGTAAAGGGCTGGATACTGCATCTGCTCCTATGGCAGATCAATTGCAGATATGCAGTGAACCAATTGAAACCTAAGGTGCAGAGTGGAAATTTGGCCATAACATCTGGGCAGACCATACCTCAAGACTGGTTAGTTGCTCGTGCACAGCAGAAGGCAGCCACCAAGCCACCTATCGACTTGGAGGATATTTTCTCTCGCATAGGGGAAACAAAGTCCAAAGGGAAGAAAAAGCCTAAGACCTACTCTCGGATCACCAAGGATGAGCAGAGGAACCGCACCATCCATATCGCCACTCCGCCTGTCGATAAGCCAACAGATCAAATTGCGTTGGCCGATTATAGCATTACAACTATCCCGATAGGGCGAGCCACCAAAGAACAAGAAAGGGAGGAGTTCAAGGACTCCGTGCAAAATATGCTTAGGCAACTCGACGAGATAACTTCTGAGAGAAACATGTACCGAGTTCATGTTGAGCAGGCCGAGGGGTACATTGATCACTTGCTGAAACCGTTGCATCATGCCCCCGAATCCCATGTTCCCCCATCGGCATTGGCGCAAAGGACTACAACAGAGTTTGAAGGAGTACGGGATACCGCCAAGGCTGTCAAGGAATGGATTCGAGACATTAAGGAAAAGGGAGAGCTGATCATTGAAGATGTAAAGGAAATGGCCCACCATCGAGAGACCATTTTGGTCAAATTGTTCGAGGTAAAGAGGGAATGTCTCAGGGTTCATGAGGTCGTTGGTACAACTCTTCCCCTCATGAGGGCTCTTTTCTGGACCCACGCGCAGATTCCCACATTATCCACTATCTTGGATCCCTATGACATCGGTGTCTTTAAAGAATGGTACTGGACCGCCACCATGAAGAATGAAACAAAAGATACCATTAATAAAGAGCAGGCGGAATGCGAGGAAATCTTGAAGGACATGAGGGACCTTGGTGGAAGGATCCTCCGATCAATGGTTCTGGGCTGGAAAAATAGTTTGTCCGATGACCTGGTGCAGCTTGACTGGGAGGATAGATTGAGAATGGATAAGGTCGCCTACTCCATGGAGGACTTGGAGTTTGCCAGTGGATTGCATTCAGACATTTTGTGTTTTGAAGCTCATTGGTCTGACTGGAAGGATGGGTTAAAGCATGTAGATCGTCATTTGGAGGGCATGCAATATAAAATACGCCATCCTCCTATGCCTCAATTCATGGTGCTGTTCCAGCTATGCATCAGATTTCAAGACTATGTTCGAGCAGAACGTGCGGCAGGTCGGGACCTCTGGAAGGAATATTTGCACGTTGAGGATGAATTTTTAGAGAAAGGGTCTACAACAGAAAAGGAAAAAGTGCTTTCATAAAGTGCAGAATTCTTTTAAAATCTTAAAAAGCACTATTTGGCCATAAAGTTCATTTCTAACTGCCAAATCAATTGTAAATCTTGAGCTCCGTGCGTGTGCACTTTTTGAGCTGCTTTTTGGTAGCTATTAATTACCTCTTTTAGGTAGTTATTATTTCTCCTTTGGTGGTTGCTGATATTTTGCCTCCTATATATGGGCATGGGTACTATGTTGTATTGATGAATCTGAGCCACTTGTTTTGTTTTAATCTTGGCCATTCATGTAAATTTTGAAGCTCTATTTAAAGGGGTTGGTTTTCCCTTATTTTTGAAAAGAAGTCTAAGATTGTTGCTGAAACTTTGGCGAAATTCATGCAGAATTAATGGATATTAAAGTTGTCTCATTTCTTTGTGAGTGCATGGTCTCCTTCTTCACTATGTAATATTCGTGTTATGCATTTTGTTTTCAGATAGTATTTTTAGGATAATATTTGATAGAAACTTTGGTGTTCATACCATTAAGGATTGGCTGATTGTCATTCCCCTTGCATGGTTAGTCTGAACCCATTTGTGTGCTTAGTTCGGTTGTTAAACATCAAATGAATGGATGTCGAGTTCTGCATTTATGTTTAGTAGCATGAAAATTCAACTCCCTTTGAAGATTGCACTAGATTCTACGACATTGTGCTTTATCAGCTAATAATGTTAAATCTGGTTTTTTTGAGGTTTCTGTCTATCTTCCTGAATATGTTATCCAAGAAAAATTAGATGATATAGGACTATTGAACTTTAGGGAACTCGCTCGAAGCCGTCCGTCTAACCTTAAGTCCCCTTTGTGTTTTCAGCAAAACACATCAAACCGCTAAGCTATCCTGCAGTCAAGACTTGACAACCAAAACATTGAGGTAATCCCCATTGATCAAATTAGTACAGCATTAGGGATTTCCTTATCTCAAGAGTGGATAGGATTCTTAGCATTTCTATTATGCGTTGGCCGGATGGAGTTGTAGCAATGTGATTTTAGACATGTCAACACCTCCCTTCTTGGAGGACGATGAATTTCCCGCAACCACTAGGTCATAAGAATGTTGTTAGACCAATATCTTATCAATTATTCTAGCATGTATAAATATGATTAAAAGGCAATACAAAACTTCATTGACTATCAAATGAATTCATTTCACTTATGAATTTTGGAACCGTTGTTCAATTGTCATTAACTAGACATCACATTATAGTGCACATAAAGCATAGCATAGTATCAGTGAAAAAGAGGGATGTAACAGATTGATTGAGTGCACTATCCCATGTTAAACACGAAGTTATCAACTATGGTGGTTGTGACTTGGATTTGCAAGAGAATATATTGGTGAGCAAATGATGTTGAAATGAATCTAAGATGCACACTATTAGAGTGCTGACAAGTTCAGCCAACAAGTTGAGTTTAAGAAGGAGTGGTGAAGTCAAAAGAAAGAGATTAATAAAATTCAAGCACACTTTTTTAGATTTGTTTGTCTTTTTCAATTGAGGCGGCCAAAATGGAGAAATCATGCATAACGCAAATATCAAATAAAGCGTGCTTTTTAAAAGATTTTGTTCAAATGAATCACACCATGGAGAAAAGTCTTTATCAAAGTCAAATTGGTTTATAATGATACTAAGTCAAATTGGTTTATAATGATACTTTAGGTGGCTATTTTGTCAGATTGTTTTATCATGAATAGCGATCATATGGTGGGTATGGGAACAAGAGAACAAGTGAATAGTGCTAAAACTGATCAGAATAGGACAAGAACAATTCCCTATCAGCATAAAGTCATCTGATCAAGGTGGTGGTCTGTCTTAAAAAATTGTGCCTATGAGAAAATAGGAAGTGTGGCACATGAGATGGTGATAAAATACGAGAACCATGTCTAAGTTTAAACTGTATCCTTGTTGTGACCATTTCACACATCGCCCCATTTAAATGGGGACCCCCTCTTTTTTGCTCGTTTTTGCCTGTTTCTCTCTCTGCTTTTAGGGTTTTTGAGTGAGTGAGTGAGTCATCTGGATTAGGGCTAAGCCTTAGGGTTTCCTTTTTTGATATTTCAAGCCGAAGTCCAGTCAATTTTGAAAGTTTGTTGAGCATTCTCGCATGGATTGCAATTTTGAAATAGGATGAGTCTGTCAGGATGTCAGGTGTGTTTGTCTAGGTCCAGTCGGAATTTTGAAAGCAAGTCCAAATTTTGCCTTAGTGTTAGTGATGGAATTGTGCAATTTTGTTCGGGTGAATTTTGACCAAATTTTGGAAGGTTTGATAATTGATTCCTGGCCTTGGAGATAGCCTAATAATGCCTTGTGAAGTAATTGGAAGCCTAAATTCTCGACATTTTGGCCTATAGGGGTAAAATCGCTCCTGTCCTTCAGTCAAGGACCAGGGCGAAATTTGTATTTTATGCATCTTGGTTATTGACTTGTTTCATTTATCTTGTGCAGGGTCGCTAGGAGATGTAGTTGAACATAAATTGGAAGTTTTGAAGATTTTGAGGCTCAAAGAATGGCAAGTTTCAAGGTATAAGGCCAAATCGCTCCTGTCCCTCTCCCAGGGACCAGGGCGAAATGGCTTACTTAGACCATTTTCGTCTTAGTTGATCAAATCAAGGCATCAAGGACGCAATAAGAGATGAAATTAACCTAATGGAGCATCCAGACTTAGTCATTTGCAATGAAAATTGAACATTTGGCCTCAAAGACAAAAATCGCTCCTGTCCCTCACTGAAGGACCGGAGCTTGTTTCTCAAAATTGCACTATCTTTGCAGGACCAAGACGATTTTTGGATTGGAAGAGATCAAGAAGGGCATCTTTTGTCCATTGAATATAATTTGAAGTAATTTGCAAACAAGGAATGTGCCAAAATGACAAAATCGCTCCTGTTCCTCTTCAAGGGACCAGAGCGATTTTCTCAAAGGACAAGTTTCGGACCAAGGGAAAGCGAATTTCAAGCCAGAGATGAAGGAAAGGCGACCCAACCAATCCGTCAAAGATGATTTCGAAAGTTGGTGAAACACAAGTGAGCTAATAAATGCAAAATCGCTCCTGTCCCTCTGTCAGGGACCAGGGCGAAATATGCCTTATCTAGCATTTCCTTCCGAATTTGGTTAAGTCCAGGCCAAAGGGCATGATGGTAAAGATGTTTGGAATGCCTCAAAGAGGAACGAAGTGGTAAATAGCCCAAAAACTTGATGAAATTGTCCAAGGTGCTCCTGTCCCTCTCCTAGGGACCAGAGCGATTTTCTCATGAAGCAAGTTTTTGGCGAAGGTGAAGTGAATTCTAAGTTCGAGGCAAATGAAAGAGGGCGTAACCACCCTATTGAAGATAATTTTGAAGAATGCAAAGCACAAGTGAAACCTATTTTGTCCTAGGCGCTCCTGTCCCTCTCCAAGGGACCAGAGCGATTTCCTCATGAAGCAAATTTCCCACAAAATTTGAACAAGTTTCATGTTGGAGATGAATGAAGGGGAGCATAATGAATCCATTGAAGATAGTTTTAAACATTGGCAAAGAAAGATTGAGCCTATAATTGCCAGATCGCTCCTGTCCTTCAGTCAAGGACCAGGGCGAAATTTAGATGATCAAGTCGTCCCTTCCAAGTTTGGTCGGATCCAAGCCAAGGCACAAGGTGGCGAAGATGTTGGAGGTGCTTCGAAGGAAAGCAAGGTTACAAAGACCATGAAAAGTGATGAGAAATGACTAAGGCGCTCCTGTCCCTCTCCAAGGGACTAGAGCGAAATATGCAAGTGTGTCCAATTTTGAGGTGTCACTTCCATTTCAAACGTTCAAGAAGGAATAAGAGACACTATTTTACATTTTGAAAGCAATTGAAAATTGATATGATCAAGGATTAGCTCAAGGAACAAAAGTTCGCTCCTGTCCTTCACTGGAGGACCAGGGCGATATTCATTGAAACAATCATTTCCTTCCTAGACCACGTCAAGGCATGGGCATGCAAGATCGAAAATGTCTTTAGGAAGACGATGAACAAGGGGTTAACATCGAAAGTCAACAATTTTGAGCTCAAACACAAAGTTCGCTCCTGTCCCTCTCCCAGGGACCAGAGCTATATTGTTAATATTTCAAAATCCTCCCATGATTAGGCGCCAATATTTTCGAAATGCATTAAATGCTAAAAATTGATAAAACTTGAAATATTTAATTAAATTAGCATTTAAAATAGCGCATGAGGCATTTAATGATTAATTTAACCTTTTTTAAAAAAAAATCGAAATTATTAAATACAAAGGCATTAAAATTAATTAATTAATTATTATTAAATAAAGAGAGAGCGCTTGGGTTTTATTTTAAATGTTTTGCAAAAGTCGGCCTCCTCTTTTTATTTAAATTTTGTTATTATTTGCCTTATTTCCAAGTCGGCCTATGTGCAATTAAGGAGGTGAGCGCCTATATAATGAAGGTACTTTCAAGCATTTTAAACCATCATTCAATCATTGTTGCATGCGAATTTGGAAGAGCAATAAAGGAGCGAAATTTCTATCCAAGGTGGAGTGCGAGCTTTGTTTGTGGTTAGAGTTGGAGCGAATTTTCCCTTAAGGCGTTGAAGACCCCAAGGTGGCGAAGTTGATAAAGGAGGCGCATACACTAGGAGAAGCTCACGTTGAAGATTCCAATCTTCATTTTGCCTAGGCGAATTTCCTAATTTTGCATCTTTTTAGAGTTAGTTCTCAAGAAAGGTATGGCGAAGTTCCCTTATTCAAATTTTGAATTTTAATCGTCCTAGTCTCAATTTTGAAATTTTGAATTTGAAAATTTTGAATTTCCAGTAGCTCGATCATATTTAGGAAATGATAACTCAAAGACTTATCATGAAGTTTCCTAAATTCTATCTTTTAATCTAGTCTATATTTCTATATTGCAAAATCTGTTACTCATTATGAAATGTTGTGTAGGTGTCACGATGGCGACCTCGAAGGCAGGAGCATCTACCAGTCGTCCAGCCCTCATGAAGGAAGATCAGAAGAACGAAGAATTGGAGACCAAGATCGTGTCTAAATGGAGCAACATTGGAGATACCAACTTGGGAAACTTCAGTGTGAAGAAGTTTCGAGAGGTCCCTTACATTGGCAAGCCATCACCTGTCGCAAGAAGAATAATTGAAAGTGACATTATCAAGGCGGCCGGCTTCCCTCCAGCAATCCAGTGCCATGAGTTGATGATCGAGTGTGCTCGCCATTATGATCCACAGTCCAGATCGATCGTGTCCAAGGAAGGAAACACTTTGGCTTATCTTTCAGAGGAGGCTATCAGTGAAGCTCTTCACCTGCCCGAACATAAAGATATGATCTATAAAAGCTTAGAAGGAGCCAGGTCCATGTACGAAGATGATCCAGACACTTGCTTGAGCATTATCAACAAGAATTGGCTACTCAAGAGTCGTCCTCGCCTGAGCAAGATTCCAAACACACCACATAGGATTGACTTCCAGGAGGAGTACAGGGATTTGATAACATTACTCAACCGAGTTACAGGGGCTCCTCAAGCTTTCTATTTTGAGAAGTGGATGTTCTACTTCATCCAAGTGATAGTTCAAGGAAAAGGAACAATTCATTGGGCTAGAATGATTAGCCATTGCTTGGATGTGCAGTTAAGAAGACTGAAGGCTACCAAGTCTTTCTACATGAGTTCATACATCATATATGCCTTGATCAGGAGTTTTGAATATGCAGGACTACCTCACAGAGGAGTGATCGGAAGAGGGCCCGGGGAAGTCAGAGTTTGTGATTCCTATGTTCATTTGCATCATCCTCCAGGAAGTAACTACAAGTTAGTCAATGATACCTTCACGATGAACATCACCAGGACATTGCAAGGTGGGATTCACAATCGGCTATCTCAAGATGCACAAGAGCTTGTAAAGAGGTACGGTGCTTGGTTCATCCAATTTTAGAAGTTTACATATATTAGAGTTCATGGATGTCCTTCACCTCCCTATATGTTGCCAAGATATCCGACAGACAGAATTGTGTTACTTGAGGTAACTAGACAGTTGGCAGCTTATGCGAAGGCATTCAGACACAGACATGGGAATGGAGTTCCTGTTCCTATCATACTAGGAAATTCAATTGAGGTATGTCCTAATGTTCCAGCTATGGATGATGCAGAAAGAGAGTTAGCTTTATATTCATTTTCATTCTTTGCCATGAGAGAGAGTTTCGATCCTTATGGGTATATAGAAGAGACAATCGGAAGGAAATACAGACATGAACCTCAGATAGAGGATTTTGTGATGAATCTCTCAGATGATCTTGAAGTGAAAAGAAAGATGCATTCCAGATTGCCTTTAGACTTCATTAGGAAATGCAAAATTTATAGAGTGGCCGACCAAGCTCAGGACAGTGGCAGACATCTCCTATCATCTTATGACCGAGAAAGCAAAACAGTGAGGCTAGATTGGAATGAACCTGAAATTTTGGATCTAGATACCTTGATGGCTCCAGTTTTGTCTTGTACTCGCAGATGGGTTGATGTACAACATCAAAAGTTGAGAGAGCAGGGCATATCTATGACTTTTACTTTGGAGGAAAGGCCAGGCGAAGGAGGAGCAAGTGTGAGTGAAGGTAACACTAATCTCAGAAACACAAGCGAAGGCAACCTTCGAAGTGTAAGTGAAGGCAATCCTCATCCTAGAGGATCGAAAAGGAAAGAGAGACCTGAAAAAAGAGAATCCTCCAAGAAGAAGCAAGAGGCCAATAGAGATCGTTCATCCGGCATATCTTCTCGACAAGAGAAGAGGACACTTGAAATGGAGGAATCTATGGAATCAATGGTACAGAACGATAAACAGGAAGAAGGACAGGCACCTCAACGTTCGTCAAGTCAAGTCAATGAGTTACATGAAGACAAGAATGATGACGAAGCGACATCCCCTCTCAGAGAAGAAGAAACATTGCCTAAGGAGATACAAGTTAAAGAAACAAGATCTGCCATTCCAGATTGGTTAAAAGAAAGATTAACAAGGGTGATTGTGATTGAGGACGAAGATAATGTGATCGATTTAGAGAGCCTTGTTGGAAATTCTCAGGAAGTGACAGAAAAGAGGAAAGCTACTAAGATGTCCAAGATGATCAGAGATGAGACAGGATCCAGGAAATTTCAGATAGCTACACCAGCAGTGGACAAGTATGAAGATGAAATCCTTGCAGAGGAATATGATGTAGAGACATTTGAGCTTGGTCCACTCACAGCCGAGCAGACATTGGATGATGCCACTGATTCATTTGAGGCACTTAAGGACAAGCTTAGAGAAGAAATGAAGAAGAATAGAAAGCTTGAGCGAGAGGTCAGTGCTTGGAGAGGCTACTTTAGCCATCTCAATCAGCCTTTGAGGCATCAGGATCCAGCAGTGTCTCCTGCGCAGGCACTTCCCTTTGAATCAATTGGTGAGGCAGAGAGAGTCAGGAGTTTGGTCCAGCTTATGAGCTCTTGGATTGACAAATCCCATACAGTTGCTATTGAATTTGCAACAAGAATGATGCAGACTATTCATCGGGCTATTCAGGTTCTTGAGAAAATCCACAACCTAGTGGTAACTGTAGCTGCTTTTGCTCATACTAAGGATGTTATCATTCCTGTCCTGCAAGTAATTAGACAAACATCAAGGAAAGTCCTAGCTCAAGAAAAGATAATGGATGGAGGACCTCATAGTTTACTTCAATGGTCAACTTTACTCCAGATGAAGGAAGTCCTTTTTGAGGACATCAGTAACA